>NC_072487.1:68707965-69022083 GCF_027574615.1 Eptesicus fuscus
GGAGAAGAATGCACAGACTTCAGTGTTATATACACATTAATTTGGATACTAATTCTACCACTTAGTCTCCGTCACATTTTGGGCATGTACACCATTTCCCCAAGCCTGCTTTTTCTTATTTGCAATTAAGACTATTGATGTCTCTGATTCAGCATTGCTATGTGAATGGTATGAGATAAACCAAGTAAAAGTAGTTAACAAACTATAAGTGTTGAACAATGACTAATTCTCATTACAATTAAGTACTCTAATATCCACTATCAGATCTGCTATACATGAAACAAAGATTTGACGTATGTCTTCTGAGTGCTTGGAGGTGGTTCCTTGAGTCATCATTGTAATCTACATTCATTCATTATTCATTCATTTATTTATAAGACTGCATTCAGAAAGTATGTACCTCATATCTTTTCCAGGCTCTGTGACAAGTTTAAGAGATGCCACAGTGAGCAAAGTGGTTATGGTTTTTGTCCCTTGATGCTTACAGAGATAGGTATTACACAGATAATCACTAAAATATGTTATTGCACGAATTCATGCACCTTGAAAGGAACTGTGGGCCATGAAGCTGTGGTGGGCACAGGGGCGGGTCTTGGCCCATCCTCTGCACCCCCACCCGGCCTCTCCAACCACGGCCCCTGGTCCCCTGTCTGCTGGCAGCTCCACTCCCGCTCCCGCCACTCCCATACACTGATGGCCGCACCAGCAGCAGGTGCGAGCTGGGACAGGCACCGTCAGTGGGTGTGAGTGGTGGCTGCTGCCCTGATCGCCCCTGAGGAGCAGGGGGAGGTGGAGAAGCCCTGAGGGGTGATCCGGGCCAGCAGCCGCTGCTCGCACCGCTGACAGTGCTGAGCAATTGAGGCTGGTGCCAGGAGCTGGCAGCAGGTGCAAGTAGGGCCAGCGCCAGCAGCAGGTGCGAGCACCAGGAGGGAGCACGGCGCACGGGAACAAAGAATTTTCAGTAACCACCAGAGGCTCGCCCTGATGACAGCGACGGCACCCTGCCTTGGTCCGGCGCCCCCGATCACCTGCTCCATCATCCTGCTGGGGCCGACACCTGTCATGTTCCACACGCATCCCCCTAGTGGTCAGCACACATCATAGTGACCAGTCGTTCGGTTGTTCCGCCATTTGGTCTATTTGTATATTAGCATTTTATTACATAGGATAGTCCTAGCTGGTTTGACTCAGTGGGTAGAGCGTCAGCCTGCGGACTGAAGGGTCCCGGGTTCTATTCCGGTGAAGGGCACCTACCTTGGTTGCAGGCTCCTGGCCCTGGTCTGGGGCATGCTGGAAGCAACCAATTGATGTGTCTCTCTCACATCAGTGTTTCTCTCTGTCTGTCCCTCTCCCTTCCACTCTCTCTAGAAATCAATGGAAAAAATATCCTTGGGTGAGGATATTTTTGTGTGTGTGTGTGTATGTGTATATATATATATATATAAATATATATATATATATATATTGGTGAAATATATGTGGGGAATGAATTGTGTGGGGTGTGTGTGTGTCTCTGTGTGTGTGTCCATCTTAGTGAGGTTGAGAGGCAATGCTTAGAAATAGTGAGGACTTTCCTGATGACAAGTCAATAAAACCGCCTGAAGAAGAAGAAGAAGGAGGTTACAAGTAGGTTAAATGTCTATATGTGAGAGCATGGGAGAGGTGGGGGTGGGGGTGGGGTTGTGAGGCAAGGATAGTTAGACAAAAACCTTCTCAAAGGAGGGATCTGGTTGACAGGAATTAGGCCACCAGATGGGAAAGCACTTGGCACCTTGAAGGCCATTTAGGGGACAGATAGGAAAAGATACTTTCTGAAAAGTCTGAAACCTGTCTCACTTTTTCCTATTGGTTTATACTGATTTCCCCAGCTCCATGAAAGACAGGAAGAAAAGAAAAAGGAGGAAGAGGAGAGGAAGAAGGAAAAGGACAAGGAGATGAGGAAGAGGAGGGGGAGGGGGAAGGGGAAAGAAGGGAAGAGGAGAATTTCGCAATTCCTTACAACTAAATAGCATTATTCCTATGGAATTTTCTGCCCCTCACCACGTAGGGTCCCTGTCTCATTGGTGGCCCTGCTTCACTCCACCTTTTGGGCTGAAAAATGATGGGAATTATCCTGATCTCTCTACTCTTCACTTTCAGCATCTAATCACTGCTGCTTCTACTCACTAAG
Source organism: Eptesicus fuscus (assembly GCF_027574615.1). NCBI lineage: Eukaryota > Metazoa > Chordata > Mammalia > Chiroptera > Vespertilionidae > Eptesicus > Eptesicus fuscus. The sequence goes on from NC_072487.1 coordinate 68,710,136, forward strand.
TCGATCAATCTGATGCTTCCTCCTTCCTATGATTGCTCTTTCTGCTGTAGGCCAAACCCTCAGCACCCTCCAGCCTCAATTGTTAAATAGCTTCTTCATTGAAGTCCCAGTCATTATTCTCTCAGGAATCCCAAGTCTGGTCAGGTTCTCCTCCTCTGAAATCTTTTACTGGGAAGCTCTTGTCTTTAAGAAAAATTCTACACTCTTTTCCTTGGCATTTGGAATGGCTACAAAATTTGAAGGGCTTAGTGCAAAATGAAAGTGTAGAATTCCTTGCTCAAAAATTATTAGTAATTTCAAGACAGCCACAGCAAAGCATTAAAGCACAAGGCCTTTCTAGCTGCAGCGGTGAGCAACTGACCAGGTTGTATGCCCAAGAAACAGACTTTGCTTGGCTGGCACTAATGGCCCTACATGATTCAGCCCCTGGCATCTTCTTGGGGCTGTCCAGACTACCTATTAACTCCCAGTAAGCCTAGCATGCCCCTTTTATGCACATGCTACCGCACCTGGACTCTCTTCCTCTGCCTTAACTACTTCTTATTCACCAAGATTCATCCCAGATGCCATCTCTTTTCTATCCTGCAGGATATATGGACCTATTCTGGGTTCCCACAGCCCTGACCTTCCCTTGCTAATAGCAGTTATTTAACTCTATTGACATTATTTATTTCACATTTTCTGAACCAGATCCTGAACCAGTTCTACAATGGAAGGGACAAGGACTTCTAACTCTAGACCATGAATGCTTAATATTGATAATTTTTTTATTACCTATTGAGCAATTACTTAATAACCTGAACTAACTGTGCTAAATAATTTCAATGTGTGATCTCATGTGATACATATTATTATAGTGGAAGTAGCTTACCCAAGATCACAGCTAGGAAGTGGCAGACCTAGTATTCACAAGTAAGTCCTTCTGATTCCAAAACCCATATGATTAATTCATATATTTTATTAATCCTCAAATACATGACTGTAGGATGTAAAAAAATCCTAATATTTACAATCTGTGAATGTTACTTTATATGGCAAAAATAACTTTTGCAGATGTAATTAAGTTAATGATCTTGAGATGGACAAATTATCCTGCATTATTTGGATGGGCCCTAAATGCAATCTCAAATGATATGAAGAGGGGAAATAAGGATATTTCAAACAAAAGAGGAGAGGACAATGTGACCACAGAGACATAGATTAGAGTGCTGTGGCCACAAGCCAAGGAATGCTGGCAGACACCAAAAGCTGGAAAAGGCAAGGAATCGATTGATTCTTCCCCTAGAGCCTTCAGAGTGCTGACCCCTCTATTTTAATTTTGGACTTCCGGTATCAAGAACTGTGAGAGAATAAATTTGTTACTTACCAACTTTTTGCTAATTTCTCATAATAGCCACAAAAAGCTGATATATAGGATAAATAGATGTTTATTTAGAATGAATGAATATATGGTAAATGTACAGAAGAAATGTATATGAATTGTACAGTAGATTATTTTTATCAAACATTCACACACACACACACACACACACACACACACACACACCTTTCAACTTTCAAGTTAAACATTGCCCTCATTGTACATATGAAGGAATTGGGGCAAAGAGTTTAAATGACTTTTATAAAATCACCAACTAATGGGAAAAGGATCTAGGAGTATATACCACTCCTCTTGATTCCTATGTTAACCCATTTATTTACTTCTCAGTAAGAAAAAAAATCAGCTTGAGAGAGAGAGCCCTTAAGAAATTTTCTCCCCCAAACTTTGAATGTTTTACTCCACACCTATGTCCACCTGATGGACAATCAGTGGGAGCAGAGCCCACAGATCCTCAAGTACCACAGCTGTGAACCCCTTGAGAGCAAGGATCACCCCTTATTCATGGCATTATTCCTGGTCCTGGCACAGCATCTGACACCTAGCAGTACTTGGTGAATATTTGAAGAGAAAAAAGAAAGAAGCAATAAAATCCAATACCGGACTCAGTAAAAATTGAGATTTAGTACTTTTCTTTTTTTTCATTTTATTATAACTTTGGATGCCTGAGTCTCTAAAATTTTAGTAAAAATAATTTCCAAACAAGTGGGAAATATTAGCTTGTAGTATAGTTATGGCTTTGTCTGGCCTCACTACTAACAGAGAATGCCTTGAGAGGAGAAAATGCGTGTCTCTCATCTTCTGGGAGGTGTTCAATAAAGCAAGATTTACTGTAACTAAAGACTGAAAAGACCCTTTCTCTACCCTGAGCAGGCACAACTTTTATGCTTCTGGGATACAAATCTGACTGCTCTTCCTATAACTTGGTGTGAGGGTTCCAATTTGAGTACAAGTAGCATTTGTATAGTTTCAGCCACCACGCATCTCCACCACTGTATGTAATTGAGAGCTAGCTCTGGCTTCCTCCGGGAGAAATTACATATGGAAGATTCATGCCTTTGGGGTGTGAACTTCCCAGTGAAAGGCCTCTGTTAATTTATAGGAGGTCATAAATCAGCAGGAAAAGAAACATTGGCTCACAGTCCATGGAAGGAAAAGACATCCTCTAGGCACAAATGAAAACCAGGCCACAGGCCTGATGATGATTTAAGATCCTGGGCTCAGTGATCTGTCCCTGGCTGATTTGATTTCCTTGGGACTTGTCTGCTTAGGCCAGAAGAGAGGGTTTCGCACTGACTACTGATCATTACTGAGAAGGATACAAAATGTTGTTCAGACGACTATACATCGCCGAGAGTGCTGTTTCTGCTCTGAAGAGTGATGCCATGCATTGCATCATTGACCACGATCCTGCCAATTGGCTGCAGCATTCATGGTCCCGCGGGCCAAGGCTTGTACTTGTAGAGGACGGCTCCCATTCACGTATTGATTTAGAACTGGAATGCTTAGCCTCGGCCAAGATGTTTAGAACGCTGTTCTTATGGGCTAGAGGCAAGGAAGAAAACAGGTGGAAATAGTCTAGGCCTTGTTTGAGACAGTGGTTACCGAGGTGTATACAAAAGTCAAATTCATCTAACTGAATACTTCAGAACTGCATATTTATTGTATTGAAATGATAAGAAAATGCCAATGAAATTACTTCTCCAAGTAAGAAAAGGGTTATTTAAATTTTTAAAATGAATTGCCTGGAAATATTACTAATAGTTGAGATTTCTGATCAGGGAAAGAGTTCGCTCCTAGGCACCTGCTATTATGGGTCAAAATCTATGTTAAATGCTAAAGATAGGAAGTCCCTGCCATCCCAGGGCTTTGGGGCCAGAGGAAGAGGCAAGGCACATGAACATGCAATTATAATATGATCTGGGAGGTGTTCTGATGTGGGGGACAGGAAGGGGCTGTGGGAGCAGAGACAACCCATTCAACCCACTTGGAAGTCAAGGGTAGATTCCTGGGACTTAAAGGATGAGTAGAAGTTTTCCAGTCAAAGGTTAGGGAGGGAAATTGGAATGGGGAAAAGAACTTTAGAAAAAGGAACAGACTGTCATATGAAATAACAGTTTTGTGATTTGTGTGGTTATTTTTAATCATGATGAGTAGCTGGGGTGGGAAAGGGTTGTTAGATCTAAAAGCAGGAGGTTGGAAAGGGCAGTCAATGAGAATGGAAATATTAAGAAACAAATTTTTTCCAGATGAGAGTTTGTCTCAGCTGAGCTAAAGGAAAGCAGACTAGAGGCTGCATCCACATGGGAACAGGGAATATTACTTTGTTCTATTTACCCATTGACTTGACAGCATAAGTAAAGACAATAAAGAAAGCCTTTGATAGGGGTGAGTACCTAGAGGGAAACTGGGAGTCCAGGCCCTTCTCTTTCATGAAGTTTACTGTGTGACTTTAGGCAGGTTCTCTATCTCTCTGAGCCTATTATCACACTAGTCAGTTGGGTGTAATGATAGCTACTTCACAAAATAGAATGAGATGCAAAAATATTGAGAGAAGCAATTTAGATATTATAAAGAGCTTTTTAAAAAACAAATTTGCTTAAAGAGTTGATGATAAGGATAGGAATGACTTTAAATAAAAAGGAGTGTATGTATATGAAGTTCTTTCTAACTTTAAATTTGATGAACTTGGCATACAGCCCTGTGAGTGGCCTATAGGAGGATATTACTGGACATTTGACTGCCAGAGTGGAGGCATGCATGCATCACACTAGACTTTCAGAGGAGACTATGGATATCCAGGGAGAAAAGAGGCGATGTTGGGAAGTGTGGGCTGCTCAAGGGCAAGGGCAGGGAATATATTCTGAACTTGACGAATTTTGTGAACTATCTGCAAGGTTCTTACAAATTTCCCCAGTGTCATTGAAATCATGTCCAATTTCCTGTTCTAGGGCCTTCACACGAAGTGGCAGGCAGGGCTGCAATTCCCTGGGCACAGTCCAGGAGTGGGCATAGCACTGACACCATTGAGTCACCCACCGTTGAGTCACTAAGAGATGCTGAGTGCTCCCCTGTGCCTTCACTGACCCGTCTTAATGCTCTGTAGAGATTCAAATCCTGTTTGTAAATGGGAGACCCCCAACCCTCACAGGGGACCCCTATTGCTGTTCTGTGGGAGCCGTCCTATCCCATCCAATTGATTGATTTCTCCGGATACGCCGAGGGTGGTCCTGGGAGAAGGGGGTCTTGGCAGGATATCTCCCCATATTCTCAGTTCATTTGCCACTGTGTCCTTGCCAAGTTTTGCTTCCCCTTGCATTTCATCAGATCATTCCTTAGTTTGTCTCCTTAAGGCACATTCAGAGAATCTGAATTAAGCTTCAGTCGGCCCCTGACTTCCCCCAGAATGCGTTGTTAGGGAACTTGCCTACAAAGGCAGCCTGGGCTCTGTCCCAGCCTGCAGTCACCCTTTCCTCTTCTCCTCCTCCTCATCATCATTCAGTGAATCTCCAGCCTGCTTTCCTCAGCAGCCCCTACGCTCCTGGTCACTAGGCAAGCCCTTGTGTATCCTGAACAGCTATGCCAACAATCTGCCCATCGTAGCCCTATTTTCTGCTCCCTGCAGCCATGAGACTGTTGTCTAATTATCTCTGGACTTGGCAGCAGTTTCATTTTCTAGGAAGAGCATATGAGCTCCTATCTCCAGCTCCCCTGTTCCAAATACAGGACCCTCGGATGACAGGGCTGCTGTAAATGCACCCTGTCAAGTGCCCCTACCCACCCAAAGCAAATCATTCTCTAAGACCAAGGAGAGAATTAACTTGCAATAGCTAACCCCTAAGTCAGACATCAAAGTAAATGGGTATCACCCTTGTCTGTACCAAGGCCTTCTCTAAGCTAAGAGGCTGTTAGCAAACATTCTCTGAAACATCAAGGAGAGCTTTCATATTGTGACTGTCTGAGCATGAGGACATCTGCCCATCAGAAGCAGCCAAAATAAATCCCACCTCCAATGAGCTACCTCCATCCCCCAGCTATCACTCTAGTCTAGGCCACCATTATCTTTACCTGATCCACAGGTTAGAATCCTGCATAGTCTCCCTGTCACCACGTTTATACCCCTATAATCCATTCCTCACTCGGCACCTAAGAGAGAGGGGCTGTAAAAATGTAAATCACATGTCATTTTCCCATCTCCCACCCTCAGTCAAATCCCATTTAGGATAACACTTAAACCGCTTATTCCTGCCTATGAAGCCAAATGGCTCTGTTCTTGCTTCTTGCACAAACTTGACTCCTAGCACTGTTTGTCCCATCCACTCTGCCCCAGCCTGGTAATACACAATTCTCAAATTCTCAAACCTGTTCCCTCCTATGAGCCCTTGCAGTAGAAGTTACCCTTTTCATGCGATATTCCCTTCTGATTTTTATATACCAGGCTCCATCTTGTCATTCAGATCAAAGATCTTTAGAAAGGCCTTCCTTAGTCACTTGACTTAGATTATCTGACATATCAGGCTGAGCCATAAGAAATTGCTGTTTCATAAAAGTTTTGTAAGGTTCAACCCAATAATAATTTCAAGACTCCAAGTAATCCACAGGCACAGGGAAAGTAGGGAGAGGCCCAGGACTGCCAATGCTACTTCCCAGGCCCTTTCTAGCCATACTAGGACTCCTCTGACCCAGATTTCACATGTATGTTTCTCAACTATGGATAAAAGCACATCACTTACATGGAAGCCAGATCTTTTGGTGATGTAACATCTTCGTTTTATACTCCAATAATTACATAGCTTACATGGCATTTTTAGAGAACCATGCCCATAAGTCCGTAGACTCCAGGTTTATTTATCACAAACAGTCCTAGAGTGATAAGGTACATGCTCCTAAAAGTATCCCAAGGAGAAAGACTCACCACTAATAAATACCATTCATAGTTTTCCTAGAATTCTTGTAGCACATTTACAAGGAGATTAACCCAGGTCATATTTCTTCCCCCTAGCCATTCCCAGGAAGGAGAAAGAATGTATTGCAGGCCTGTGTAACCCTTTCCTTCCCACTTCTCTAGGCTACAGTTCCCTCACCTGTAAAATGAATATCTTGATCACCATATCTAAGGCCCCAAAGGGTCCTAAGTCTCAGGAACCCAACATAAGTGAGGTTATTTCCTATCACTACATAGACCTGGCAGAAGCTACATTCATAGCATGTATCGAAAGGGATGCTCTACCAGGAGGGTTGTTAAACAAAACCCAAAAAGCTCCTTCCTACTTAGATTACTGAGCAAGCAGTGTGCAGCGGAAGAAGGGTACAATCTGGAGTCAGAGAGGCCTAGATTTGTGCCTTAGTTCTAGAATTTATTGGCTATATAATCCTTTTGGGAAGCAGCACAATGTGTCTATGACTCTGTTTCTTCACCCATTAGATTTGTAATAGTGAGTTTTCAATGACATGATGCATATCAACACCAAGTACAGTGACAGGCATAACGTCATTGGCAAGGATGAGGTCATTCATTCATTTTTGCCATTACATGCATCTACTCTTTCAGATGGCCTTGCTATCTACAGTGTCCAGAGTGTACAAAAATAGACTAAGATGTTAGGTATTAGTCCTGCTCTGGTGAGCATCACAGGTAGACCAATAGCCACACACACCTCGTTTCATTCCTACCTTCTTTCTTCTAGCTTCAATTCTCTGCACACACAGCATTCAGAAGTACTTCCTAAACTACAGGTCTGATCCACTCCTTTGCTTAAAACTCTCCAATACCTCCAAACCGCTGTAAAGAACAATCCCATGCCCTTCAACCCCTTGAGCAAGGCTCTTAGTGACAAGGCTGTTGTTTCCTTCTCACTTATCCCCACTCCCCAGATTAGTCAGGGTAGACTAAGTACTGGAACAAATACTCCCAAACTTAAGCAGAATAACACAATAAAAATTTCTTTTTCATTTACACCTCCATCTAGTTTGGATCAGCTGAGAGAGGGGTGATGGTCATGAGCAATAGTTCAGAGCCCTCCTTTCCTTTGGTCTTGTGGGTCACCCTCCTCTTCTGGGTTCTCAGTGTTCTGTCTGCCAAAATATAAGGAAAGAGATAAAATATTATTCATGGAAAGGTTTATTTTCCAGATCCGGAACCATATCACCTCCTATCCATCCTATTGGCAATAAATGAATTCTGAATACTACTTCATCTAACCACAAATAAGGCTGGGAAATTAGGTATTGGTGATCATTAGTATTCTTTATCCTATTCCCTTACAACTGACACTGGAGCAAATGTAAATTCCTATATATCTGCCCCACCAAAGGGCACCTCTATGCTTTTGACCCTGCCGGTCTCTCTATCAATAACACTTAAGGTAAACTCCATTTTATCCTTCCATTACTTTCTCTTTAAGTCTTCCTTTATTGGGCCCCTTTCTTACTCAGAGGTAAGCTAATTGCTCATCCTTCGTAGTACCTCTAGATTTGTCCACACTGTCATTGTCTTGTCTCCCCTCTAGTATTTCAACTCCTGAGTAGTGGCCTGTGCTAAGGCATCACTGTGTCCCCACCATTCTGCACACATCCCAGCACTGAGTGAGCTGCCCAGTAGGAGACTGCAGTGACACTCAATGTTCTCAGAGAGCTGAGCGTTAACAAGCCAAGTTTAAAGTCAGACCACCTGGTTTTGAAGCTTGAGGAGATTGTATAACCTTGATCCAGTTGCTTATTCTATGAATTTCAAGCACATCATCTGTAAAGCCAGAAGAATGTTAGCTCTTTGTATCACATTGTTGTGAAGAATTCATGAATTAATGGATATAAAGCTCTCAGTTTGGTGCTTGATACACACAATAAAATCATAGCTATTGTTGTTATCATATCTTAACCTATGTTGTGAATGGGAACAGAAATGCTCTCTCCTGACTTTGAGCAACCTTGAATTAGGGCAGAAAACCTTGCTTATGGACACATGGCCTCCATGGAGTGACTCAGGCAGGCAAGACCGTGGTAAGCTCCCATGGCCCTGGAAGGGTTTTTTGAGTGAGGTCTGGCAAGGGCAAGGAGAAGCTGACAGAGTAAATGATTTAGTCTGTTCAGCAAAGTAAACGTGGCTCCAGAAAGTTAGAAGGAACTCAGAATGAAAGCTCTGACTGCCACTGGTTGGAGGAAATTTTTTTCCAAATTCAATTTGTTTTCACTTGAGCTGCTTCATTTCATCAACACAACTCTTTGGAACATTGGCTAAATTCCCTAAAAAATTCTCCCCTTTTAAGTGTTTTTTCCCCTCTCCCTCTTCCCGAAGTTCCTCATTTGCAATAAAAATTAAACACTTGAAAACCTAGAGAAATACCCCCACCCCACCTACCAGGTATGGGCTTTCAAATTGATTGGGAAAGATGGGACTGTAGGTTTGGATATACAGTTGCTGTAAGCAGCACAGTGATTACAGTTAAATCATTCATCAAAATGGTCCTACAGTTGATTAATGGCCTTTTCTTGACAAAGACCCATTTATGCAGGTCAGTCTTATGTGAGGCCCTCAGGGGCTCCCCCTTTCAGCCTCAGGAGGAAGGCAAAGGAAGGAAGCAGACCCTTGCCTACAGCAGCACAGAAGGTTTTCCGATCAGTATTCCCCGGTGCAACCCCTTCTCTGTTTACACATCTGGGTGATGGGTGCACACTCCATTGCTCCACCAATATGATCAGGCTGGGGGCCCAATGCCACAATATGTTGGGGGAGTGTCTTTCTTTTACCTGGAACTTTTTCAAAGAGCAACAATAAACCAGAGAACACTGCTTATGCTGACCCATGCAAGATTCTGAGGTGGCCTAATGTTTCCAGTTCATAACCAGCTAATTCCAGACCAGCACTGGTTCCTTCTGAGTATGAATCCTCCCAGTTTTAAAGTGTTAGTTCTCTGTGTTGGAAAGGAAATATATAATATCAACAGCAAAAGACTACATAAAGGATATTTTTCTTTTTTTTTTTCTCCACTGCCTCCTCACCTTTTTTTTATTTTTATAAGAACTTGGCAGAGCTGATAAATTAAGCAAGTTTTTCCACACAAGCAACATAAGGATTCATTGTAAACTGTATGCAGGAGTTAACATGACTACCGTGGCCTGGTTTCAGAAGATAATTTTACTTAATTTGTCTTTCTAAATTATTACATATTTAATGCGTATAGATATGAAAAAAAATCTGCAAAGGAATAACAAAAGAATAACACCACTATTTTATTCACATTTGCCAAGACACCAGTACACTGTTGTAACCCTTGCAAGATCCTGGCAAGCATGTCAAACTAACAGCTGGCGGGCCGCATGCTTCTTTAAATAACATGCTTGCGTGTAAGGTCTTTATGTTCAGACAAAAGTAAAGCCTCTAGAAGCTAAGAACTTGGTTCAAGATCCTACAGCTGGGGTGTAGCAAAGACATCAATCAAATTTTGACTTATCAACTTTAAAAGCCCACTCACATCTATAACTAAAAATCCCCTCTCCTCACTGCCCCATTCTTCAAAATGGCCACATGAGCTGCCTCTGAGGTGGTTAGATGGGTTAAATGAAATATATTTGAATGAATCTATCTATCTGTACCTTTTATGTGGTTGAATATGACATTCTACCAGCATAAAGTCTGCAGCCTTAGTTGTTAGGAACAGTTCAAGGCAACAGAGCATGGAAGGATAGGTCAAGGAGGGAAGCAGGGTACCCCCAATCTCTCCAAACACCACTCTCACCCTGTCTGGCCTGGAAAGTAGCCTTGTCAATGGACTAACCATGTTCGCTAGTGATAGGGCTTAATTCTTGGACATCTTCCAGGGGCTACTACATAACTGCTTCTCATTAAATGTTGGTTGATACGTTAGCTGGTATCTTTCTGACCTTTGAAATCTCAGCAAAATTACCTTGACACGTTTCCCAACTCTGTAGCTGATGGATATCCAAAACCTTCTCCAATACTCCAGCAAATTCCCAGGAAGCCAGAAGCCCCTTGTCTCAGAGGGTTTTGTTTTTAGCTGGGCATTTCTGTTCTATTCCATTAAGAACTAGCTGGAGAAAACAAAACAAAACTAACATTTTTGAGTCTCTAAAATGTTCACTCACACATCTGTGAGAAGAGTCCACTTTATTCAATATTGGGGAGAGGGCCCCAGAGGGGAAAGCTCTATTACCACCATGAGACAATTGCCAAAGGAACAGAATATTGCTAGTCAAGAAACGTCCTCTGGCCACCTCAGTTTCAAGGTATTTCACACACTTCATAGCAGTCTTTCTCCATTTGGTCTTTCTCCATTTGGCTGACTCCTCAGTTTCCTTCCTCCACCACCCTTTTTTTTTTGTCTCATTACTCATCTCTCACTTATTGCATTTAAGGAGCAAAATTGATAACTCATGCTCCTATCCTGTGGAAAACGAATGCTCTCATCCATGATAGTTTGGCATCTGTCAACACCCACACCTTAAAGATCTCACCAAGCTCCAAAGAATTATTAAGCTCCACCACTCTCTTTTCAGAAGGCATTTCAATGCTGGATGCAAAGATCATTAGATAAATAATAATAATAAAATTGTATAGCGCTTATGTTGCAGCATCAGGCACTGTTCTAAGCACATCATATTTATGAACTAATTTAATCCTCACAGCAACTCCATGAGATTGTTATGATTACATTTCCATTTCACAGAAGGGGACTGAGAGACCCAGAGAGGTTAAGCAACTTGCTCAAGGTCACGTAGATAGTGGTATACCCCTGATTCCGACAGCCTGTGCTATTCACTTCTTTACACTCATCAGATAGAAAGAGGGGAAACCAGAGCCCCCCGCTCCCCCCCCCCCAACTCACTGCACACTAGAGGGATGCATTTATTTACAAAATAAATGAATTAGAATATGAATCAAAACTTCGGGGTTTTGAAAAATGTATAAAATGAAAACAATAAAAAGTAGGTCAGAAGCTATCAGGGTTTACAAAAATGTAAGATCTAAGAGGGTAGTTTTGGAAGGAACAGGGGGCGCCCTCAGGCAAGCAGTCCTCAAGAACATTGGCCAGACTCCAGGAAGTTATATGCAGGGGTTAAGTTGGGTCAGGGAGGACTGCATTTTAAATCCTATAATCTATCTCCCATACCTGCAGGAAAAGCACCATGGCCACTGAGCAGGCTGCTTCCTTTTGAAGTCCCTTGGGGGGAGATGAAGGTTGTAAAGAGGCAGGAGGAGAGTGTTCTTTGTTACAAGAAGACTCATGTTGCTGCAGGGGACAGGCCCCTCATCAGAGGAGCAAACTCAGGAAAGTTTCTACTTCCAAGTGATCTTTATTTCCAACTTGGAAACCACCATAGTGTGTCTACATCTGGACAATGATGTCTGTTATAAGCATACAATTCTCTGATCAAAATTCAGCAAACTGCGTAACCAGGGCTGAGGCTTCTTAACGAGCTAAGGGAATTAGAGTTCTCTTCCCCAGCTTCCTTTTCTAACACTTTGCTCCTGGCAAAAGGAAAAGTTAAATCATCCTGAATTTCCAGATCCATTCTTACAGAAGAATAGGAAAACCACTCTTAATTAGATTCTTTGACATTAAACATCATTTAAGGATGTATGTTGAGGAATAAAGGTCTCATTCACTGAATGATTCCACCTTTTCCATTTGGCAGACTCTCATACCCTCACCTTTTCTCCCACCCAGATTAACTGAAAGGTTATCTCATTAAGTAATTCTTTTTGGGCTCCAGCATCACATATACACAGAATGGTAACGATAATAACAATACTCTTTACAAAGAATTTACTCATTGACTACCATGCTGTTTGACAAGCATAATCTTACTAAAATGTTAAGACAGCTCTGAGTTAAATAACACTACTTTCATTTTATAATTGAAAAAACAAAGGCTCATAGAGGATCCCATGGACCGTGAATTTGGACTCAACCCAGGTCTGACTGATTCCAGAACTTGAATTACTTCACTATTTCCCTAGTTGAGACATGGCCACGACCATTGGTAGAGAATGCAGCAGAGCTCACGGCCTCCACCACCAAAATGCTAGTTTACTCATCTATCCTGAAAGGCCTTCTATTGCCCCAAAGTTTCAATTTATCCATATCGGTACCATTGAGACCAGAAACTCTTCATGGACCCTACCCATTCAAGCCATACAAGAGAACACTCAGGTGGAGGGTGTTTTGTCTCTCATGTCATTAAAATTAGGGAGTTTTTTCTCCTTGCTTCTGCTAACCACTTGTGGATTAGATTTCTTCAGTCCATCTAGATAGTTCTGACTCATTTGAGATTTTGCCTTGCAGCTCTGCCTTATTATACTCCTTCTTAGCACCTCCCTCTAAAGACTTCCTGTTCTGCTCACTCCTAATTCTTGCAGTGCTCCTGGTCAAGGCACCTCTGCCTTCAGTCTTTCTCCACAATCCACATATTGCTTTCATCTTGGGTGACCTCAGCCTTGGATAATCCTTCCAACATCCAGGCCTTTCAGATCCTTGCTTTCTTTATTTCATATGATCCTCTTCATCTCTCCACTCCGGCCACATTATCTCAATTCAGTTATCCCCAGTACACAGACATACCTCATTTTACTGAGCTTTGCTTTATTGTACTTCACAGATATCTTTCTTTCTTTCTTCCTTCCTTCCTTCCTTCCTTCCTTCCTTCCTTCCTTTTCTTTCTTTCTTTCTTTCTTTCTTTCTTTCTTTCTTTCTTTCTTTCTTTCTTTCTTTTTCTTTTTTTTTTTTTACAAATTGAAGGCAAGACCTTCAATCCACAAAAGATCACAGCTTGCTTTATTGCGATACCTGCTTTTTGTGATACTCACTTTATTACAGTGGTCTGGAACTGATTCCAGGGAGGTCTGCACCATTTTACAGGTCTTCCAGGAACTTACAGTTAACAGACCCATCTACTTTCTCCTCATCTCCCAGATTTACCTTCTTTCATTATCCAGCTAAGATGTCATTGACCATCACAGCAATCCCTTTTCTCAAAATTCTCAATTTCTTCTTTTGCAGTGATATTATTGTGAGTCCTATAAAAAACTCCAAACCTGAACAAACTCAATTTACTATTTTCTCTATACATCCACTTGGGTTTCTGGGTAATTTGGGGGTGAAAAAGCACTCTGAATTGGAAACAGTCTTAATTCATGCTCCCCCAATCTTAACTAGACCTTTAATGATGCCCAGAAGTCCCATTACATTTCTATAGGGAGTGCTTCCCCTGCTCTGAGCGAGCTATTTCAAACTGTCTCCTCTGCTCTCAAACACATGACCCCCACTTCTCCCTTAGTCTCCATATGACCTTGCCTCCCATGGAAAAACAAAAGACATCAGTCAAACCTCCGTCAACTTCCTGCCATAAAACTTACCTATTTGCATCTTCGTACTTATCCCTCCCTCCCCACTGCTTGATGGACTGAAAGGAATATCTTTTATCTTATGGAAAGCTGGGTCATATCCCTTCTTGACTTCTCAGGAATGTTACTCTATCCATCTCTTCCTCTTTTCTTTCTTCATCCCATTAGCATGAAGTCATGGCATTGGCTCTAGTCCTCTCAGGTCCTCCTCCACATTCCACACACATTCTCTCCTCTCTTTCATGGAGAAGGTTCCATGAAGCATCTGTATTAAATATCTCCATGTCATCACTTCCCAGTCACTCCTATGTATCTGGCTCCCCTACCTTCACATCACTGAAGCTACACTTGACAATTTGACTGATTACCTTTTTCTTGCTACATGGCATGTGCATTTTTCATTGTGTGTCTTACTTGATTTCTCTGCAGTTTAGTACTATTGTCCACTCAAAGCATTTTCTGTCCTTGACATCGTATTCTAGTTATCCTCCAAACTATGGGGCTATTCAGTTCTTTCTCTGTCTTGGGCCATGTTATTTCATACTTCTCATCTCCCTGGTTGGCTCTCTTTTAATGCCTACAATGTCTTCATGCCTCCCAACCCTGAACATCTATTTCTGGTCAGTTTTGTTGCAAATAGAAGTGGAAAAAAAAGCTGGGGTAGCAATACTTACATATGATGAAATAGACTTCAAAACAAAGGCTATGGTAGGGTACAAAGAAGGACACTACATTATGCTAAAGAGATCAATTCAACAAGATGACATAACCATTGTCAACATTTATGCATGCAACATAGGAGCACCAAAATATATAAAGCAAATTTATGAACCCTAAACACACACACACACACACACACACACTGTGGATTTGGTTCCAAACACCCAAAAGACCCTACCAGTTAAGAATAATACCAGAACCAATCAAAAGCAGTATTTCATTGAGGCCAACACCAGATTTCTTTGCATCTCTGTTAATTTCTTTTAGGGCTATTTTCTTCCACAAAGGAGTATGCTAAAGATTAACTAAGACTGCATATGTAAATCTCAGAACACATTTTTGTCACAAATGAAATGCTCTGCATATGGAAGTGTTTTTCTTTTGAGTCTGTGTCTAAGTTATGGTCTTCTTTTGTTCTAAGTGAAGGTGGAGTGGACAACAAACACTAGATTAACCTGTAAGAGCAGCCATGGAGGGGCAGTCACTCTGAGAGTATCTATGTCTACAAGACACAATGATCAGCAATTTGGGGACACATATGTGGCTTGCATTGGAACTTGTGACATGATCTGTGCTTTCAAGATGAAATTTAGAAAAGACTCTTACTTCACAGGAAATGAATATGCTCTGCCCAGATTTTCCACAAACACTCTTAGTTCCTGCCTCTCTACTAGTAAAGCTTCCACAGACCCCCAATGCATCCCACTGTTTCTGCCTGTCACACCTTTGCATTAGTGATACCCTGAGTATAAATATTACCATAAAACTCATTTCCAGTAACCACTTCCAGAAAAATTCACTGACTTTGAACTTGGACCATGTGCCATACTTTTGTAATTCTATAGTTGCACATCTTCACCACAACATCTACCACACTGTACTATAATTACATATTTATTTATATATTTTTCTCACTAGACCACGAGCACCAGGAGGACAGGGACTGTATTTTGTTCATTTCTGTATTCCTTGTTTCCAGAAGAGTGGCACACCTCTGGTGTTAAAAAAATATGAGTCAGGGAAACTAAGATGAAAAAAGAATGATATAGCAGATGGGGAAAGCAATGAAGATGAAAGGAAGTCAACAGAAAGGGAGAAAAAGTAAAGGAAGAAAAATGGGAAAAGGAAGGAAGGAAGGGAAGAAAGGAAGGTTGATCTTTCATCTTCCTACTTAGAAAAGCTAGCTTTAGGATTCTACAGTTCTGGATATTTGGCCCTTTTTACAAGTTAAACTATTATTAGATGACTTTATTGGCATTGGATAGATAACTCTTTGAATGCTGTAAATGCAGAGTTGGGATAAAAAAATATTAAGGCTGAGTATAGAGGAATGAAATAGATTCAGATACTCCAAAGGCACTCTTCCAAAGCTAGAAGTTTTATGCAATTTCACCAGTGGGGCATGGGAAGGTGAAGTTAGCTAGTGTTTAAAGCCTCAACTTTCTACTCAGATATTTGTCAAAAGCTGATTTCTTCAATCAATTTTCAATAACTTCGTGTCAATACCAATAAGCAAAGTATGTTTTTGGCTCCTGGATGCTATCATTCAATACAAACCAACTTGGGACCTAATCTAAACCACAGAGATGAAAAACCTCAGCGCATGTTGCACAACATAAACTGTTTGCTTCTACTTATGAACTGTGTGGGGTTTTTAGAGATAAAACACAATTCTTTTTTAATTGAATTTTCAAAAAATCTGAACAATCCCAGCAGAGTTTGGGTTTTCCATTTATACAAGTAGTTTTATTCATTTATTTATTGCATCTGCTATTTTCTTTAAAAACAGAGATTCAGATCTTTTTCTCCCGTGCTTAAAAGTCTATCCTTAGATCCAAAAGCCTATAAGATAAAATGTGAAACAAACCGCTTTATAATTTGACACTGATTTATATTTTAGTCTTTATCTTGTATTGTTTGCTTTCTTGTACCATACATTCTCACAAAGTGGTCTCTCTTACATGTTATAAGAAACACATGTATGCTTTTTTCATATTATTTCTTTTTTCCTAGAATATTACTATTTTCTTTCTCTAACCTACATAATACTCTTCAATATTTACCCTTCCCAGAAGACAGTCTGGCATAGTGTGAATAGGAATATGGACTGTGGAATCAGCCCAGGTTTTGAATCTTCTACCTAATATCTGAGTATTCTTAGGGAATTAGTGGACACTCTTAACATCAGATTGTTACTCTCTAAAATGGTGATAATAATACTGACCCCAGAGAGTAGCTGGCATGCTCCTATAAAACTATATATTTAAAGGACCAACATAGTATCTTAAAAATGGTGTTTAGTATTATGTTCCTAATCATGTTATTCTCCTTATCATCATCACCAGTACCTCAAGGTTTTTGTGTTAAATATAATAATTCAAGTACAGGTGTTAGCATTGGAATTAACACTGAGAGATCAATGATGGTAGTTATAATCACCATTATTATTATACTTAATAAACTCCACTTAATCAGCATTCTCCCTTTGTTATTCTTACAGATAACTATACCTACCTTTAACATGACATTTATCATAACATTTCATAATTATCTGCTTATGTATTTCCTTAGTTTGTGATTACTCAAAGGTAGCCCTTGCTCAAGTTGATGGTGTATCATTAGAGCTTAGAGCTCTTAGAAAATTCATTTTCAATGAGCAAACAAAGTTAATGTTACATACTAAGCTACTACTGATGTTTTTGTTTTGTTTTGCCTATTTGCTGCCTATATCATTTATCTGCTAAATGGCACTCCAGAGTGAGGCGTATGATCTACGCGCACTAGAATAGGACAGAGGGCTCATACCATTGCCCTTAATAGCACCATATTCTCAAACTGAACTATATAGGCTTCCTTAAAAGTCATCTAGAACTTCTAATACCCCAAGAAAGTCCTTTATTACAACTATCAGGATCATTTTGGAAAGACTTGGAGCCTACCCATGCGTTTTCTCAAATACTCATTATCATTTCTGGGATGAGTTCATAGGAACTCACCATAGGTCATTAAATGATCCTTCAGCATTTCAGAATTTGGAGCCACCATCCTGCTCCATGGAAAATTTTAGAGGAAATTAGATTATGGTGGGGAACATTGGCCAAATAGATGAAAGGGAAATAAGTGTATTTAATAAATACTCAGCTTTGTGGCTTCTAGCAGCAGTCCACGTTTCATCTTCTATCAAAAAGGAAAAGTTTGTAACTCCTTCAAAACCTCACTGAAGCTAGCCTCAGAGGCAAGGATTAGGTTCATATTCCACTCCCAAATAAAAAGTGAAGTCCCAAGATCATGCATGACAAGGCATTTTAAAAGTACCCGTCCCCCCGCCCCCAGCCCTAACTGGTTCGGCTTAGTGTATAAAGCGTCGGCCTGAGGACTGAAAGGTCCCAGGTTTGATTCCGGTCAAGGGCATGTACCTTGGTTGCGGGCACATCCCCAGTAGGAGGTGTGCAGGAGGCAGCTGATCGATGTTTCTCTCTCATCAATGTTTTAAACTCTCTATCCCTCTCCCTTCCTCTCTGTAAAATCAATAAAATATATATTTTTAAAAAGTACCCCCCTCCAAAAAAATAAGGTAAATAACACCTAAATCTTAAATTTTACTTCCTGCCTAAACTCAATACATTGTTCTCAAGGAGTACTTTGTAGGAACTAGGCAGACCTGATTTTGAACCTTGGCATTGATACTTGCATAGGTTACCTATCTGGAGCTAATTTTTCTGACCAGTAAAATGGGAATAACGGCCTTCATTGCGATAACAAATAGTTGTGATATGTTGGTGAACATACTTACCACAATGCTAAGCATACAGATAAATATTATTTCCCTTCTCATTTTCCCTTGGCTCCTAGAGTAATTCTAAAATTAAGTCTCACAAGTTTGTGTTGTGAAGAATCCAAATATATATCAACCTATTTCTATATTAATTTATACAAATGTAGAGATATACTCTATAAAATAGAAGAATATCATTCATGTACATCCATCTCTAGCTTCAGTGGCATTTTGTTGTTGTTGCAAAAGTATAATATTGTACCAAGTACTTGATGTATGTGAATTGGCTCAAACAAAGCCTATCGAGTTGACTAAGTGTCAAAAAAGCCATGCCAGGCGATGAGACAGATTCCTGATCACAGCTCCTGGGCTGCATGACTAATGCTATGGAAAGAGAGACTCATCCTTTCTACAAGTGTTGTCCTTTCCATGTGCTAGTGATGGTGGAGATAAAGGCAATGTAGGAGAAATCACAGTTACTGGTTCTCTCTCCTGTGCCCCAAGTCTAATATATGTGTGACCTCAACAAGATAAGGCAAGTATTCTTATCATCATTATGTTAAATATTACCATTTTATAGAAGGTGAATTATTAAGATGTTCATGATCACCCAGCTAGTGAATACCTGCCCCAGGATTCAAAGGCATTCCTGCCCTCCTTTAATGCTCCTACCCGCTCCTCTACCTACCACATTGCATCTCATTGCACAGGGCCAAATGAAATGGTTTAAATACAAATTCTCTAGATGTGCAGATGCATTATTGTAATTTGGGAATTAAAGAAAAATTTGTATGGACTTGGCATCTGAACTGATCTGAAAAGAAAGTGGAAACATAAAATCACAAATTTTAATTTCCAAGGAGTCAATTCAGATGAAATTACAGATCCTGAACTTCAACCAACAAAAATCCAGATTCATTGCCTGGATTTGAGTTCCAGGGATATTCCAAGACTATCAAATAAAAATAATCATTGTGAAGGGAAACATCAGTTTAGTAGCAAATTAATCTGTTAAAACATAAGGCAGGCAATGCATCGTGTAAACAATTCATTTTTACTGGCCTGTATTAGCTATTGAAGTTTTTCATTTCTCCAGAAAGTATTCTTTTCCTATTCAGATATGTTGGCAGTAACATCAAGTCTTTGGCCAAGAAAAGGAGGACTGGCCAGACCTCATTAGGCTGCAATTTCAACTAAACATCATAAAGGAAAAGCAAGATTTGACAGCAAGTAGGTTACAGAAACAGGAAAACATTCATCACTGGGCAGGCAGCTCTGTCTTCACGTTCTGTCTTAAGCCTGGCTAGTCAAAGGGTAACATAGTGAATGGGTAACATTGACAACGTTCAAGCATGTTGCCAGTCATAGAGGCCCGGGATAAGTTAGTTTATGAGAGCGCTGACCTTATTTCAGGTTAAACCACCAACCAGGACTCCAGAGCAACTGACAACTTAGCATCAGCTTTCTGCCTTGGAGGCACAATAGTCCAATGAAGGACAATTTATTTTCTTACATTTTTAAATTCCTTTCCTGACTTCTCTTTTTTCTAGTATAAAAGTAAAGAGAAAAATCAATGATTGCTAATAAGAATAACTAGAAAGTGAGGAAACTCCACATAAGGAAGGGGAATAGAAGATAGAAGTTGTCAATGCAGGAGTAGGGATTTCTTTGGTGCAGTGTAAGAGGAAGTAAAGGAAATTGAGACATAAATAAAGCAAAACAAAACAAACACATGCATATGCCTTGAAACAAAATCCTTCTGATAATTAAAGAGCTGAGCTAAAAGGGTATGTGACCGTGAGACAGTGTTGGATGGAACTCTGTTATGCGCTGGCATGGGGTTATCATTGCAGACTCCAAACGTTGGTGTAGCAAAATGCTTAAGAGTATGTGATTTAGCGTCAGATAGGACTAGATGAAAATTACCGTTTAATACCTATGCCTGCATTAAACATAATAAAATTAAGTTTTTTTAAACCCCATAAAATTAAATCTTATTATCTCTAAACTGAGAATAGCACTATCTATTTCTGTAAATATTAAATAATATCATGTATATGAAGTGCTTAGCACAATGTCTAACACACAGTAAGCTACCAATTTAATTAATTATCATTAATGAATTGTTATTGTGGAAGGTAGTGTCTTGATTTATCTGGGAATTCCACTATTAGCCACTGCTAAGATGAGAAAACTGAATGAAAGATACCTAGATTTTTTTTTCTGCTTAAAAATACCACATCTGTGAATACACAATTGGCATAGCAAATGGGTATAAAAAATAATAGTTTGCTTTAAAGTACACATAAAGGTAATATAATTAGAGTGTAGACCAAGATAGAATATGACTTCTAAGCTTTAGTATGTATGGGAGAAATAATAGGTGGAACAGTGTAGTAGATAAGTGCTATGTAGAATGAAATTAGAATGCCAGAAAAGATCTTAACACTAGACACAAATTCCTACCCCCCAAATATTTTAAATACAGCAAGTATATAGGCTGAAAATCTTGATTTTTACAATCGTAAGTAAAATACTAGCATATTAAACCCATTACTGTTCTGTAACTAAATAACAAACACCATGGCCTAGTAGAATTTATCACAGAAAGGCAGGTGTAATTCAGTAAGAAAAAGGAAAAATCTGCCAAACATGATTATTCAACATATAAACAAATTAAAAGAGAAATCAAATAGGTTCTCAATAGATACGTAAATTTGCAATAAAAATTCAACAGTTATTCAAGATAAAACTCTTAGTAAATTATCAACACCAGTAAACTTCCTTAATGTATTAATAAGCAGATATCCAAATCTAATGCAGATATAATATTTAATGATGAAACATTGGAAGCTTTTCTATTAAGGTAATAAAAGATAATAGTATAGTCCCCATAATAACCATGACTATTCAACAGCATATCCTGACTATGCAACAAGACAAGAAAAAGAAAGGAGACATAAGAATTGGCAGTGTCATTCTATATTTAGAGACTATAAGATTATCAACATAGTAAATCAAGAAAACTATAGATGAATGAATTAAGCAACTATCAGATCTCAGGAAGGTTGAATAATGTATAAATATCAACCTTATTTAATATAAGTATAGTTTAATTTAATATAAGTATAGTCATAATAGCAAAAATATTATATGGTATTTAAAAAAATTTTAAATACATATGTGCAAAACCTTATGGGGAACATTATAAAATGTTCTTATAAGACATAAAACAAACCAAAATATATGGCGAGCTGTGCCATTTCCATGAATAGAGGTGTTAAAAATCACAGAGTGGTTAATTTGATCCAAAACATTGACATAGCCCATGATATTTCAAAAAATATTCCAACAAGACTTTTTCCCTACAACTCTATACACTTAAAAAAAATTCATCTGGATATGCAAGCACAAAGATTAGTCAAGTAACTCTAGGAGAAAAAAGAAAAAAAAATAGGAGATAGCAGTTAATGACCTATCCATTAAGATATGATTTCTGAACACATAATAATCTGGCCACTCAGTGTATATCCTATATAATAAAAGCCTAATATGCAAATTGTCCCCTCGACCAGGAGTTCGACCAGCAGGCAGGCCGGCCAACCGCCCATGTCCCCTCCCCCTGGCCAGGCTGGCCGGACCCCACCCATCACCCATGCATGAATTCATGCACCGGGCCTCTAATATATATATATATTTTATTTTTTTTTTTAAAGCTATAGAAATTTAAATAGAGCCGTATTGAAACAGGGAAGAAAAGTCAATGGAACAGAATTTGAAGTCCTTAAATAAGCTCAAATATGTGTGAAAAAGTGGCCTAAAGCAAGGTGGCATTATAAATCAGTCAGAGAAAAAAACAACAACTAAATAAATGGCATGATTTTCCATGTAGAATTCACTTCATACATGAAAATAATTAAAATGTAAATAGAAAAGGAATTTTAATTAGTATAAATTCTAGGGTAATAAGTTTTGACCATGAGATAAGAACCAGAGTTTTTGAAATCTCTCCAATCAGTGGTTTATAGAAAAAGCATTGATAAAACTGACTACACCAAAATTAAACTGTTCTCTACAAAAAACTCTGAAACATACCAATGGGGGGAAATGGCAGCCTTAGAAAAGATGTTTGTAACATATAAAACCAACAAGGTTTAGCATCCTGAATAGGGAGAGAAATTATTCGTCAGTTTAAATAAGCCAACAATATAACTTAAAAGTGGGCAAATGATGTGAGCAGAGAATTCAGAAGAGTCAATGAATGCATGAAAGGATGATTATCCTCACTAGTGATAAAGGAAATGCAAATTAAAACAAGAGTGAAACACCATTTCACATGAAATAGTTTGACAGGCATCTAAGGAATCTGTCAACATCAACTGTTGGTAAAGACATGAGAAAACTGAACTCTCAGACCCTGCTGGTGGGAGTGTAAATTAGTGCAGTCACTTTGGAGAGCGATTTGGCTGCAGATAATGAAACTCAAAATGTGCATACCCAATGACAGCAATTTTTCATTAGAGAAAACTTGCTCCTATGTCCCAGGGTAACCAGGGTATTTGTGTAGCATTGTTGTTTGCAATGGGATAAAAATTGAAAATAACCTTTATGTTTTCAACAGGGAACAGGCAAATAAATATTCATGTTGAGTAGATTAAAAAGGAGGGAAAAGCAAGTTGTTAAAAAATGTGTTGTACAGAATCCTTATGCAAGTATATTTTTAAAAACATCAACTATTTATTTATGGACACATTTTATAATAAACAGAAATTGGGGTTGCAAAATTTGTGCTGGTGATTGCTTCTAAGGAAGGATGAAAATAGAGGGAGGAAAAGGATCTTCTACTTTACCTGTAATGTTCTATATTTTTAAATAAATCAATTGCATGGTGAATAAGTTTTAACAATTATAGTTGGGGAAGGCCTCCAAGAGAAGTCTGACTCTGCTGCCTAATGTAAGCAACAGGAGGAAGAGATCTTTGTTTTTCTTTCTGTTCTCAGATCATAGAGGCACTTAATCACCCTTGGTTCTCCTCTCACATGTATTGAAACCCAGGGTGTTTCCAGGACAGAGGGAAATGCAGAGATGAATCAGATACCATCCAAGTTTTAACAAAGCTCAAAATACATCAGGGTAGTAGGCTTTAGATAAAACTTGTGTACATGCCCATGTGTGCGTGCACACACACACGCACACACTACTGGCATACATCCACAACACTAAATTGCCACAGCGACAAAGCTCAGGTTCTTCCAAGTCTCGAGGCTTAATCACCTCATTCCTCTAATCAGGCACCACTTTGCATGTCTGCTCAACCCACTCAAGCCAGCACTGTCCAAGGCAAATCCACACCAACTCACTCTACTAACCTTCATCTGGGGTCAACCTGAATGGTCTCTGGAGCTTCATGTAGTTCTTCCCTCAACAAACATTTAATGAATTGACCATTACTAGGCATTGTAGATAAACACACTCTTTCTTGATCCTCAGAATAGCCCTATGTGGTTAGGATTTTAACCTCATTTTGTAGGTAACACACACAGTTGAATGTCTTTTCTGGTTTTACTGTCTATAATTGGTGTGACTGGAATTCAAACCTAGGTTTGATTGACCCCACAGTCAAGCTCTGTAAAGAGACCTGAGAATCCAGTTGCTGAATCAGCTTCCTTTGCAGCCACTTTGTTCAGAGCTTCCTACCAGACACTATGAAAAGAATCAAAATATATAAGACGCGGTCTATGCTACAGAACAACAGGGGATCCAGTAGTGGTTTACTTCCTCCGAGATATAAGAACCTTCTCTGTACAGGGCGGTTATCATTAAGCCACTCTAGCCTTCTGCCTTTCATCTTTGCACACAGGTCTCCCTCTATTCCAGGCCTTTTCAGATTCCCACATCCCTTTTGGGTTTGGAGGCCAAGAATTGATTTTGGCCCTACAATGAGGGAAAGACCTGAACTGTCTCATTCCAGCCAAGAGTTCTCATGTGTGGTAGAGGGAAACCCCTTCTTGGTCCAGCCTAGAGGTCTCAGTGCAATTAATGTTGTTGGAAAGTTGAGAGAAGTAACACCTAAAGCCTGCCTGCGGATGGCCAAGCCCCAATGAATTTTTCAGGCGGGTTGGATGATTTTTCCTCATGTGTCCATATGCAAGCCTGCTGAGCTCATCTGTAGCAGGAAGCGGGATCAGTGAAACACCGAGAGAAAGGGCAGGGAGCGCATCCTCCGAGCACAGCTGGAAGAATCAAACTCGGTTTCTGGATGTGCTTTGTCTTTGTCTACACAGCTCTGAATTTAAGAAAGGGTTCTTTTTCTGTTTGTTGGTTTGGTTTGGTTTTATTTTTGTGTGTTGACCACTACACTTGGAAAAAAATAACCAACCCCTCCATCCCAATGAACCACAGAAGCAATTTATTGTAGAATATCCTGTTGTGACATTGACTATGTTCTTTAAAAACACACACACACACAAAAAAAAAAAAAAACCATGACAGGGCGTCGCCTCAGTGCCAGTTGTGCCAGTTGCAATCATCTTGTCTTTTTCTGCCAGCCCGACCTGGGTAGGGGGAGGAGTCTGGGGTGGTAGTGAGACACACTGTGGTTACTGGCATATAGTGGCAGTGACTGTGGAGGCCACACTGGATGCCAGATGCCAGCTTACATTTGCAGAGTCAGCAGCGAGGAGAAGGAAGTAGGGGAAAGTGCATTCAGAGAGGTTTGAGCTGTCAGAATCCTCAAGCATCTCCCCAGTCACAGGCTCCCAAACCTGTTAAACAGCAGTGTTACCTGAAACACTTTTGAAAAATACTGATTCCTGGAGTGCACGCCAGCATTACTGAACCAGAGTCTAAGCTATGAGGCTGCAGACACATGTGTGGGAACCACTCTTGAGTCGGATACCTTTGTAATACAACTGGAGAAACTAAAGCTAAAGAGGGAGCATGATTTGACCACAGACCATGCTGAAGCATGTCAGAAGCCAGAGCACCCCATTCTCAGCCCAGAACTCCCTAAAGTTCCTCTTGTTCTTTCTAAACTCATCATTTCTACCTCCTCACTGGCCCAATCTCAAGGAATGTTCCCACCAACCATGTGTAGCTCAAATCAGATACTTGGGAGTTACCTCTTTCTCACCCTTTACACAGAATTCATGTCCTCCATTGCTAATTTTTAATATTAAAATTAGATGCCCTTCCCTTCCCCACTGCACTTCCCCAGTTCAACTAGCCCCTCTCTCCCAGGAACTACTGCAGTAGCTTCCTAAGTAGTATCTTGGCCTCTGGCCACCCTGCCCATTCTCCACACTGAAGCCAAGGGGATCTTTCTAAAGCATCAAAGCATGAGTCTGATCTCATCACTCGCTGCATAACGTCTTTCAATGGCTTCCAAAGAACGAAGACTTTGACCAGCCTTTCATAACTGATCACAATTTTAGTTATTCCCCAAACTATCACTTTTCATCTCAAGCAACACAAAACTTCTATTCCCTTACATGGTGTCTGTCTGTCTCTCTCTCTCTCTCTCTCTCTCTCTCTCTCTCTCTCTCTCTCTCTCTCTCTCACACACACACACACACACGCACACACACACACACACACACACACACACACACACACGCACACACGCGCGCGCGCACTTATTCTAGTAGGCTTAAACTCTGTGCCCCTTATAAGAAATCTTCCCTAATCCCAGCATCTGGGCTAACGACTTTTTTTCTTTGCCTCTGTAGCATCCTATGATTTCCCCCATTAATCCCTTTGTCAGATTATATTAAAAATGTTTCATGTTAATTGACTCTACTTCTCTATGTGATGTGAGGCTTCTTAGCACTAAGATTAATTCCTGGCTTATATCCATGTTCCAAGAATAAAGCACATGCCCTGGCATTATAAGTACTTAAAGTATTTGTTGGGCCAAATCAACTTCTTCTGAAATAAGTTGATGGACCTAATTCCTAATTATTCTCCAAGCAGGTTGTTTTCTATAGAATGTGTTTTAAGAGATGCCAGTAACCCAGCCAATCCTTAGCCACCTATAGTTGTCAGTGCAGGAGGCCAGGGCTCTAGAAGCTAGAAGCTAGATGACAGGTTAATAAGCAACACTCTGGAATGGACAGATATATATCCCATTTGCCTAGACATTCTGCATATATGTGATTATTGAATCCTTACAAATACCTTGAGAGAGATGTTATTGTGTTTATCTTACATTTAAAGAAATGGGCTCAGAAAGAATATATCTAAGACGACCCAGACACTGTGGGTAGAGCTATGGTTAAAATCATATCTGTGTGTTTTCAAAGTGTATACTTTACCAGCCTGTTAACTAATTTTGTAAAGATTTTTGGGATCACAGTTACACCCATCCTGTTATATATCACCTATGGCTGCTTGAATGTTATTAGGACAGAGTAGAATCATAGCAACAGAATTGAGTCATTGCCCACAAAACCCAAAATACTTATTATCTGGGCCTTTATGAAAAAAGTTTGCTGATCCCTGCCACAGTTATGAAAATGTCACTGAGCCATTGCTGATCAGGGTCCCTGGCATGGCCATCCTTGTGCTTCCTAAAGAACAAGGCTCCTCCTCCCATGGCCTCCAGCCTGTGAGCAGGACATCCTTGGTTTTCAAGCCCAGAGGTCTCCAAGCTCTGACTAGGCAGCTCCTTCCTGAGCCAAAGTCAAGGCCTTCCAGGTGCTGAGCCAGAAGTGGCAGCTTGGGCATCCTCTGGCCAGTGATACGGTCTTCATCCCATCCTGGGACTCCTACAGGGGCCCTGTTCGTTTCTCCTATTTATATGCTCAAATTAAAAGCTCTCATTTCCCTTCCTTCCCTGAACTCTTTGAGAAAAGCCAGATCACTACAACAGAGACAAATACGATTTACTAAGCTCATTTCCCCTAACACAGGACACCAAGTGCCTCTGGTCGTAGACCTTTTTCCACTTGAGGAAGGTGAGCCACATGCTTGCCTCAGAAGTAAATCCTCCTCCCAAGAAGGACCTTGGGAGCTTCAGGAGCTTTTTCCACTAGAAAAAAAAGAAAAAAGTTAAGTATTTAACATGGCACCCTGCTATACATGTATTCATTTTATAATTGAAAAAGCCAATAAGGCCCAGCCGGCATGGCTCAGTGGTTGAGCATTGACCTATGAACCAGGAGGTCACGGTTTGATTCCAGGTCAGGGCATATGCCTGGGTCATGGGCTCAATCCCCAGTAGGGGGCGTGCAGGAGGCAGCCGATCAGTGATTCTCTCTCAGCATTGATGTTTCTATTTCTCCCTCTCACTTCCTCTCTGAAATCAGTAAAAACATATATTAAAAAAAAGAAAAGAAAAAGCCAATAAGGCTATTTTAAAATTAATAACAAAAAAAGAGAAAGCCCAGTTCACAGGTGGTTTTGAGGACCAGTTAAGATTATGCAACTAGTTCTTATAAACTCTAATGTGCTTCATAGAAAATAAGGTGGAATTATTATTAATAAAATTTAATAATCTAAAACAAATGAGGATTATTCATATTACAAATGTTATCTTTATAACCTGCAATAATTTCATTTAAAGAATTAAGCTCACCCAAAAGCAAACCCCAGAAAAAGAATAAACCATACATACAAAATAAATGTATATGTATACATTATTTTCTCCCCAAACAATACCATGACACTTTAATGAACCTCTGAAACAGATTTAAAAAGAGAGAGCTGTTCTATTGAACACAGCCCCTCCCCATAAGGGATCCCTAAATTTACTGAACTGGCCCACAGGGCATCTCAGAAAGACAGACCCTTGAGTTCTGCAGAATTAACAAAAACAGAACTGCCAGCTCAGTAATGATGGGAAGTTGACACTGGAAGCAAACTTAGGAAACATTTCTAACCCATTCCTCATTTTCCATATCAAAAACTGTTTGCAAAAGAAAAGAAATACTTGACTCACAGTCGCAGAGAGCTCATTGGTGAATGGACCTAGTTTTAAGCTTAGATCATTTGCCTCCAAAAGAAAACTTTTCTCTACTCCCCATTCCCCCCCCCCAAAAAAAAAAAAAACCCCACAAACATTCCTGAGGTGTAAAGTGAGATCCACCTGAAGAAGAACAGGGGATTTTAGAGTTACTAAGGGAAGGGGGACTACCTGAGCCTCCCGAGAGCTTTTCAGAAACCAGGTCACCCTACACTGAGCAGGAGGCATCCGGCACTCACAGTGCTGCCAGGCCCCCACGCCATTCATCACTCCCTCCTGAGCCATTTTCCAGACCTACACTGGACTCTACTTCCTGACAGGTTGTATATCGTTTCCGTCCCTGAGCTCGGTGTTCATTTTTCTCCCATTTATGGTCCTGCCTTACCCTTTGGCTGAACACTAGCCACACTTCTGCTTTGCCTAATCCAACCCAGGCTATAAGCATCGGCACACTTGTTCCCTAGGGGTGTCCCCCAAGACTTTTACCCTCTGAGTGGGACTCAGTCAAGACTGGGGGTGACCCTTTCCTGCAAGACCAAATCCCTGAACTGTAGGAAGGAGAGGCTTAGAATCTTCTGGCCTCCCTCCCCAGAGGTACCCATTGACTGAATTTTACACCCACAGCATGGGCAGCAGATGGTCCCCATTCTTGCAGGTAAATCTGGGCACCTCTAATTCTCGCAGAATGTGCCCTCATACTCATAATTAATATCACCTGGCAGTGACAAAAGATCTTTTAAGCTTTGAAAACGCCTCATAAGCATTTATTAATTGACCAGACTTGCCAGCTCCAAATATTTTTCCTCTACCTCCCAAGCCTCTGGGTATTTACCCAAGCTACACCCACGCTCCCCACAGAACTTACAGCATCGGCTCTGAGTTGGGAATCTGAGCTCAGGAAATCCCTACTGACCCAACTTGCCAGAAGAACCCCCAGAGATTTCCTAGACCACATCACTCCCTCTAGCAGAGTCTCAGAGAAACAGAAAGGATATAGATAGAATTTTACATTTAGAAAGATGGGGATTTAAAAATCCAGAATCCCCCTGGGAAAAAAGACCTAACCGCGGAGCCCCAGGTATTCACAGGTAAAACAGAGATGTTAATACCTGCATAAGTAGTTATTAGGATAAAAGATGGAGAATCAGATGGCTTCAGGGTGGTACCTGGTGCCACTTATTGGTCGTTTGATGTTTTCTATGGTATAACTTTCAAAACCCTGTGAGTTAGGTCTAACTGCGGCCACCAGTTTAAAGATGGGGAGACAGAGACACCGCGAGGTGGGTAACCGGTACCCGACTACATGGTGAGTAGGGAGACATCTGAGATTTGAGCCTGAACAGTCCGGCTGCAGACCCTGACTTCTGATACCCACATTGTCCCCCTCTCCGTAGTGGTTCTCAGTGGACAGCGGTTTCAGGATCCCCCTCACACCTGGGAGGGTGGTCAAGCTCTTCTGAGTTAGAGATCCAGGCGAGGACACACCTCTACTGCCTACTTCTCTATATTGAACCCCTGGGTGATTTTCTTAAATTTGGACAAACAGAACCTTAAGTGGGTTGTACACTTTCTGGAAATGATAATAATATCCTATCAGAAAGAGTTGTCAACATATTTTTCTCTCTTTTTTTCTTGGTAGTTTTGTGGAATGACGAAATTTGTGGAAATAAGCAATTTGTGATGAGTCCCCTCTTCTCTTCTCCTGTCTCCTCTGTGGAAACTTTTCTCACCTGTAAAAATAGGATCTTAGCATCTAACTCAAGGGAGTGCTGGAAAGGCAAATGATGATATTAAGCTTCTCTGTTAATTCAAAAGCCCTCACGGTCATTTATTGGGCTAGTTGTGACAACTTATTTCCATCTTTAACTTGTTTAATTAACCTGCTTGGCAGTGCTTACTGGTGCCAGATCCTGCATGAGGCTGTGAAACATGGAGATGAATAAAATGTAAATCCTGTGAGGGGACACCCGGCCACGTGGTAAATGCCACGGTGGTGGAAGTGCTGCTTAGGGAACAGAGTGATTAACTGTTAGGGGTGTCAGGAAAACTTTCAAGGGGAAGGCAAACTTCTGGGATAGATTTCAGTAATTGAATAGGTTGGACAAGGGTTTGGGGGGTGGTGGTGGTAGTTAATGTCCAGGACTGGAAAGGGCCTCCCTAGCAGGAGGAACAGAGTATGGGAGGGTATGTGGGCATGAAGCATCATGATGTGGTGGGAAAACTGCTCATCCTCCTGTTTATTAGACTTAACTTATGCCTGGGAGGGACTGTGCTGGGTGGACATATCTAGATCTGGAAGGGCCTTGGATGCCACAACTCAAGAACCTGGAGTTACATTTCCTTACATATTCAGAATGTGCAGAAATGATACATTGACTAGGTCATGCCCTCTGCATAGCAGTCGCTGGCCCTCTTACACCTGGTTCTCTAACAAGACACTTCTTCAGTCCACTGAGTAGCCCACCCGGGCCTTGAGTCAGCTCTGCCCTCCCCAGAGCACGCCCACCACCACCCACAAGGTACCTGAAGTGCTTGCAGCAGCAGAAAGTGGGAGCAGCTCCCCAGAGCAGTGGAAAAATAAGCTGCTGAAAGGTTTATTTCCCTGCTCAGAATATTTTTACAAAGCAAACCCACAAGGCTTGTCACCACACACTCAACTATTTTTAAGCTTCCTGACCAGATCTCCTAGATGGGCCTTGGGGGACAGTAAGTGGCGGCAGGGAGGTGGGAGTTGCTCTTGGCTTTGGGTACGCTAGGTCTTCAGGGAGTCCCGAGATGTGGTTTGGCCATAGAACATTTCTGGGGGAGGATGTGGGGGTGAAGTGGAAGCAATTAGCCCCCTTGTCTGGGGGTGAGGGGGCTTATTCATCTTCTGTGACCAACAGGAGCCCCAACCCCTTGCCTTCCTAGAGCACAGGCGCAGCCAAGGGAAATGAGGCAGGGAGTTCACCTCCCTCCAAGCCGCTGTGTCATGGATTCAGGCCACAGACAATGGGCCCTTCACTGGTTTTGCACCATATGCTAGGTCTGGGTCATGACTCAGCCAAACAGACTCCTGTCTCCTCTCCCACACTGACCAGAGCCTCGGCCAGATGGGGCTGGTGGGCGGGTGGCTGAGAAGCCAGAAAGGGCAAAGGCTGTGTGGGAGACCGGGCACTCTCAGAGTTTCCAACTGTGATATTTCTTAGCTCCCGAGGTCCCACAGCCAGTCCCAGTACAAAGTCAAATAAAAATGACCCAGGTTTTTCTTGGAAATAAGGTTGATTTTATCGTGTTTTATCCAAATAATGGTGAAGTGTGGCCGTTGATAAGAGAAAGGAAGCAGTACGTTCATCATGCAGAGCAGGGTCCTCAGGCCGAACTGGTGCAATAATTTTTTTTAAATATATTTTATTGAATTTTTACAGAGAGGAAGAGAGAGGGATAGACAGTTAGAAACATCGATGAGAGAGAAACATCGATCCGCTGCCTCTTGCACACCCCCTACTGGGAATGTGCCCGCAACCAAGGTACATGCCCTTGACCGGAATCGAACCTGGGACCCTTGAGTCCGCAGGCTGATGCTCTATCCACGGAGCCAAACCGGTTTCGGCTAGTGCAATAATTTTTTAAAGAAAAAAACCTAATACCTGATTGAATTTTGGGGGGGGTGTTAATAACTGTAATAGTAGCTTATGGGCATGTTTTAACAGCGCTTATACGCCATGTATCACATTTGTTCCTGCAAATAATCTGGTAGGGTACAACAAGGACCCCTTCTTCATTTTTCAAATGAGACAAGTTATGCAAACACATAAACGTTGCAGAGTAAATATCAAGATGCAGATCTCCTGAATCCTAGATAAGGTGTTATAAAGACATGTGATACAAAGCATGCAGGGAAAAACTTAAGAGTATCTTAATTAACAGAAGTGTAATGACTCAGATTTCTCTGATGCTCAGAGAGGTGAAATAAATTGCCAAATGAAACAAAAGCTGTAAATTACCAGGCCAAAATTTCAAACTAAGTCTGTCTGGCACCAACTGTGTGGTTGTTTCTCCTATTTATAGTGTTCTCCACACTCCCTTTTTTTAAACATTAACTTTAACATTGTGTTCCCTATCTGACATACTTTTGAGGATTGCAGGAATGCTTATCTGCTTTGGGTAGGTTCCTGTTCAGCTCTTGGTTTTCATTCATGTTTCCAGCTTTTCCTCAATGGCTCCGGCCACCCTGTCACTACCTCTTATGCTCCCTGAGCTCACTCTGGTCTTTTCCCTTCCACTCCCTGAGCTCCTCTCCTCAATTCTGTCATGTGCACATAAAGCAACTTGAAATCAGGGGCCAGATATTACTCTTCTGAAAGGTCATTGCCCTCCTTAGCAGCTATTTATCTGCACAGCCTGTGTTCAGCACAGGACTCCTGGAAGCTCCCATAGTCCTTGCTTCCAGGGCCCCAATAAACTGTATTTAGTCATCTCTCTAGACAATAAAAATTACCTTACTTTACTAAGCAAACCACTTTAGCCTGCTATGTCAGCACCATGGCTTCCTCTAACCCTCTGTCTTTAATCAGAACCTTCAAGAGAGTCATGTAATGCAAGTCTTCACTCTTTAAGAAGTTCTGATGTTACAATCACTTCTTAAATCTGCAACTGTCCTATACCAATCTTTTAAGTCAGGTTCAAGGTATAATACCTGTGCTTCCTTCCTGGCCTACCCCCTTTCCTCCAGCATTTACTAAAATGTAAGTAATAGTGTAGTATGCAGAGAATTTTTTGTTGTTGTTGCCCAAAGAAAACAACAAGGATTGAAGCTTTTTTTTTCTTATATCCCTGATCTGCTTTGATTTAACAACTCCATATAACTTATCCTCTAACAGATCTGAATCTCAGAAATCAGTTTTCCTAAGTTAAAAGAAAATACAATTCTCCATCTGTCTTTTTTCAAATAGAACTCTTCTTCCTCATCATTTTCTCTCTTTTTTGGCAGACAAACAAGAATTATGTCATTGCCTTGCGGTCCGTGTTTCCTTGATTCAGGCTTGTTGGAAATGGAGCTAAGAATGAGGAAATTTGGATGAATTCCACTTGAATTCTATGGCTTTCTGACTGTGGTAGTCTTTCACCTCCAGGAAATTCTAGGGAAATTCAGTGTGGGCCGTGGCTGACAGGAAATGAAAACTTCCAATTCTACCCCAGTAGAGAGCAGGCCTTTCTACTTAGCCATAGTGAGTGGTAAGGAATATGTCCCTTGCTTGGGTCAAAGACCCAAAGACATTACCACGCTCAGAGTGTACACAGGAGGTCCAATACCACAAACTGGAAGTAGGAAATTATAAGAAACAGTTTCTAATTCAAAGGAGTTTTTCTCCAGTGGGTTTTGAATTTTCCAGAATGACATTTTTAATACTACCCTGTCATAACTGAAGTTACCATTTCCCTCAATATCAGGCTAAAGATAATCAGACTTGCATTTGTATCCAGCTTTGCTCTGAACTAGCTCTGAGACCTTGAGCAAGATAGACCCTTCTATGAGTCTGTTCTCTCACTGAATAGTAGATTAATTTAGGGTCCTGTCCAATGGGAGGGACTATGTCTTATTTGCCTCTGTGTCCTAGTGCTTAGCACATGAACTGATCCTCAATAATATAATCAGTCATTGTGTAATGATTAATGAGTAAGATGGTATTAATCTTCTCGGGCTGCTATAACAAAGTACTATAGAATGTGTGGCTTAAACAGCAGAATTTATTTTCTTACGATTCTGGAGATAGACATTCAAGATCAAGGTGCCATGAGGTTTGCTTTCTGGTGAAGTCTTTCTTTCTGGCTTGTGGATGACCATCCTCTCACTATGTCCTCACGTGAAC
This sequence comes from Eptesicus fuscus, assembly GCF_027574615.1. Lineage (NCBI taxonomy): Eukaryota > Metazoa > Chordata > Mammalia > Chiroptera > Vespertilionidae > Eptesicus > Eptesicus fuscus. The sequence continues at coordinate 68,744,183 of NC_072487.1, forward strand.
TCTTCTCTTTGCATGGAAAGAGAGAGGGAAGGGGGTGAGAGGTGAGAAGAGGAGAGGACAGGATAGGGACTAAGATGAGATAGGAACAAAGTACATTACTCATCCTATTGTGAAAACAGCCTGTAAAATTTTAAATTCAGGTCTCATGTCCTTAAAAGATGTTCTGGCATTGATCAAGTTGTTAGTATTACTTGTATTGTGGGACAGTTTACATTTAAGTGAGACCTGGGTACAAAATATGATGAAGACCTTCCTTCATTATCAAATGAAGGGTGGTCACAGTAGTTATATTAATATATGTAATTATTATATGAATATTAATACAATATATTCTAATCCTTAACCAATTGAAGAGATTTTCAGTCACAAATAATCTTTGATAGGGTTTAAGATAGGTCCACATTTTACTAAAAGCCATTCAAACACTAGTGGCACTTATTAATAAAATATGGTATTTTATTCTGAGTATTGAGTGCTTAGCAAGTGCTAAGTTCTTTGCATGCATTATCTCATGTATTGTTTAGAGTAGTGAGGAGCATCATTATGGAAGAATATCAGAGATAAACCTGCGATAACCTGTGTAGGATTTACGCCTCAGGGCTCGGTGCAAGCGTAAAGAATTGAGTGAATTCAGACACAGGTTGGAAAGCTGTAAGGCGAATAAAGGTGAAAGGTTCAGGACTCAAGTTAGGGAAGAGGTGACTGGGTTCTTGTCAGATTCTGGCAACATGGATCATGGTGGTCTTGATAGACTTAAGGACAGGACTGAGCCTCCCAACTTGATCACATGTATCAACCAAATGTTCCATGTCATAGTGGAGTAGATCTGGCCCACTGTATCCAATAGGAAGATGCTCTCAGGGACAGTCATCACGAGAAGCTGCGCTGTCAGCATTACCAGAGGTGACACTAGGCAACTTCACTGTATCACCTCCTGATATAGAGGCTTCCTTTAAGTATCATGAAAGGTAAGGCACAGAAAAAGAAACATAAGACAACTTCTATTTAAAATTCGTGAATTGAAATAGGGATAGAAAGATTATAAGAATTCCTATTTTTCACTCCTCTATTAAAATAATAGCCTAGTCTAATTTCATGCCAGGATAAATCTGACTTTATAGAAATTTTAGATTCTGATGTCCCAGATATAACCCACTGTAAGTCTTCTTACTAACCTGTGAATTATAGTTTAAAATGTAGAATAAAGTAGGAAAGTAAACAAATGTCAATTCCTCTCAAGTGATTCTTTTACTAGACTATATACTTACACATAATTGAAAAGGGACAAATGTGATTATTTTCTCCTTTGATATTATGCCAATATACTTTATCTATCTACCTATCTATAAATGTCTACACATAGACACATTCATATACATTTATATACTAAAATACATACTAACTCAAAAGCAGATCTCGTAAGCTCCTGCCCTTAAGGGTATCAGGTACTGCTCTGGTATCCAAGGAGTTGCTATGAAGGAGGTGAGGGAGGCAGTAGGTAGGAACAAACAAAACAAAATAAACCATTTCTAATGGCAACCTTTCCAATGCAGCAAAAATGAGCCAAGTTAAACTATTTGGAAAACCATGAGCTTTGGACAAAATAAACCCTTTGTATTTGTATCTCAGAACACTAGCCTCTCATAGGGTAACTTGGGCTCTGAAATTCTCCTAATGCAGAAAAACATGAGCAACTCAGAATCATTTAGAGAGACTCTGGTTTCAGCTTATCTTCTGAGCCCCACATTTTCCTGGGGCCCTTAATTCCACGTTCTATGAACTACGTTTTATGCTGGTGGAGGAGCTATTCATTTTACCATCTACACTCCTCCACATGCCATCCTCAGCAAATCATTGCGGAAAAGTTTTAAGTTTCCTGTTGTCCTGTGAATCCTGGAGCCACTATCCACCTTCTACAAGATAGACTTCTCACATGAGTAGCAACAACTAGAGGTTGCTGGTGCAGAGCAGATATAGAAATATGTCTCCAAAAACTCATTTTCTCTACATTCTCATAGAATCCCATACTTTCTTCCATTAGCCTTAGTTGACCCATTTTCTACTGTGGGTCTCCTAATCATCCCCTTCCTAATAGAGATGAACTCCCCTTGTAAACATTTCTGTGTCCAGTGGGAAGAATTTAGCTGGCCAATTATCACGAGCATTTAAGTCCACAGGGTTATCTTAGTTCTTTCCGAGCCCAAATGACTAGCTTGTTGTTCTGCTTTAGATTTTAGTCATTTGCAGAATTTTAGGGTATGAGTGTGCTCAGTTGATCACTTCTAGGCACCCAGACAAAATGAAACAGGCTTAGAAAAGCTGGGCTGGAATTCAAAACCCCATTGTTTCATTCCAATGGGCATCAGTCTTTGTCTCAATGTGTCCATGTCTTAGATAGCTCTCCCCTTAAACTCCCCTGAAATGATTTTACAGCTTGATTTTTTTAAATGCCACTGTCATGTTTTAAATATATTTTTATTGATTTCAGAGAAGAAGGGAGAGGGAGAAAGAGCTAGAAACATCAATGATGAGAGAAAATCATTGATCCTCTGCCTCCTGCACACCCGACACTAGGAATCGAGCCTGCAACCTGGGCATGTGCCCCTACCGGAAATCGAACCGTGACCTCCTGGTTCATAGGTCGACACTCAACCACTTAGCCGTGCTGGCCGCGCACCACTGCCATTTTTAAGGTCTCTTATTTGCCATGTGCTTTGCCTGTCATTTCTTGTTTGAGCATTGCAATCTTACAAATTAGGTATCAGTGTCTCTGTTTTACAGGTGAGGGTCAAGCAACTTCTCCAGAAGCTCAGTGAGCAAAGGATGAAGCTCAGTGAGCAAAGGATAAAGCCAGCAGTCAACCCCAAGTCCACTATATCCCATTGCCTTTCTTCCCTAGATTGTCTTTTTGGCAAGAAGGAGAAGGACATTTTCTGAACTCCGAAAACCCTCTTGCCTTAACTCTGGGCTTTAGAAAACCTATATGTACCTAGTCATAAGAAGTGTCCCCCATCCACCCCACTCTACCCAGCTCAGCAACCTGTCAAAGGCTATTACAGTATTTGAGTGGAAAGCCATGAGGTCTCCAACCTACGTCGTTTCCAACATCCCATTTTCACTGTTCAGTGGAGAACAGCTGCTACAATCAGCTGAGGCTGGCGAGTTGCCCTTACAATCCAACTCCATAATGCATTAGAGGTGCCCAAAATGTCTTGGCCCAGTCACCTGGACAGAGAGCTTTCCAGAAGAGAGCCAATTTGCCCTGTTCGATAAGCAGGGATATGAGTCAAAGAGCTCTTACCATATCCAAAATAATTTAGCTTCCAGTTTCCCAAAAAACTGACATCATACAAATCCCAAGGGACGTAATTACACTTGAAGGAATCCCTGCACTGAGAAAGCACAAAGGTCAGCAGCAAACTTGATTCAGGAGCCTACATGTTTCTAGATCTCAATTAATTTTCCTAAAATGTGGGTTCTCCCTATGGCCCAAATAACTATGTGTCATGTTGTTTTTTACTTTTAACTCCTTCCAGTAGATTGAGGCTGGGTAACTAATATTCTTTTTGGCAAATGATGCCTTTGGAAGCACAAAATGGCTTCTGACGAAAAGTCTGTGTGAGGTCCCATCAGAGGAAAAATGCACCTACTTTCCAAGTCACAGATTTTAGAGATAGAAAAGATAGGACTTTTAATGTCTCCTTAATAAGATACTCATGTTGGGGCTGGAGTATACATAATCTTCAGTGGCCCTCAGAAAAAGATTAGAGATGTAGTATAATCTTCCTGTGGGGTAATGTTTTTATAATCCAGAGAGTCATGGAAATATAAATCTATGCATGTAACACCCATTTATTTGTAATTCATCACCCACTAAGCCAAACATCTACATTAAGTGGAACTGCTTCCAGGAAAAAAAAATCCTCAAGACTAAGAGTCTGTAAAAAAAACCAACAAAAAACACTGATTTTAGCTTTTTAGGGAGAGTCTCAAGATGGCATGGCAGTGTTTATTATGTATTTCTCCCTATGTAGAATAGTCTCCCCAACTCATCACCTATCAAGACCTAAATTAGGCCTCCCTGCTATAGACATCTTCCCTGAATACCTCCCCATCTGCAGAGCTCCTTCCAGGGTTTTTGCTTTTTTGGGCTTTTTTGTAAAATAGTCAATACATAGTGACATATTGTTTCGCAAATCATTTCATATGTCAGTGATACTATAAGCCTCTTGAGAGCGGAGAAAGGGGGAAAGCACTGAAGGCAAGTGGAGTTCCAGTTTCTCACTGGCTTTCCATGTGACTTTTGTTCTTATTTATAAAAAGATTATTTGGTCTCCAAGGCCCCATACAACTTTAATACTCACTGGTTTTCTGATGTGCTATGATCATACTGGTCACTTCCTCAGCTCCCCTTATCCACTGTATAAAAAGCATACGTTCATTAGACTTAATCATCACCATAAAAGCATTGATACTGTCTATGACTTTCTTACTCAAACACCTAACACGGTGTGACACAAAATAAGAGCTCAGAAGACATTCCATCAAATGAGTGAATGCATACTTTGTAAGTTAATTGACATTTATAAGCACATAAAATATTTCAAGATTGCCATATGCAGTCTTTACAACACAAGCAATGTACACACAGTAATTCCAGTTTAATTAAGAAAGACGATGAGGTTCGGAGACAATCTGTGATTTGTTCAAGATGCTACAGCTGCATTGTGGTATGGCTAATGGGCAAGCTAGTCTGTCTGGCTCCTATTGTACTTTCTGCTACAAGAACTCTAGTCTTTAGGCTTCTCTGAGAATCAATGCACACACCATGCTGCTATATTCTATGCTACTGTAAGGAGAGGGATTATTTATGCTGATCTGATGTGATGGCAACAGTACACAGCCCTAATTGGAGGAACAAAGAATTAGGGGAGAGGTTGGGTTTCCCACCAAACCCTCCACAGGCAAATCGGCTAGCAGAATGAAGTTGCAAAAGGAGCTGGGAAAAAGCATGCATGATGAGAGGGTGCTTCTTTAGGGTTGTGATCAGGAAGGCCCGAGGCTCCTGCTGCAGCTGCCAGGCCTGCAGATTAAGCTTTTCTTTCTTTCTTCAAAAGCAAGAATGCTGAGACCTTAACGTTGTTTCATTTTAAATGCTATAAGCCTTTCAGGAAACAGCTTTCTCTGGGAACCTGCTCATCACAGAAAGCCCCTTGAAGAAGTGCCAAAATGTAGTTAGCAGGGAGGGCGGAGGGGAGGGGGAAATGTGCGGTTGATTCAGTGCAGCCATTTGATGGTGAAAGTGCCTTTATGGAGGGAGCAGAGACGAGCTGGGCACCTTCTTAGCCATGCAGAGCACACAGACTCCTGGGAAAGGAGCTCTCATTTGGGTGAAAGGTGGCTGGAAACAGAGATTCCTGAAACCCTGAGGATATTGAACACTGATAGCTCTCACACACTGAGGACTCCAAGTGCTGGGCTTAGAGCTCTCTATCATATTTAATCTCATTGTCACCTGTGGATAAATGTGATTACTTTTATAAAGGAAAAATAGACTCTCGGAGAATAAAAAAGATTGGCAAATTGCACACAGGTAGGCCTGGCTCAGGCCCCCAGTCTGACAGATTTCACATTACACTGTCTCACCTTTCAGTGTCCACCTAAATTTTGGTTAAAACAGAAGTAGTACCCAGATGGAATAAGTGGAGGAGCATGTTCATGAACTAGGATGTATATATGACAACCATGAAGTTATTCCCTTTTAATAGTGAAGAAGGACCTTGCCATCCATCCCCATGTGTTAGAGCTTATAACACATCAACATGGAAGGTGCCACTTCTTTCTGAGCATCATCTATGTATGTCTGCATCAGGACTGAAAACCTCACTGAGAACCATCTCTGAATAGTTCCTTGAGAAAAAAAAGGCGGGGAGGGTATGGGGCTGTTAGTGGAAAAGTGAGGAACTTAGGCTTTTCAATTAGACAATTCTAGCTGTGCATCCTGGGCCTGACAAGTATTGGTTCTGTGGCTATGGACAAGTGGCAGAACTTTTCAGAATCTTGATTTCCTCATCTGTGAAATGGGTCTAAGAAGTATTTACGTTGAGGGCCACTGTGAGGTCAGAAAATATTCTGAAACCATGGCTAAACAGAGTGAGCATTGCAAAAGAATCCCTGTGATCATTAGTGGGTTTTGTGGTTATTGTTACTGATGAAACTGATATTATTTTTTGTATGGTTTTTGTAATTATTACTATTTTTGTAATTATTAAATAGTAATTATTACTATTATTTCTATTTGGGGAGAGAAAAAACATAGACACACTGGCATGGGTTGATTCCTCATACTAAATAATAATTGATGACTTAATTTAGAGCCATAACAATAATCAAAACAATAATGTGTAATGGTTACTGGGTGATTTCTGTATGCCAGACATGTTTCTAAGTTTTTCCCCATGTTTTACATCAGATAATCCTCACAGCAACACTATTTGATCATAAACAAAACGTGAGTCACTTAGAAGGTGAGTAAACTGAAGCATAGAAAAGTTAAGCAATGTCACGGAGAGACGGAGAGTTTTGTGCTGGGATTCAAACCCAGGAAGTCTGATTTATGCAATTTTCCTAGGAACAACTACAGACGAGAATTATCTACATCATGTATTTGCCAACTAGGGTTTGCTGGTCTCTAGGGTCCATTAAATGTGGTGATAAATAATCTATGGGAGTTGGGCTCCATGGTTTCCATAACTACTTCAGCAGGTATTGCTCTGGTGCTTTTAATATGTAGAATTTTCACAAAACATCTCACTTAAAAGATTTTGCAGCTGACAAGCATTAAATAAACTGGTCTATAAAGAGTGTCCTTCACGGGGTTAGAAGTTCATGGGGTTCTGGCACAGATGGGACAGAGGGAGGACCCCAGAGTGATGGGGAACAACCACATTTAATAAAATGTTGGTGTTCACATGATTTGTATAAGGTCTGGTCCCATTCATATTGCTACTAATAGGTGATTCTTCTCCATTGGGTAGGAATACAGAATAACTCATTTATACAGCCTCCACCCCCTCAGCTGGACACTAAGAGGCCTGAGAGTTTCAGCACTCCCTTTCTGAACAGCTGCCCTACAGCTAAGTTCCTGGAGGCCTACACCTAATGGATGAAAAGATGTTTGGTTGGCAGGCCTTGCTGGTGAAGCCAGTTGATATGAGTTAGAATGATTCATAAATATGTATTATTCTCTTAATACACACATAATTTAATAATACTTTTAGATGTAATTTCCCACCAAAATATCCAATGTTTTTTAAAAAAAGAGAGAAAGAATAGGGTGAATTCTGAGGAAGAAAATGTCTTTAAAGGAATGGAGGGATATCCCTAAAGCAATAAATCTCAAAAGTTTTTTGCTTACCCAGCCAGTGTAGCTCAGCGGTTGAGCATCAACCCATGAACCACAAGGACATGATTCCATTCCCGGTCTGGGCACATGCCCAGGTTGCAAGCTTGATCCCCAGTAGAGGGCGTACAGGAGGCATCTGATTGATGCTTCTCATCCTTTCAGCTTTCCTATAATTGGAGCTTTTACCCTGGTGGAGCATTCCCACTCACCTGATACTGCTAAGGCCCTTCATCAAATGCCACAGTAGGTCTTTCTAAACTTTGCCCAGGAGCTTTCTTTGACTCATCACTAGCTGGCTCATGGTTCAGGCACACAGTCTGGAGGTGCCTCTGGAGTTAACATCTTGGACTAACTTTCAACTGATGAGGAAAGGAGTTACTGGATGCATGCTGCAGACACCTGTCTACAGGTGAACAATTCTGAAAGACATTCTGCACACTCCTCAGAGGCCCTCACATTAGCTATTTTACCTTGCTGTCTCCCTTCTCAAGACAAGAGGCCCAGCTTTAAAACAGACACTCCTGAATCCCTTTCAGTTATGGGCAAACCAGGATGGTTGGTTACCCTGAGATCCCCTTCCAAATACTCTCACACAAGTCATTGTTTTGGCCTCTGCTTTTGGGTAGACCTCAATTAGGATATATGAGTAATGTTGTAAACAACGTCCTATTGTTAGAATCACCAGAAGTGGAATCAGTTGAAATCTCGGTCATTTTATAGCTATGTCACCATGGGCAAGTTACCTTGCTTCTCTAAACCTCAATTTCCTTTTCTGGAAAATAAGGAGTAAACATACCAACCTTTCTAGATACAACTATCCATTCATCCCTTTCCACATTATTATTAACTGAGCACATAGCTGCCCAGAATAACTACTATATTTCTGAGCATGCTCTACAACTAGGTGTGGCCATGTGACTAACTTCTGGACACGATATAATAAAAAATATTGTGATGTAGCTTCCAGAAAGCTTTCTTAGGACACCGTTAGTGTATTCCCAGGACCCTATTCATCCCTTCCTCCTTGCTGCTGACGAGAAAGCGGAACTAGAGTAGCCAAATTTGGGCTATGACTTGGTATGGGGCATGGAAATGGAGAAGCAGCAAACCAGAAAAAAGCCCAGATACTTGAGACCCCTTTGGACCAGAGTCACCATTACACCCCTGAACTTCAGACTTGTACATGAGAGAAAAACAAATTTGTATCTTGTTCCTATCACTATTGTTCGTGAATGGGAAAGTGCAACTATTATTCTTAGCCTAATGTAATCTTAGTTGAAAACTGATTTTTTTGTGTGATAATGAAAAGATATTTAACATGTAAACCATTTAGTATGCTATATAGCCATATCTTGCATTTGTTATTGTTTTCAGTTATAATGGTGAGAGTGATGAGGTAGGGTAGTGAAGTATACTGAGGATACTCAACTGAGAGCACTTTTCCATTGTCTTCCTTTCCCAAATCTGCCCCAGGCTAGTCTGACAATCTCCCAGATACATCAGACCACTCACAGCTCATAATTCCTCAAATGTACGACAAACACCTGTTCTTCAGGTATTTGCAATTATCTCTGTCCAGACTATCCTTTCTCATCTTCTCCACCTGGTGACTCTGATTCAGTTTCATGACTCTGCCAACCTGTGCTCCCCGGAAGACCTAATGATTGATATCTGTGCTCACACACACACACACACACACACACACACACACACACACACACCACATCAGCTCTTCCTCCTCTAGAGTGTCCACTGCAGTGGTTTCCCATTAGCTATAAGCATTCTTTTGCCTGGAATTATTTTCTTTCAACACAGCTCTCCTCACTTTCTGGACATCACCGCAACTTCTGTCCATCTTCTCTGCTTCATCAGAATTCAATTTCTTAGTAGGATGTGCATCTTGCAAGGATGGACCTAGTCCTAACGTGACTCATACTGGAAAATGTGATGAACCATGATAATATTGTGGTATTGTGTTCTGTTGTTATCAGTGGAGAGAGCTCCTTGTCCCCACCTGTTGCTCGTGGGAGTGAGTTTCTTGTGATACCCCAAGAAAACGAATTTTCTGACACTCACATGGGAGAACAAGTAATTTTTATTTGGGTGGAATTACATCCCTGAGTTTTCAAGGTTCCATTTCCCTTTGTCCCGCCAATGAAAAAGTATAGCTGTGGTCTTAATATGGCTAAAGTTAAAGTGTTCAGAGTTTTCTCTCCATGTTAGGGCATAGTTTAATCCAGCATCAGGCTAGCTTAGCTTATGTTCCAAGCTGCAGTCCATCAGTTCATTGTGCATGGGCTCCGCATGGCCACATGGCCATGTATGGAACACATAAATGCAGGAAAGCAGGAGCAAAACCAAAGGAACCAGGGATCCAAGAGAAAGAGCAAACTCTTTTGTTTGGGGGATTATGTAGTGGCCCAAATTTTTGTGGGCTTGTAGGGCCCTGCTTATTCTGGCCAATGATCTCTCTTCCCAGGTCTGACTGACAGGCACCTTTTTGGTCACCCCAACTTCAGTGTGCATATGTTTATCTCCCCTTTGCCCAGTCCTTTCCCCCCTTGTTCTGCAGGAAATGGGCAGGTGGTTACTTGGGGAGTGTGAAATTGCAGCTTCCTGGTGAAGCTGCCCAAATGGCCATGCTTATAATGGCTGGCCTCCCCTTTGCTCTTTTTCTATTATTAAACACTAGCTGCTTACAATGGTATCAGTATTTCTTTGAAAACAGTGTGACCTCCAAAACCTAATGACCAGTAACTCTGAGCACTTAATGGGATGTTCTGAAATGACCACAATTCTGGAAATGCCACCTATTCAAAGGATTGCTTTTGGAATTAAACCAAGTAGAGGAAGACAAGTGGCTCTGAACTGGTTTTTACTCACACCACTTCTGAAAACAAATTCATATTGTTTTTCCCAACACCAATTTGCCAACTCTTGAACACCAGTTGGGTGTCCTACAATTCAATTCAATTCTGACATTATCTTCCTGGAGTTACTATCAGATCTCATAACTTAAAGACTCAGTCTCATAAGCTTGTCCCAAATTCAGACAGATATCAGTCCCAAGTCCCAAGTTGTCACCAGCACTCCGACCTACCAGCTATAAATTCAGGTTTCCATAACCAACCCCTTCCTCAGGTTTGATAATTGGCTAGAATGAGTCACGGAACTCAAGAAAGCATTTTACTTACTATAACTGGTTTATTACAAAGCATATAACTCAGGAACAGCCAAATGGAAGAGTTGCACAGGGCCAAGTATGCGTGTGGCGGGGAAAGGAAGGTGCAAGAAGGTTCCATGCCCTCCCCACATACACCATCCTCCCAGCTCCTTGTGTGTTCACCTACCCAGAAGCTGAGGTTCCATTACATAGGCATGGTTAATTAAGTCATTGACCATTGGTGATTAACTCAATCTCCCTCTGCCATCCCCAGAGGTTGGGAGTGGGGCTGAAAGTTCCAACCTGCAATTATGGTTTGGTTTTTCTGGAGACCAGCCCCCACACTGAAGCTATGCAGGGGCCCCCAGCTATCAGTCATCCCATTAGCATAAAAAGACATTCTTATCACTCCAGAGATTTCAAGAGTTTTAGAACCTGTGTACCAGGAACCCAAGGACAAAGACCAAATATATATTTCATATTTATTATAGTGGCTTTCTTCCCCGTATTAGTTAACTAGTATAAATTACTTCAGAACAGTGAAGATTCTGCTCAAGGACAAATGGGCAGTAAAATTCAGAGCTAAATTTACAGCCAGAGCTTTCTGATGCCAATGAAAATACCACATCACAAGTCTGCCTGCAAGGCAACTCACATCATCATTACATAATAATAATAATAATGTTAATGATAAGAATGACAACCAGAGATAATATTTATTGAACATGCATTCGATGCCAGAAAAGATGTGAAGTGTTTCATAATGATTATTTCATTTTGTTCTCACTTTACATATGTATATATGACATGAACTCTCTCTCCCCATTTTATAGATAAAGAAACAGATCTGAACATTTCAGTGACTTGAGTAAATTAACAAAACAAGTAGTAAAGGAGAAACTTGAGCTCAGGTTGATATGGCAGCAAAGCCAAACTTCTCACCACTTTATCAGAATGCATTTCACTGGATATAATGTCCAATTCAAATTTAGCTTTTATTTTCAACCTCCTCCAGGAAGAATTAACTGCTTCCTCTTCTGTGCCTTCATAGTACTGGGAACAACCCCCCACTCCATTAGACTACACACCATGTTGTGATACAATTATTAGCATAAATACCTCTCTGCTCTATTTTTCTGAGTGCCTATTGAATCACATGGTGCATTATTTATCTGTGTATGTTCAGGGCCTGGTAGAATGGCTTATACAAAATAGTCTTTTATTCAACTTAGCAAATAATAATGGGCACATAATAAATACTTCTTTAGTTGAAATGGGTCTTGGTCTCTCCACCTGTAAAATGGGGACTATTGTCTCTTGTAAATAGAGACAATTCTCATTCTCTAATGCCAAGAAATGCTCAAGGTTTCATGAGCCAATACATTTGTGCAACTGGCAAGGAATATCTTGGGAAAATGCTACCCTATTATTAGAAGGCACTATTGAAAAGGGACCAAAAGAGAAAATTCCTACTGTCCTAACATGATCCAGCTGCAAGAGACAAGCTGTCATTAAACCAGCAGAAAGTTACTGCCTCTAGACTCAAAACTAGCCAAATTGGCCCAAAGGCACGGGGTACAGTCTTGGTTGCATATCTCTATTAAACTATAGCCACACTGTGCAAATACACACTATCCCTGTGTGGTTGGAAGCTGCTTGTGTCTCATCACCAGGTATGCAATCAGCGTCTGCAGGGCAGATTGCCAAGATGGCCATCTGTGTTGTGCTTGGTTGCTAGGGCACAGGCAGGGAGCTATGTAGTGTCTTGCTTTCACCCCAGCCACAAAGGCCTGGAGCAGTGACAAAGGCTGCTCAAAGTGCTGGAGCTCCAAGAATATGTACATATTTGGCTTAATGCACGGAATTTCTATTGAAGGCCAGCTCAGAAGACTGGGATCTTTGTCTAAGCTCTGCTGCTGGGGAACCCCAAGTTAGACATGTACTTCTCTGAGTTCTTTCTTATAAATGGGAAGGACCCAAAGCTCAGTGTTTCCCAGAGAGGGTCTGTGTACCTCTGGCGTAGCACGGTGGCAAACTTGTAAACAATGCAACAGCTGTGAATTATTATAATGTGCACTAGAAAATAATTACCATATCAAATACTCGACATCACAGAAGTAATTGAGCAGAATGAATGTGAAGTAAATAGTTCAGTCTCTTAAAAAGAATCAACCTTAGAAACTATGAATACTGGTAGAGGGAGTGTGCGGATACAACAGAAACTGTGCAAGTGGAACACACAAGCTAGAGTTAGATGTGTTGGATAAGTTAGATTGGACATTCTAGCATTTGTCTCTGTGATTCTATCACCAGTGGCTGATTGGGAAAATTTTCAGGACAATGCAGACAAAAGTAAATTTATTCTGAAGAATGACTCCATTGATATAAGCCAAGTCTATCAAAACGAACATTTTATAACACCTCTGAGACATTATACATTAGGCAAGGCATTATAGATATGAAGATGAAGGAGACAGGGTCTTGGCAGAGTCTAATCAGGGACACACCTGGGAAAACAAAAATATTTAATTTTGTTTGATGTTTATAATAATGTGAAGTAACCTGGGAGCCAGAGAGAGAACACCAACTCTCCTTGGGAGAGAGGACTACCCACAGAAGTCTTCACAGGGGAGGTGAGCATTGAGCTAAGTCTTGAAGCCTGGGTAAACATTTTCTGAGCATGAGGAGAAAGAAAAATCCAGGCAGAAGGAAAAGCATGTGAAAAAGTGCTGAATGGCAAATCGAATAGGAAAACGATTTTTTCTTACTCCGTATTTCATGGGTAAACAAGAGCAGCCATGTGCCTATTTTGTGCACTTCATACGTGAGAGAACCAGGAGTTGGAATTATACCCAATTCCACACCCACCTACTTTCTACTATATCATATCATACTCGCCATTCATGTCTAAGACCTCACCAAAGTATAACTATTAGTGGTATTTCCAGCTTATTCATTCTTAACCAACCAAGTGTTTAATCCTCACCTGAGGATATTTTTCCATTGATTTTTAGAGAGAGTGGAAGAGAGAGGGGAAAGACACAGAGAAATATTGATGTGAGAGAAACACAGTAATTGGTTGCCTCCTGCATGTGCCCCTACCAGGGCCCCGGACAGGGAGGAGACTGCAACTGAGGTACATGCCTTTGACCAGAATGGAACCTGGGACCCTACAGTCCACAGGGCGATGCTCTATCCACTGAGCGAAACTGGCTAGACCGAGATCAGCTTCTTTAAAATTAGTATCCCCAATACAAGAAATTTCTGAACTTCACATTACTCTTCATTTTAAAAATATTCTCTGTAGAATTATTCCCCAAGACACGTTGCATGAGTTATTTTAGGCAAAAAACAAAAACAAAACAGAAAGTTTCAGAAAAACTCACCCAGGTTCTTCTTCCAGTTTGTACACAAATGCATTTCTCAGAAGCAAGGCTAGTGGAAAGATTTCATTCCTGGGGAAATTTTCATTAGACACAAGGCAGGAAAGACGCTGAGCTATGGCATTGATTAATGAGGCCCTGACATTTGGGGATTCACAGTTGAGGAATGTTCCAGGAGACCTTCACTCTAGCGAGGACACTTAATCCAATCAAGTCAGAGAAACAGGACCTCCACAATTCCTTCTACTGTTTCAAGTTTTAATTTGATCAACCAGGGCACAAATTCTCTACATTCAACTTTTAAAACAACAGGGCTGATTGGAAATGAATATGAATGGCTATGGATTCTTTTTCCTTTTTTTCCTATTCAAACACCAGCAGCTACTCTAAGTCAAACCAGATATGGCTACTGGCTTCAGGCAGGTGCACTTCCCCTGAGGGAATGGGAAGGAAATCGCAAGGAAGCCAAATATAAAAAACGTTGGCCTACAGGTATGAAAGAGCTGAGGAGGAAAATAGAAGTTGAGAATCTTCCCATAAAAAAAAAGTTCTACAACAGATGACTGCCTAATGGCAGGTTTTGGTGAAAGTAGTGAAAAAATTAGGAATTTTGGAGTGAATGAGAGGATTTTAATTCCACTGTGTCCTTTATCAACTATGTGACCTTGGAGATCTCTCCTGTCCCACTTTTCTCATATGCAAAATAGGGCTCATAGTATGTGCCATAAAAATTGCTGTGAGGATCATGGTACAAGTTTTAAGAGTACTTGGCATCAAGAAGAGACATAGTATGTGCTGAATAAATGGGAGATCTCTATGCTCAGTTTCATTTAATTGGCATGACATTTCATTGTCTGGTAAAGGTTAGGCTGTTGAATAGTCTCCATCAATGTTTGTTTGTGTGTGTGGTTGTTGTTTTTTTGGTTTGGTTTTATTTAATGTATATCATTAAATTTTCTATCTCCACAGTGCTGATATATTAAAAATCATTGGTTTTTAGTATATTTATCCTGTGAACATTTAGCCAACTTTCTAAGTTATTTTATCTGCGTTAACATTATTTTTGCTGCCCGGCGATCTGAAAGCAGTGGCGGGAGCCGGTCCGCTTCCTCCCCGTTCCCCCGGGAGCTGCACCCCGCCTACCCGGTGACCTGGCTGGGAGAGGCTCCCAGGCGTCCGGACCCCACCGCGAAGGTGTGCGTTGCGTGGCCCGCGGGAGCAGGTGCGGCGCCTGAGCGTCCCGGGCGCCCACTTCGGCGGACGATGCCCCTCGTCAACCAGCGGGTCCCCGACGAGAGTGGCTACAGCCTGGTGGCCAGCCTCGACAACGTGAGGAATCTCTCCACCGTCCTGAAGGCCATCCACTTCCGGGATCACGCCACCTGTTTCGCTACTAAAAATGGAATCAAGGTGACGGTGGAAAATGCAAAGTGTGTGCAAGCAAATGCCTTTATCCAGGGACTTTAACTGCACTCCGAATGTGTTACCAAGGTTACGGTTGCCCCTTGATGCTGTTTCTGGAAGAAGGAGGAGTGGTGACAGTCTGTAAGATCAATACCCAGGAGCCTGAGGAAACGCTGGATTTTGATTTCTGCAGCACCAATGTGATTAATAAAATTATTCTGCAGTCAGAGGGGCTCCGTGAAGCGTTTTCCGAATTGGATATGACGAGTGAGGTCCTGCAGATCACCATGTCTCCTGACAAGCCGTATTTCAGGTTATCTACCTTTGGGAATGCAGGAAGCTCCCACCTTGACTATCCCAAAGATTCTGATTTGATGGAGTCCTTTAATTGTAATGAAACCCAAGTTAACAGATACAAGATTTCTTTACTGAAGCCCTCTACAAAGGCATTGGTCCTGTCGTGCAAGGTGTCTATTCGGACAGATAACCGAGGATTCCTCTCATTACAGTATATGATTAGGAATGAAGATGGACAGATATGTTTTGTGGAGTATTACTGCTGCCCTGATGAAGAAGTTCCTGATTCAGAATCTTAAGTATGACAATGCACTGTGACATTTTATGTCTATATTCATGATAGGTCTTGTTCTCATTCTTATGATTTCGTACGGAATCATAAGATTTCCCAAACGGAAGAGGCATGGAGGAGACTGGAGCAAGATCCCTGTGCCCTAAGTCACTGTTTGAACCTATGGGAGAAACCAAGATGGCGGCATAGGTTAAACACCTAACCTGCAGCCGGGCACAACAATTTCAAAAATACAACTAGAGGTCAGAACGGACATCGTCCAGAACCACAGGAGAGCTGGCGGACTGAAATGCCCACAGCTGGGGGGAAGGAGAAGGCCACGGGGACAGTCGCGGAAGCCGTAAAAGCCTGAGGTATGGAGAAACGGGCGGAGACACGAGCACACGCGCCTGCGGGGAGGATGGAACCGGAGAGGAGGGGGCGGCTGATGACCTGGCCGGAGTTCACTGGCAGGAAGGAGATAAAGGCTCCGGAGTGCGCTGAGCACCGGCTCCGATTGCACTGAACCCCATTCCGGGCGAAACCCTGGGAAACTCACTCACTTTCGCAACTCCGCCGCCCCCGCAGGCTGCCCGGCCCGGGACGCTGGGGACGCCGCCGCAGCGGCGGCGCCCGGAGCCCGGCGGCCTCCCAGCACCCGTCCCCGCCGCGCAGCCCCCGCGCGCCTGGTGCCGCAGCCCGCGCGCCCCGCACACCGGACGGAGGCCCGGGCGCCCTCTCCGTGCACCTCCCGGCGGCGCTAGACTTCAGTAGAGTTGACTGAATTTAAGGGATTAAGAAGTATAAATTGGGGGGACGCCGCGGCGGCGACGTCCGGAACACGGCGATGGCGGTGCCTGGAGCTCGGCGGCCGCCCAGCGCCCGTCCCAGCCGCGCGGCCCTCGCGCGCCTGGTTCCGCGGGACGCGCGCACCGCGCACCGGACGGAGGCCCGGGCGCCCTTTCCGTGCACCTCCCGGCGGCGCTAGACTTCAGTAAAGTTGACTGAAATGAAGGGATTAAGAAGTACAAATTGAGAAGTTTGAAAAAGATGGCGGCGGAGGTTAAAGGCTGTTCTGTTGCCTCGCACCCAGCGAAATCGGAGGGGATGAGGTGTGGAGGTGCGTGGGTCTGGCTGGTGGCGGGGGAAAGGGGCTTTTGTTCCAAACCTAAGGGAGATTAGCTCTCCATCACCCTGAAACCCATCTTCTGGCGAACCCCGGGAGACCCAGATGCCTGCGGGGAGAGGCGGGACTCTTGCAGAGGTGCGCCCAGCAATCAGTGTTTGCTGCGCTGAGGGGACTTAGATACATGGAAGGCAGAAGGACCAGACTCACAGCCATCGAGGCTCGTCGCACCATGGCCTGTTGGCGCCCTGAGACCCCGCCCCGCCCTGGGACCCGCCCCGCTCGTCTTGAAGATCTGCCCCGCAAGTCTTGCAGGCACACCTGCGCCCCAAGCAACGGCTTATGCATGTGGGTGGACTGCCCTCTGGCAGCGGACCAGATGATCTGCTGTTCTAGTCGGACTGCTCCAGGGCCACTCAGACAGGAGGAAGAAACTACAGTTTTTGCTGTAATCCTTGCTGAGTGCCTAAGGCAGTAGCTGATCTACACCCCATTGGAGACCCAGAAACGAGGGCATCTAGTGGTCTGTGGGAGATGACACCAGATTTCAACCACGTGCATAAGGGACACATTCAACGGGAATATTCAGTGAGCGCCAAAGCTTTGCTGCACCAAGACCCGGCCCATAAACGTGTCTCCTGCACAGCAACTCTTCCTTTATAGACAAAGAGAGCCCCCCCAGTGACACCAACAACAATCAAGACTTAACTATACAAAGGAGGACCAAGATGGAGGCATAGGGCGGAAGCCTGATTGTTGCCTACCACAACAACTTTGAGACTACGACAAGAGAGCAGAGCAGACACCATCCAAGACCACCATAGGGCTGGCTGAGTAGATGCTCTACAACTAGAATAAAAGAGGGGGATGTGGGATGATGCTGATGCCGGTGACCCAAAGACCACACTTTAAGAACTACAGCTCAGGCGACACAAAAGAACTATGGCTCAGGCGATACAACAGCGGCCTGGAACGTGCTCGGCGCAGTTCCCCCTGTGGTCTCCGGCTGAGGGGACGGCTCCACTGGCAGCCAAGCACGGACAGACGAGCCCCTATGAGACAAGGGGTGGGAGACTCCGCGCTTGCTGACCTCTGAGTCCGTCAAGAATCTCAACGCCCCGGAAGCGGCCAGGTGCGCATGCTCGGCGACCGGCCACCGATGCAGACCCAAGGGCCGACACAGCGACGCCAGACTGGCCCACCACCATGCACCGGGTGCACCGGAGCTTCGCCGAGCCGCCGCCCGACGAGTTCTGCAGCAGCCATACTGGAGCTCCGGAAGGATGGCCAGGGGAATTGCTGAGGGGGGATTGACCGGCAGGAATTGGGATCGGGAAGACGGGGCCCCGCTGAGACCCGGGTACGGGCGGGGTTGCGCGCCTCTGGGCTCGGGTGTGGTCACACGCCTCTGGGTATAAGTGAGGCCTCACGTCCCTGGGACTAGGTGAGGCCACATGCCCCTGGGTCCAGATGATGCTGGACTCCGGGTCCGGGTGAGGCCAAGTGCCCCTGGACCCGGATGACGCTGGATCCCGTGCCCGGGCGAGGCCAAGCGCCCCTGGGTCTGGGAGAGCCCACACACCCCTGGGTCCAGGCGAGACCATGTGACCCTGGATCCGGGTGAGGCCGCGTGCACCTAGGCCCGGGTGAGCCCAAGTGGCCCTGGGTCTGGGAGAGGCCAAGCGTCCCTGGGTCCGGGTGAGACCATGTGTCCCTGGATCCGGGTGAGGCCTCGGGCACCTAGGCCAAGGTGAGGCCACGTGCCCCTGGGTCTGGGAGAGGCCAAGCGTCCCTGGGTCCGGGCGAGACCATGCGTCCCTGGATCCGGATGAGGCCTCGTGCACCTAGGCCCGGGTGAGCCCAAGTGGCCCTGGGTCTGGGAGAGGCCAAGCATCCCTGGGTCCGGGTGAGACCATGTGTCCCTGGATCCGGGTGAGGCCTTGTGCACCTAGACCCGGGTGAGCCCAAGTGGCCCTGGGTCTGGGAGAGGCCAAGCGTCCCTGGGTCCGGGTGATACCATGTGTCCCTGGATCCGGATGAGGCCTCGTGCATCTAGGTCCGGGTGAGCCCAAGTGGCCCTGGGTCTGGGAGAGGCCAAGCGTCCCTGGGTCCAGGTGAGACCATGCGTCCCTGGATACGGATGAGGCCTCGTGCACCTAGGCCCGGGTGAGCCCAAGTAGCCCTGGGTCTGGGAGAGGCCAAGCGTCCCTGGGACCGGGTGAGACCATGTGTCCCTGGATCCGGGTGAGGCCTCGTGCACCTAGGCCCGGGTGAGCCCAAGTGGCCCTGGGTCTGGGAGAGGCCAAGCATCCCTGGGTCCGGGTGAGACCATGTGTCCCAGGATCCGGGTGAGGCCTCGTGCACCTAGGCCCGGGTGAGCCCAAGTGGCCCTGGGTCTGGGAGAGGCCAAGCATCCCTGGGTCCGGGTGAGACCATGTGTCCCTGGATCCGGGTGAGGCCTCGTGCATCTAGGTCCGGGTGAGCCCAAGTGGCCCTGGGTCTGGGAGAGGCCAAGCGTCCCTGGGTCCGGGTGAGACCATGTGTCCCTGGATCCGGGTGAGGCCTCGTGCACCTAGGCCCGGGTGAGCCCAAGTGGCCCTGGGTCTGGGAGAGGCCAAGCATCCCTGGGTCCGGGTGAGACCATGTGTCCCAGGATCCGGGTGAGGCCTCGTGCACCTAGGCCCGGGTGAGCCCAAGTGGCCCTGGGTCTGGGAGAGGCCAAGCGTCCCTGGGTCCGGGTGAGACCATGTGTCCCTGGATCCGGGTGAGGCCTCGTGCACCTAGGCCCGGGTGAGCCCAAGTGGCCCTGGGTCTGGGAGAGGCCAAGCGTCCCTGGGTCCGGGTGAGACCATGTGTCCCTGGATCCGGGTGAGGCCTCGTGCACCTAGGCCCGGGTGAGCCCAAGTGGCCCTGGGTCTGGGAGAGGCCAAGCGTCCCTGGGTCCGGGTGAGACCATGTGTCCCTGGATCCAGGTGAGGACTCGTGCACCTAGGCCCGGGTGAGCCCAAGTGGCCCTGGGTCTGGGAGAGGCCAAGCATCCCTGGGTCCGGGTGAGACCATGTGTCCCAGGATCCGGGTGAGGCCTCGTGCACCTAGGCCCGGGTGAGCCCAAGTGGCCCTGGGTCTGGGAGAGGCCAAGCGTCCATGGGTCCGGGTGAGACCATGCGTCCCTGGATCCGGATGAGGCCTCGTGCACCTAGGCCCGGGTGAGCCCAAGTGGCCCTGGGTCTGGGAGAGGCCAAGCGTCCCTGGGTCCGGGTGAGACCATGTGTCCCTGGATCCGGATGAGGCCTCGTACACCTAGGCCCGGGTGAGCCCAAGTGGCACTGGGTCTGGGAGAGGCCAAGCGTCCCTGGGTCCGGGTGAGACCATGTGTCCCAGGATCTGGGTGAAGCCTCGTGCACCTAGGCCCGGGTGAGCCCAAGTGGCCCTGGGTCGGGGAGAGGCCAAGCGTCCCTGGGTCCGGGTGAGACCATGTGTCCCTGGATCCGGGTGAGGCCTCGTGCACCTAGGCCCGGGTGAGCCCAAGTGGCCCTGGGTCTGGGAGAGGCCAAGCATCCCTGGGTCCGGGCGAGACCATGTGTCCCAGGATCCGGGTGAGGCCTCGTGCACCTAGGCCCAGGTGAGCCCAAGTGGCCCTGGGTCTGGGAGAGGCCAAGCATCCCTGGGTCCGGGTGAGACCATGTGTCCCAGGATCCGGGTGAGGCCTCGTGCACCTAGGCCCGGGTGAGCCCAAGTGGCCCTGGGTCTGGGAGAGGCCAAGCGTCCCTGGGTCCGGGTGAGACCATGTGTCCCTGGATCCGGGTGAGGCCTCGTGCACCTAGGCCCGGGTGAGCCCAAGTGGCCCTGGGTCTGGGAGAGGCCAAGCATCCCTGGGTCCGGGTGAGACCATGTGTCCCAGGATCCGGGTGAGGCCTCGTGCACCTAGGCCCGGGTGAGCCCAAGTGGCCCTGGGTCTGGGAGAGGCCAAGCGTCCCTGGGTCCGGGTGAGACCATGCGTCCCTGGATCCGGATGAGGCCTCGGGCACCTAGGCCCGGGTGAGCCCAAGTGGCCCTGGGTCTGGGAGTGGCCAAACGTTCCTGGGTCTGGGTGAGACCATGTGTCCCTGGATCCAGGTGAGGCCTTGTGCAACTAAGCCCGGGTGAGGCCACGTGCCCCTGGGTCTGGGAGAGGCCAAGCGTCCCTGGGTACGGGTGAAGCCAGATCCTGGGTCCGGGTGAGGCCGTGCGCCCCTGGATCCATCCGGGTGAGGCTGGGTCCCAGGCCCGGGTGAGACCATGCGCCCCTTGGGTATGGGTGAGGCCACGTGCCCCTTAGTCCGGGTGACGCCGTGCCCCTGGGTTCGGCCGAGACCAAACCAGAGGGAGTCGGACCTCCATTACCACCATTTGTCCACCATCCAGAGCTGAGGGGTCAGTGCTGACATGTACACATAAGGAACTACTGGACATCGAAATTGGGTCTCAAAAGAACTGTTGGTCCAGGGGGAAGCTCGCTACAGATTGATTCATTTGCCTGTCAGCATAAATATTATTGCTCGTCTCACATTCAGTTCTTATTAGTATATATCTAGTGACATTTGATCTCATTCATCTAGAGGAAATGATGAACAACATAGACTGAGCAACAAGAACAGAACCAGAATCAAGGAGGCATCGATCGGACTATCGGGCCTCAGAGGGAGGATAGGGGAGGGTAGAGGGAGGGTGGGGGGAGGGGGAGAGTTCAACCAAAGGACCTGTATGCATGCATATAAGCCTATCCAACGGTTAAGTTCAACAGGGGATTGGGGCATGCGTGGGGAGAGGGGTGGGATGGGAATGGGGGGATGAGGACAAATATGTGACACCTTAATCAATAAAGAAATTTAAAAAAATAAATAAAAAAAAAAAAACATTATTTTTGCTAATTATCTTGGAGTTTCCAGATATAAAATCCCATATTCTAAATAATGTTCATCTTATGTCTTTCCAGTACTTATCTCTTTTCTTCTCATTTTTTAAATTGCTTCATTGTTCTCTTGTTGGATTTTAATTAACTCAAATAAGACAGGTTAAGTTTTCTTTGGAATGAGACAAATGACATAGTGACTTGATTGGTGCTGTAGATTTTCATGGTGATAGTGAAAAAAGAGAGATTTCTATTGCACTTTTCCCAAAGATGCATCTGTCAGCAACATCAAAGCAAAACTGCACCAGAGCTGTGCCACTGGGTGAAGGCCAGTTCTGGAGCCATAGAAAGAAATCACAAAACAGAGATGCTGCAATTTGGAGCAGGGTTGGGCTTTGTCCCAGAGGGGGTTGTTTCATAATCTCATTGAGATGTGTATGTAGGTATATCTACCATCTTGGACTAGAGGTGTTAACAGCCTCAGGTGTTGAGATGGACAGCTTCATGGACTCTGCTTTCAGGTCCGTGAAATCCAGGGTTGTCAGTAAAATAAAGAAAATTCAAGTTCATGGATAAAAATCAGTATACCTTTCAGAGAAGTAGGCTCCACCCCACAATCCATTGTTGTAAGAAGAGGCATTTCAGAGGAATGGATCCATGACTTATATGGTCCCTCTGCCCTGAGAACATTTAGCCTTCCATATTTAGTTCCCTATAACCTCTGCTCATACTCATTATCCTTGAGTTAGCAGAGATATCTTTCTATCACCCATATGCAACCAACATATATTTCTTTATTGAATCAATAATAGCTCAGACTTTTTATTCTAATATTAACACCGCATCACTATCCTCCCTCTGCATTCAGTGTTTTGTGCCTTTACACTGAGTATTTTGTCTCTAATGGTCTTGATTCCCTTTATGTCTTCTGTGCATAGTAAACTCCTGGTTAGTTAAGGCACACCTCATCCAGACTTCCTCTGAGCGCTTATGTTCTACATCTTGTTTATCATAGCACTTACAATAATATTTAGATCAATCTCACTGAAATTAGACATATTTCTTATTTCTCTCTGTATTCTCATTGCCAAGAACTGAGCCTGATACATATTATTATTGCCTTCATCTATCAGTTAGGGTGCTTTTAGCAGCAAGTACCAGAAAGTCAAATTCAAATTGGTTTAGTTAATAAGAAAATGTACCAACTCAAGTAATTAAGTATCAAAAGTTGGGGCAGACTCTAATTTTGATTTAATCCTGCAGTTCTGCCGCAAGTTCCTCTCTATGTGCCTTCTTTCTTCTTCAGGCATGCAGCTACATCAGCAATCATGAGCCTCATACTCATGCAGAGTAACTCACAGAGGAAGAGAGAGACGGATTCTTCCCATGCCAACTTTGTCTCCCTAATCATTTCCAGAATTGGGCCATGTGCCCATCCCTAAATCGGTTACTGAAAAGTGGAGTGGGACTACCCTGAGATCAATAAGATCTAGCCCTGGAGCTAGAGGTAGGATCCTTTACCCTGTAATGCAGACACTGGTCAAGCTGGGGTTTTGTTGAAATTATATTAAGCTAAAAGTAATGACTAGACTCACATTCATTGAATTAATAGCTTACTTTCTAAATAGAACAAGAGCTAGGTTCCTGCTAATGTTAAATCAGCTGCCTGAAGTTATAAAGACTGGCACCAGAGATTCTTTTGGTCTTTCTCTTATGCATTTTTCATTATGGGTTATAAACAGGAGGGATTGGAAAAACATACATACACTGAAAATCCTGCATGTTTGGATTTTCACTGATGGAGAACAGAATTTGCAAATATGAAGAGGGCTAAATCTAGAATAGATTGAAATGGGAAGGGATGAAATAAACTCATGGTTTTAAATTTACATAAAGCCTAGGTAGGTAGGTAGGTAGGTAGATAGATAGATAGATAGATAGATAGATAGATAGATAGATAGATAGATAGACAAGTGTGTGTGTGTGTGTGTGTGTGTGTGTGTGTGTGTGTGTGTGTGTGTGTGTGTGTGTGTTCTACCTCTGTCCATTAAAAGGACCTAGGAGCATTGGCACCCCTGTCGCAATGAGCATGTCTAGCATGTCTACTTCTTTGTTTCTGTGTATTATTCTCCACTAAAGAAACTAGAAGCCTCAGAGTAATGGCTTATCCAGTTCTGGAGAAGGAAACATTCAAAATAGGTCTGGAACATCTTGTATCATGAAGCAAGGAATTGCTGACAGAATGATGGAGACAGGTCAAAACATCACTGGAGCCAGTTTGAAGGGGCTCCACCGGTTGAGTCTAGGACAATTTGTGTATCAAAATAAATGACATTTATAAATTGTAATCCTTAGTATAAAATAGAAATTCATTTATTTATAATGATATAAATAAGAAGAAGGAAATTTTCCACTTAGAGTAGAAGACTTGAAGGATGGATCCACAAAAATATTTGTTTATTAATCATGAATTGATGAGTACAGAATACTTACTAATAAACCTTACATAGAGAAACCTTATAGACACGTGTAGCCTAATGGTAAAGGTTAATGTCACCAATGATGAGATAAATTAGCATTTGGTACCAACAATATGATGCCATGAGATGGCTATTTGGCAGATATCACTGCTGAAAGTTCTTAAATCATGAGCAAACATAGAAACTCAAACTGAGGGATGTTCTATAAAGTAACTGGCTCCTCTTGTTCAAAAATGTTAAAGTTATGAATGATTCCAAAATACTAAGGAATTGTCTCAAATTGAAGGAAAATAAAAATACATGACAACTTAGTGGACATATGTTCTGAATTGGATCCAGAACATAAAAGGTCATTCTTCAGCCATCTAAGAAATTGTACTTGGGTATATGCATTAGAAAGCAATATTGGCTCTGGGCTAACTTCCTGATCATGATGGTCATACTGTCATTATGTAGGAGAATATCTTCGTTTTTAAGAAATACAGACTGATGCAAATTACTAGCAAATGGTTCAGAAATAATGGTGTGTATGAATGGGCATGTAGTGTGTATGGGTGTGTATGTAAAAAGGCTAAGTAAGACAAATAGATAAAAATGCTAATAATTGAGGAATTTGGGTGATGTAAATATGGGAGTGCTTTGTACTGTTTTGCAACTTTTCTGAAGACTTACAGCTATTTCCAAATAAAATGTTTAAAAAAAAAAAGAAAAGAAAAGGAAGGATATAGATGTTGCTTGGCAACCATGAGTATTTATGAAAACATACATGTCAGGCCTCACAGGGAAGACCCTACCAAAAGCGCTGCACTTCTTTGTATTTCCAAATGATAAGGGCATTATCCTCCAAGCTTCTCATGTATAAAAAATTCATTCTTTTACCATACTCCACCAGGTATCTCTGGGAATCTCCAAGACTCTTGAAAATGTTCTGCAAATCTGTCAGGTTGTTAGCTTTTATGTAAACTAGTCATTTGTCTCCACACCATCTGCTCTCCTGCAGGTCACCCCTTTCTCTGAGATGATTTCACCCAAATGGCAGCTGCTACCCTTCTTCATCTTCCCCGTGTGGCCTCCTCACCTGCCCATGAGGTCACTGAAACCATAGCTCGGCTGAGCCCAGCTGTCCTCCATGGAACTGCAATGGGCCTTAAATTGTTGTGTTTTGTTTTTTTAAGAAAAATGATGTTTTATGACCCATGAAAATAATATAAAATTCAAATTTCAGGGCCCATAAATAAAGTTCATTGGCATACAGCCATGCTCACTGGTTTACATATTGTCTAGGGCTCTTTTGTGCTGTAATGGCAGCACTGAGTAGTTGTGACAAAGACCACCTGGACAGCAAACCTAATATTTACCACCTGACCCTTTTTAGAGAAAGTTAGTCAATCCCTTAACTGTAGGACTGAAAGAACCTTTCAATGAGGTCCTTCTTCAAACAAAAGGCACCATCGTCTCTTCCAAAAGCAGGTCCACACCTCTCCCCCAGAAAAGTATAAACTATTGATAACTACTTAAATGACACATTTCTCAACTTCAGATTTATGTCAAGTTTTAGTAATTGGAACTGTGATACATTCAACACCAAGTCAACATGTATTGAGCTGAACTGAGCCTTTAGGAGTTGGAATGATGGGATCCGACTCCCAGCTGAGTCTCCAATGCTTCTCAATTAATTAATCCAGGTTAGACTAGGAACTTAGTGAATGACATCTAAGCAGTAGTAGTAGCCCCTAAATGGTGGCAAGAGAAGAGCTATAGAGGTGGAAGGAGAGGAGGGTACAGCAGGGGGAGTAAATGACATGGTAAAATCGTGCCAACTAAAGACCTGGGAATTTCTAATTGAGCTCAAGCAACCCTCTCCTGCTATCAGTGCAACTGCTAGACCCATGCACTCAAGAAAAAATTGTCAAGTCACTTTAATTCTATTTTGATCATTATTTCCACAGGATAAATTTATGGCATTTCTATCATTTAGTTGAATTTAATAGTCATGTCTCTATTTCAATGCCAATGCCCATGTGATTTTTTAGTGAATTTTAGTTCTTTCACTTAAGGAATATTTTTTAAAATATATTTTTATTGATTCAGAGAGAAAGGGAGAGGGAGAGAGAGAAACATCAATGATGAGAATCATTGATTGGCTCTCTCCTACACGCCCCCTACTGGGGGCCTGCAACCAGGCATATGCCCTTGACTGGAATCAAACTGGGGACTCCTCAGTCTGCTATATCCACTAAGCCAAACCAGCTAGGGCAAGAATATTTTTTATATAGTTTTTTATTAAAATGAAAATGGAAGTTAATCCAGAGAGAGGACATTTGCATCTGCTGACAGCCACCAAAATGGGAATGAATTCCACAAGGAAGTGAATTCTGCCAACAACCTGAATGAGCTTGGAAGAGGACTCCTCCTCCGTCAAGTCCCCAGGCGTCAACACAGCCCAGACAACACTGATTGCAGCTTTCTGGGACCCCGTTAAGCAATGCCAGGACTCCTGACCTACAAAAACTAGGAGATAAGATCTGTGTCCTATTTTTTTAGCTGAGAAATTTATGGCAACCTGATCACATAACAATGGATAACTAATATACTGCACAATATTTCTACTTCAATCTTCCCTTCTCTAAGATGGCAGTTTTCTGCTGCTATGACCAAGGCTGTACCATCAAGATCCACTTATGCAAGAAAGAGCTCGAGGACTCTTCCAGCCTGACCCACAGAGCTGTCTTCAGCAGCCAGCTGCGGACACTGTCAGAGCATCTGATGCCGAGTGGGGGCCAAGGGTGGAGGCTGCATGTGTCCCTCCCTCCATCCTTGCCCACCCCCATCCCTGCACAGATATAAGAGACCAGTGGGAGACCAACCCATAGGGCTGGGTCACCAGTATGAAAGAAGCACATGCTTTACATGTGGGTAAAATCCGAAAAAAATATTGTTTACATCAGGCATCCTCAAACTACAGCCCGCGGGCCACATGCGGGTGTTTTTGCCGTTTTGTTTTTTTACTTCAAAATAAGATGTGTGCAGTGTGCATAGGAATTTGTTCATAGTTTTTTTAAAAACTATAGTCCGGCCCTCCAACGGTCTGAGGGACAGTGAACTGGCCCCCTGTTTAAAAAGTTTGAGGACCCCTGGTTTACATAAAATATTCCACCAACATGCTATAGAGGGAAAATGTGATGCTTGGTGTCTGAACATTTAGTTGTTTCCAGACTTGGCTCTGCAATTTATGTGTGATTAAGGCCTTATTACATGACATTGCTGAGTCTCTGTTTCCCACCTATAAAATGTGTGTGATAATAATACCTGAGACCATTTGGCCACAAGATATTTAGTGCACATTGTTAGTGAATCCTTGGGCATCATACTAGAAGCCAGAGATACAGAATTTGATGAAAGTGGCCCCTGCCATCAAGACTTGGGAGGGATTGCTATGTAAATCATTATACTATATGAGGGAAATAAGAATCTTTTCTTTTTCAGCACTGGAGTCAGCGGGATTAGGACATCTCACAGTGATAGCTGCTGTGTGTCTATTGAGTGAACGTACAGTACCTAAGTTGTTAGGTTAAGAACCGGTGATTCAATTGCACTTAGGGGAGAGGACAGCTTTTAAGTAGCAAAATCTCTTGTGGTAGTATGTTATTAAAAAGTAACACTGGTCAGGCTAGGATAAAATGGCTAAACTGTTCTACCCAGGAAATAAACCAGAATATCTATTGGAGAGAGAGTACAGCACTAGAGAGGAGGAGGGAGGAAGAGGCATGGTAAGACAGAATTCTGCATCGAAATTACGTCCATCTGGAGCTACAAAATTGCACCCTTATTCACACATACACACTCTTAGTATGGATTGTCCATAAAAACCTGCTACCCACAACTCCCATGGGTGAATCTGGGGTGCGGCGGATGAATTAAAAGGAGCTGTTTCCTAAGCATTGATGAATGGCAGAAGGTAGGAGTGGCTGGTGGGGAGATCCAAAGAGATGGACAGTGTGAGAGGCACAAAACCAGGGCCAGAGGTGTCAATGTAAAACAAAAGCTCACCTGCCTGAATCCCTGTAGGTCATCAGAGGACACTTGGAATCCCTCCATCTGTGGAATGGGGCTCTGAGCCAGTGTAGATCTCAATCATCACAAAGTGATCCCTGCAAGCGGAAGAGCTAGGGGACATGCGGAAGCTGACACTGGAGAAATGAGAAAATGAATAGACAAAGTGTCAGGAGCACGAGAGGAAGGTAGTGGAGACTCTGGGGGCTCTGTTGTCAGCAGTAAGTTACTTCATGAAGTAGAAAGAAAAGCTGCCAAAGAGCATCTAAGTGTCATTCCCCCTCCCCCTCCCCCCTGCCCTCCCCTGGGGAATAGACATGGAGAAGGAAAGCCTTTAGGAGAAATGATGGTCCCAATTTCTGGGGTCAGCTCAATACCTCATCGGTAGGAAGAACTCAATGGGCCCTGCATCCATGGCTTCCAGACCAGCCACAGCCTGGAGCAGGGAGGTGGGGCCTCTACTTCAGGGCAGACCTGCCTTCTCTCCAGAGGGGCATTGGCTTCACTTCCTTTTGTGGGGTTTTGTTGTTTGTTTGTTTGTTTGTTTGTTTGTTTGTTTTTACCTGATGCCTGAGACCTGACCTTTCTATTAATTCTTTGTACTAAAAGACCAGGGAAATTTTTTTAAATAAAAAAGAAAGTTAGAAAATAGGAAAAGGAAAGGCTGGCAGAGCGTTCTTGTGAACGTGAGCTCGTTTGCAGGGGCACAGACCCATCTTGGAAAAGGACTCTTTGGAAGAGACCTTTGGTGCCAAATATTTGAGCGGCTGCCAGTCATTTATGACTCCCTCTTTATCATTTCCCTTCTGATGGGGCAGATCAAGACAAATCCGCATTCCTTCCCCCCGTCTGGAGCCTGCTCTTAGCCTCTGTCAGCTGCTGCTTTGCTGAGGCTCTTGGGTTTGAGAAAACCTGCCTGGCAGCTCCATGTTTGTTTGTAGCAGCACTTGTGCAGATGGGGTGTCATCTGGGAGCCATGGCAGCAGAGACACAACAAACAAAAGCAAGCCCTGCTTCCAGGGTGAGCAGTGAAGTTCTCCTAGTTCCCCAGCACTGTTTATGGAGGAGCTGAGTGGCCATATATCCCTGGTCCTCCAAAGCCAGATAGTGGGCAGCTGTTGCAGATTCTTCCTGAAGAGCTTATAATAAAACAGTTCAGGCTGAGCTTGACCATGGGACCGTGAAGATCTCCTGCTGCCATTTGGTAGTGACTGTCCCACTCTACCCGCTAACCAACCTCCGTCCCTCCCTTCCTTCCTTCCTTCCTTCCTTCCTTCCTTCCTTCCTTCCTTCTTGTCTTTCTTTCAATAGTTGAGCAACTGATAGATGCTAGATCCTGGGAGTAGAACCAAGAACATAATGAGAAGCAGGGCATGGTCTCCACCCCCATGGAGCTCAGAGTTGAGTTGGAGAAAGACACAAACACACGTTGTCTTTAGTGTCATAAGTAATATAACTCACTGTGGGAAAGAGAAGAGTGAGTCCCTAATCAACCAAGAGCCTTCAGAGAAGGTACTACAGTCCGAGCTGGGCTTTGAAATGCCAGTTAACTGAATGGAGGAGTGGTGGAAAGATGTCTTCCTGGGAAGTGGTACAGCAGGTACAGATAGGGAAGATGGAGAGAGCACAAGGCTCTTTGAGGAACCCCACAGCAGCTCTAGTGTGGGGCATGAGTGGTTCAGTGTGAGAGATGGGGCTGTAGACCCAAGCATACAATGGTGTGCAAATAAACAGAAGGGTTGTAGACAGATGATCCGATCTCTATATCAGAAAGCTCTTGCAGCCAGCAGCATAAAGAAGGATGGAATAGAGGAGAGGAGGGCTGTAAAGAGAAAGGCCCTGTTCACGGACTTCTATTAAAGTAAGTAACCACCAGAATTACTCCTGCAGGATAGTATGAGTGTTTAGCACTGATGGCAGTATTAGCTCTTGAGCTAACTGGCACACAACAAAGGAGCTGTCAGCTCCCTTCACAATTAAATTCTGATCCATTTTCTCACGTAGGAAGGGAATCTGTAATGCCCATCTTATTCAATCCTTCAAATCTGCTCCATGTAATTCTCATTCATGGGTTACCTCATTTATGCCAAGCGCTTTTAGAGACACCAGGATATCAAGATAAAATTGTTCATAATTTCTACTTTCGTGACCTAAACATTAATGGCTACTTGTGGTATTAAAATAGAGCAATTAATAACTTAGCCCTTTCCCTAATAACCCCCATTTTAGAATTCATTTTTATTTGCAACATAAGATTACAGAGGGAAAAGGAGAGTTAAGAAGTTTGCTGAATGCTTTGCAGATTAAGTTGTTAGCAATGAAAATACTCATGATTTCTCTGGAGTCCAAAGGCCCTGAGAGGAAGGCTGATGAGGAAGGTCTGAGTGCTCAGTGGGAACGGTGACGTGCTCAGTCTCTGCTTGCTGGTGTCCTACAGTCTGGTTTGGATGGGGTTCTGGACTGTGGGAAGGTGATGCTGGCTCAGCTTGCTGCCATGTGTAATAGGAGGACATCTAGGCTCGACGATGGGCATTGGAACACCCAGGGAGGCCCACCAATAACATTTCCTTCAAAAAGGTGACCCAGAATATTCTGTTGGATTGTTATCTACTGTTCATGCTCACAGGCTCTGAGCTTTAGAGAACCATCCATTCTAAATCCCTCCCCTGTCTGATGAACACACATTCACTTTCCAGCACTTTTTCTGTATCATATCCCCTGCAGCCAAGAAGAAAATGACTAAAGCATTTAGTACATCTCCCATGTGGTATGCAGTATGGTGCATGGTATAAAGTGATACACAACATATATAATAAAATGATGTCCTATCTGTACTGTAGTATACAGTATACATTATATAGGAAATGATGCAAGATAATATGGTGTGCTGTGATTCTTTGTTTCCTTGACTGTGTTGCCATGAGACCATGAGCTATTTGACTGCAGGGCAGTAGCTTATTCATCCTTTTCTCCTTAAAACCAGAAGCATCTGACAACTAGGAGCTCAGGGTGTGTTTTCGAAAAAAAAAAAAAAGGAGCTGAATGGAAAGGAAGAAAAAGAGAAAGGAAACAAAGGAGTTAATTATCTTGCAAAAAATCAACACTCTATTCTTCTTTTTAAAATGGGTTCCAATCTCACTAACACAGGCTGTCTCCATAAAAGGGCTCTGGCATTTTACTAATCAGATGTCAAGAAATAAGTGAGATTGCGGATTCCCTGGCCTCACACTTTCTCAAAGAAGGTCTTTGAATTTTTTTACTCACCCTTTAGAGGAGTGAGCTAAGGAAAATAATAATTATATATAAAGATAAGTCTTATTATTCAAGTGTGTACAAGGTAAGTTGTTTTAGGAAGAGAGAGGGATGAATAATTGACTCTGCCAAGAAGGTGTTTTAGGAAGAGAGAGGGATGAATAGTTGACTCTGCCAAGAAGAGCAGGCTGGGAGGGCTATCCAAGATGGGTTTTCAAGGCTGAGCAGGAGTACAGCCTGGGCAGGAGAAGAGTACTTCAGGGCAGAAGTCACTGGCATGCATCAGAGCTTCCTGGGACTTGGTCCTGTGTTACCAGCTGAGCCGTGGTGGAAAAGGTTTGAGTATTCTCAGCAGCAGTTATAGTTGTAAAGATGGCATCATTTCTTCAAAAACTATGTCCTGGAGGGTTGATGTTGACGGGAGGTTTGATTTATAAACTGAGAGCACAAAGTCCAACTTGCTCATTTCAGTTGGAAAATCTGAGACACAGGAGGTAAAGCAGACTTGTTAAAATTCATTCACAGCTACCCAGAGACAGGGCCAGAACTAAAGACTTGAATCAAGATTCCTTTAAATCAGCAAGAGAGTAACAATTGTGTCAAATAGAGAATGAACATTCCCCGACCATTCAAACGTGTCCTCTATAGACACTGCTTCCTATTCTGCATGACCTTGACCTAAAATAAATTTATTAACAAAAGCCAATGTAACTGAGCTCTTAGGAGAACAATTCAAAGTTAAGGGTAGAATATAGACTCAATAAAAAAAACTACTATCTGAGAATCTGCCACTTTCTAACTGTGTCCTTTTACAAATTCACTGCTATTTATCTACCTCATCTGTAAAATGGGAATGTTCATCCATAACTCAGAGACCTGTAGAAAGTCCATGAAACACTGTATGAAGAAGATGAGCACAGTTTCTAGATGTAGTGGGCTAAATGATGGAGCCCCTAAAACATATTTATATCCTAATACCCAGAGTCTGTGAATGTGACCTTCTTTGGAAAAAGAGTCTCTGCAGATGTGATTAAGTTAAGGATGCTGAGAGGAGGAGATCACCTGAAGTTATCCAGCTGGGTCCTAAATTCAGGGTCAAATGTCCTTATATGAGACACAGGGGGAAGAGGAGGAACAGGGACCACAGAGGTAGAGATTGCAATGATCTGCCCATGAGCCAATGCCTGGAGCCAGAAGAAGCCAGCAGAGACAAGGGACAAAATCTCCCTCCAGCCATGAAGGGAGCATGGCCCTGCTGACGGCTGGATGTCACACTTCAGTCCTCCAGAAATGTGAGAGGATACGTTTCTGTGGTGTGCAGCCACCAAGTGCATGATCATTAGTTAGGGCAGCCACGGGGATCTAATAAAGGAACTAGACACTAGAAAACAGTGAGTGTTCAAAAACTATATATATACTAGTCTCTATCTGCCAGAAAGGTCATTTTGAAAGCACAACTGATGCCTTTATTCCTTCCTTTTGCTTTTTTTTCGCCCGGGTAGGAAGGGGGTGGAAGTATAAGATTTTGCTCAAAGAGCTGTTCTGAGCTCAGTGCTAGCTCTGATATGCCTCTAGCTAGGAACAAGTAAGTGGTAAGAGTAAGACTGAAATCTTTGTGAAAACTCCACCCAAGAATGGAAAGCTGAGGAGAGGAAGATGGAAAAACCAGCATCAACATGACTTCCTTTACTGAACTCTAATATTGGGGGAAGGGGATTTCTACACATTTTTTTCCATAGGGCCTTTGCCCTGAGGATGATATGGTAGAAACATCACTGAGCTGGCTCTGCTTCTAGACTGGGCCATGAGCTCACAGTATAGTCACTGCTTGTAACTTCACCCTTTTGAGCTTTAGTATTTTGTTTTGGTTTTGTAGATAAAGTAAATATTTTATGCCATGTAATTTCAATGGGAAAAATAAAGAGACAACAAGCTGCTGTCTGCTCCAAATTGCATCTTGCTACTTTCACTCTATCATCTATCTAAACTTCAGACATAAAGATGGAAAATAATTCAGTTATATAGATACTTGTATTATTATTATTATTATTATTATTATTATTATTATTATTCATTCTACCACCCACACTTTGGGTAACAGAATCGTGCCCATTCCTCTGGCATCCAAGGCCACACACAATCTCCTAATTTGTTTCTTTTCATACATTATGCTTCATCCTCACTGAATGATGTCCCACTGGTACTAATTTTCTATGCAGAAGATGGAATCTTTAGAGATACCCCAAAACAAAACAGCAAGTAGCAGCAAAGTTTTTGACCTAGTTCGGTCCTCACTTTCACCCAGACCCCCTGGATATCCCAAGGAACACAATACAGGCTTAACTTCCAGGATACGGAAGAGATGCTTGTCAGTGGGAAATTTAAGGTCTCAGTCACAAATTATTCAGTAAGGGAATTCTTTATGGTGATTTCCCATTTCATAGTTCAAATATGATCATACAATGTTAGAGTAACATGAAAACTATTGGACATCTCATTTTGCCAATATGGAAAGCCAAGTCCTGGAGAGAAAAGAGATGCCTAGCCAAACATCATAAGTCAGTGACAGAGGAGGGACTAGACCCCAAAATATCTTGAGCCATATATCCTGTAGCATCTGTAACAGTATGACTTCAGTGCCCAGCGGTGGGAGCTTCCATGTGATGGGATGTTTATAGAGGGATTAGAGGAGGCTCTAACGTTGAATAACCAGCCAAGCCAGCATTCTCTCCACCCTGTGGAACTAAGGATGAAGAATAGAAAGGTATGAATTACTATTAGCTGAGTTCCATTGGCATGGTTCTTCTAAACTGGGAATGTGGGGGGAGGCTTTGTTCCCCAAGGAACATTCGACAATGTCTGGAGACATTTTTGATTGTCACAAGGTGGAGGGTCAGGGTGGGTGCTTACCGGCATCTACTGGTTAGAGGCCAGGAATGCTGTAAACATCCTACAAGGCACAGGACAGTTCCCCACAACAAATTTTCCAGCCCAAATGTCAATATTTCCAAGGCCTATGTGGAGAGGGAATGAAAGCAACCACCAGAGATGACATGCAGGTATAAGCTGTACATTCAAATTACAGTGAACATCAGTCTGGGTTCCCAAAGATTTGGTTCTTAACGTTTTTCCTTTGGGACTGTGAGCTACCCCAGAATCCAGATGCAAGAACCAATATCCCCCCCCCCTTTTTTTTTTTTTTGGCAAACACTGATTGGAGTTGGGTTTTTGTCACTTGTAAAGGAAAGAGTTCCAACTAATAAACTCACATTTATGGAGCACTTGAGAGTTAGCTAAGTGTTTTCACATTTGTGGTCTTATTTGAGTCTCACCAAAACCTACACTGTGTATGGAGAGAGGGGAGGGATTTGGAGCCTCATCTCATTGACGTGTGAAAAGTGAAACCCAAAGTCGCTGAGGTTAAATGATCGTCCTAACACCACCCCCACGATGTTGAATGCTATGGAACTCCCCTGGGAACAAAACTGTAAGTTCTTAGGGTCTGAATAGTACAACTAGAGGTAGTCTAATTAAAATAATAGAATGATAGTTGACACAGATAGAGTGCTTACCATATGCCAAGCTCTACTCTTAAGTGCTTTGCATATATTAACTAGTAAATCCTTGCCACAAATGTATGAAATAGGTACAATTATTTTCTCTATTTTACAGACGAGGAAATCAAGGTGTTTGAGTAAATTGCTGAGGTCCTCTACATAATAAGTGACAGGATCAGGATCCCAACCCAGAATCCTCTTGCTCAACCAGTGTACCTTATTGAGTTACAGAGTTTGTGAAATTTGACCCAAATCCTCCCTACACGTAGCAAGGAAGGTGAAGAGCCAGGATCCAAATCCTGATCCAGTTGAGTTAAAGATCTTTATTCTAAACTGGCACCCAGTCCTCACTCTCATTCCAGAGAGTGGTGCGATGCCAGGTTTGAAACCCAGACTTCACATTCTCAGCTGGTGCTGATGTCTCCTCAGACACTCATCCCATGCACATTTAATGCACACTCACTACAGGTTAAGCCCTTTAGAAATTGTATTGCAATGAGGAATAGGGATGATGCACCTTGCAACTTACTCAATCACAAACCTATCCTTATCCTTGGAGAAAACGAGATTCATATTTAAACACAGCTCCCAGGAGCTTGGGAAGGAGAGCCATCTGCATTTTATTAGGGAAAGACAAGAAAGCTCCCCTCATAAACCTCAGACGCCAAGTTGAAAATATGCTAGTTCACAGTTCAGAGCAGAAATTGGACCCGTCACACCAAGATCACTTTTGTTCCAGGAGCACATGTGGTCAGGAGGGCGAGACTGTTTACTTCACAGCTTCCCTGTAGTAACTGCGGCCTGAGGGTTCTGTCCCCTTTCTGTCCCGACATTGGGGAAAAATGATCTTCGGGTCCAAAACAGATGGCTTTTACCATGATGAAAAAATTGCATGTCATCATTTTGACAGAAAAAGACACAGTATGTAAGGGTGAAATGAAGTTGTAAATCTTTGGAAATATGATATGGGAGAAATAAACATAAAAGAAAGATTATTTCAGAAGTTTTTACAAATTTCAAAATCCTTTCTTGATCACCTTTATTTCTCAAGACTACAGGAATATCTCCACTCCTGGGACTTTCACATTGTAATCTCTCACTTTGATACCGAAACTGAGTGGAAAGAACATCACACAAGAGCATCTGAAGCCCATGGGCCAGTACTACGGGGTGGGCATTTTCCAAGGCTTGAGTTGACCAACAGAAGCAGAACCTTGGCTCAGAAAGGAGCATTTGTCAATTCTGTGAACAGAGGTTTGTTCCTTTTCTCATAGGTAATGTAAAGAAGGTACTGATGAAAAGAATTAGAGTTCCTTGGGCAAATTATTTTTTTTTTGAAAACTACTTGTCAGTCTCCCTTCCTTAAATGAGATGAAGTTGAGGTTCTCAGGATTAAATCATTTACCCGAAGTCAAACCCCTGATAATTGGTTCAACTGAGAGGATGAGTTTCTGCATCCTCAAGGAACCTCAAGGTCATTGATTCTAAAGTTGAGTATATTGCCTTCCCCCAAAGTGACTACTACTCCTGTGTTTTCTGTTTTGTGACTGGCAGCAAAGTCCCCCAGTCATCATAGTTGGACATCTGGGATGTCTCATCTCCTGTTTCAGTCAATCACCCACTCCCTAGATCCTATTTCCAGACTCTCCTTGGCCCCTCTAATAGTCCTCTCATACTTGCCTGGAGTATTGTAACACCTCCCATCTGGTCTCTCTCCTGTCATCTTGTTCCCTCCTTCATGCAGCCACTGGGACAGATTAAACCAAACTTGACAGTGTCACTCTCCTGCTCAGAACCCCATCACATACCCACATCACCTACAGCAGAGATTGTGAGTTTCTTGGCTGAGCACACAAGACCCTATTCCTTCTGGTCCTGCCTCACCTCCTCAGCTCTTCGCTCTGCTTCTTTCTCCAAACCCACTCAATAGCTTCCAGGATCCCAAACTGCTTGTGGTCTCCCTCATGTACCACAATGTTTCTCATCTCTGTGTTTCTCCACCTGTCTGCTGTGCCTCCATATGGCTCACTCCTTCTCATCCTTTAAGACTCAGTTAAGTCATCCCTTTCTAATGCTGTGTGTGTGCTAGAAAGTTCCCCCCGAAGCCTTACAGACCCCACCTTGAGGGTCCAGCACTTGCCTGTGCTTCTCATTATGATGACCATATTGGTATCCTGATCTCCATGCATCTGTCTCCTCAACCAAAATGTTAATTCCTTAACCACAGCAATGATCCTGCTCTAGACTCGCTGCTTCTCAAGGAGTAAATCCATGGAGATCCTGGCATCTCCCGTATGTAAAACTGCAGTTGATCCATGGGTGAAATCTTGCCTGTTTATAGCAAACAGCAGCAAGTTGTGTTCTATGTGAGTGGAAAAAAGGGAAATAAAGTAACAGGCACAGCTCAGCCTCTAGCACTGACTTAAATACATCCTTTCTAAATTGATTTATGGGAAAAACAAAAGAATTGCCAAAGATGAATCTCCCTGAAGCTTGCATTTTCCTGAAACTTTTTGCCTGTCACTCCTTAAGTAAGAGCTTCTTATATATAAAGTTGAAATCCATTTTTACAAGATCTTTTTTTTTTAACTCTTTCTGGTTTTGACATTCTTTTTAAAAAAATATATTTAAAAAAAACCTTTCCCCCCTCCATAGGCTTCCACCTTCCCCAGGCATTCACCTGTCTATTGGCTGTGTCCATGGGCTATGCATATATGCATACGAGTTCTATGATTAATCTCTTCCCGCCCTCCCTCCCACCTTCTCTCTGAAATCTGTCAGTCTGTCCCATGCTTCCATGCCTATGGTCCTATTTTATTCGTCAGCTTATTTTGTTCATTAGATTCCACTTATAAATGAGATCATGTTATATTTGTCTTTCTCTGACTGGCTTATTTTGCTTAGCATAATAATCTTCAGCTTCTGTCTTTTAATATTCTTGGAAACCTTAAGAAGTAGATATTAGTCCTCTTTTAAAGTAGAGGAAACTAACTCTCAGATATTTAAATAACTAAAGTTTTTCAAGTTAGAGTCAGGATTTAAACATAAGCACTTGAATCCAAAAAGCCTGCTTCCCCTCCTGACTGTGGTCAGTGATGCAGCAAATGGAAAAAAATGTGGCTGTATGAAGCTTTAGTTGCCAAAATGTCACTGTCACTATTGTAACAGGGTTCTCTTTACATAATAGGGTCCTAGGAGAAAAGCAGAACAGTATTAGAAAGGAATTCAGGGACTCCCACTCACCATCAGAAATAAGGGAGGAGCAAAAGCAATGGAAAATGAAGAAGAAAAATTAAGATGGGATGTGTCCAGATATGGCGTTGTCTTCCCAAGGAGAGGGGCAGTGACACGTGGAGGGACAGGGTGTGGCCGCACACAGCAAGGGTTTGGCAGGGTGGTCTGAGGAGTGGCAAGCTTTGTAGTAAATGGCTACATTTCCAAGTATCAGAGCCATGGGGGCATCTGGCCCAGAAGATGTTCTTGGAAGCAGGAACTGCAGAAGGAGGCAAAAATAAGGAAAAGCTAAAATAAATCATGGGCTCCATGTGTCCGGGCTCGCAGGAATGCTCTGACTTTGGAGCTACTTTTCCTATTGGCACTGGATTTTTCCAGAGGCCCTGTCCCTAATGACAATTTCTTACTTGAGAGTTATTGGGAATCCTGGTGGAAATGGGTTACAAAAGAGGGAGACTATATTTCACCACATTTCTTCAGAGGCCAACTCTATTTAGCCTGCTTTACCAGCCGAGTTATGTCAGCTCTTTACCAGTGTCTCGGCCTCAAGGCTCCCCACTCCCCTCTGTTCTCTTATGATGCTAGAACTGGGCACTTGCAATTTATATTTTCAGACTCCTTGCTGGCTTGCTTCCCATGAGAGTCCCTCAACAGGAGGAACTGACAGGAGACTAGAAGGTGGCAACATGAAAAAGACTCCCTTCCTGTTCCAGATCCTGGCAGACTCCTTGCAGAGAAGCAAGACAGCTCTGGTTCGAGCCGCCAGCTTCCTTTAGCACCAGGAGATGCCTCCTTAGAGGTACCAGTTCTAGCTGGCCCCCTAGGTCTCAGCTTAAGCGTTCAGTTCACATTCTTGGAGTTCTGGCCCTGGCCACAGTGTACCCCCACAGAGGCCTGAGTACCCAGCCTTGGCGCACCTCCCAGAGTGCCTCCTCCAGAGGTTGAAACACACACACACACACACACACACACACACACACACACACACACACACACGTGAGAATTGGCCATGCAGAGTTCTTATCCTAAATGATCCTAGTACGACCTTTACTACCTTTTCATTTTTGTTCTCCCTGTCAGAGGGATAGTAGCTACTTCCTGTAGTCACTAATGTCTGCATTACTTAGCATCCCCTATTTGCTAGACTAGCTTTCTAACACATGTGTAATCAACTTCCTATATTAAGCCCCCTCTGTTTGAAATTCCTACTGTGCTTTCCATTTTCTTGACTGGGACCTGATGGATACCGAGGGTATCATATCTCTAAGTGTAATGTTATAAAATCTTTTACAAGGACAATTATATAAAACTTTAACTCCATTGAAAAGAAAATTACCCTGTCAAGTCACCATCATTTCTATCAATACTAAGAGCAAGTACACTAGCTCTGTATGTACAAGAGTTCTGATACTTCGTTCACCCTTGAATGAACTTGGTCTGGACCCTAGCAATATGCCAGATAAAGCTGTCTTAGGCTCTAGCAAGACAGCTTTGAATGAGGTATGATCTCTACCACGAGGGAGCATATAAGGGCAGGAGAGGTCAGTAATTATGCCATAAGAGAGGAATCTATTAGAGCAACCAGAGGCCAAGCAAGGACAAAGGAGGAAGCCTGTGAACTGTGCAGGAAGGTCACTGCTTCTCAGAGTCTTGTTATTGTTGAGTGTTTTCCTTAAAAGGAACACAGACAAATTTTGGATGACTTAATCTATAAAAGCATATGTCTGGAGTGAAAGATTAAATTCTGAGGTCAAGGAAGGAGGCTCAAGAAGGAAAATGGGATAGATGGGAGCCAGGCAGCTCTAGATGGTATTGTTGGCTGGAATTGTCAGATGTCTGGACCCAGAACCACTGCTGGAAACAAAACACCCATGCGTTTTCGTGCATTCACCTGGAGAGAGTCAAGTTGACCTAAATTAGCTCAATGTGCATTCTGTGACTGTACCCAACAGGTGAGATGAAGGACCCAGTGAGACATCTCTGCCCACAATAGGGGAGGTTCAACCCCAAAGGGAAATTCACAAAGAGGGAATAGAGAATAACTAAATTAAAAAAAAGGGGGTGGTGGTGGGGGATCAAGACAGAAAAGTGTTTGCTGGTGCCCTAACTGGCTCGACTCAGTAGAAACAGTGTCAGCCTGCTGACTGAAGGGTCCTGGGTTTGATTCTGGTCAAGGGCACATGCCCAGGTTG
Organism: Eptesicus fuscus; assembly: GCF_027574615.1. Classification (NCBI taxonomy): domain Eukaryota; kingdom Metazoa; phylum Chordata; class Mammalia; order Chiroptera; family Vespertilionidae; genus Eptesicus; species Eptesicus fuscus. The sequence continues at coordinate 68,784,891 of NC_072487.1, forward strand.
CAGGCTTGATCCCCAGTAGGGGGAATGCAGCTGATCAATGATTCTCTCTCATCATTGATGTTTATACATTATATATATATATTTATATATATATTTATATATATATATATATATATATCCCCCTCTCCCTTCCTCTCTGAAATCAATAAAAATATTTTTTAAAAGAAAGGTGTTTGCTGGGAGTGGGGGGATGAGTAAGAATTTTCTAGATGAGGAGGAAAAGAGGAGGATGTTCATATGTTCATTCTAGGCAGGGAGAGCAGCATGAATAAAGGTATGATGGTGAGAAAGACACAATAAGGGAACATAAATAATCCTGAGACAGCAAAGTGGAGGCGAGACTGCCAATATTAACAGGGACCAGAAAATGACAGTTCACATGCAAGGCCTTAAAGAAACTACCTACCATGTAGTCTACAACATCCAGGAGGCACCATCAGGTGGATTTCAGCAAGCCATCCATGTCTTGACATTGTTGCAAATGTGTGTTTTTGCCTCTACGTGTGTGTGTGTGTGTGTGTGTGTGTGTGTGTGTGTGTGTAATGAAGCAATGAAAATTTTCATTCAAGTGGAGGGGACAGAGCCGGACTGAGTGAGCTAAGGAGACAATAGGATGTGAGCGGTGAAAATAGGGGAAGACGGTGATGTATGATTAAATCCTAATTTATTGGCACAATTCAAGGTTGAATAGGAGTTCAGGAAGGGCAAGTTCATTGGAAGCACTAAAGAGATGATGTGGCCCTAGAGAGAACATGAACAATATAGTCCTTGTCATAAGAAAAGGGCTGTCAGTGTCCTTTCTATGTATCAGACAAGGGAGGCAAGCCGGCCTCAGTGCAGATCAATTACTTCGTAAAAATCTTTCAATAGTAAATCATAAGTCCCCATAGGTTCCCTAGACTAGACTCCTCCAGGACAACACCCCTGTTTGATTCATTTCTGTATCCCAAGTGAGCATGCAAAGAGGCCTTTGGAATGAATTGATTCATTTAGTGGGATGACAAACTTAACAAAGATTGCTTGTATTATTTTGATAATTACTTTACATTACTAAAACAAAACACAGAATGGAGACATATGTCTGTAAACAACTGTGGGATGCTTCCATGACTGCTCTGCAACGTTCTTCTGCTAAATATACTGCGGGCAGCCTTCTAGCAGCTCAGTGTAGCTTTAAATTACAAATTAAAAAGCCAGAGGGGGCTCGTGAGATAAGATTACACCCAGCATCACTACATAAGTGAACTGCTCAATTAATGGCTCAGTAAGCAGATGCTCATAACAGCGAAATGAGTCTCCCAAAGTCATGCAAGACTGGGTCCTACAGTGGGGTACCCTCACTTCCCCCAGGGCCTCTGACATCTGTCCCCATCAAGGCTGGGAAAGGAAGGGTGGGTGACCACTTGTAACCACCCAAGGGCTAGACCCCGTGGCAGCTGAGGAGAGCCCTCCCTTCTGAATGATGTGTGGGAGAGTGCTCGCTGAGGCAGAGGTCTCCACACAGACCCTTTCAGAGACAGAGCCACTGGTTCAGGCACCAAAGTTCAGCTTTTGTCTAACCTGTGGCGCTTTCACTCACCCAAGTAATTTTGGCTGCTCTTGCTCCCTGACCCCAGTGCAGGGAGCTCTGAGGATGCTGAGAGGGTAGTGGGTGAGTCAGCAAGGCTGAGCAGGGTGCCAAGGGGCAAAAGGAACTAACTAACCCAGCGGTTACAGCTGCAACTGGAGGTGGCTGCCTACAGAGATCAGTTGTCCATCCTGCCAGCTGCCTAAGTGCCAGGGAGGAAAGAACCTGGCACCAGAGCTCTTGGGATTTTACCTAGTACCCATTCTTCCAAAAAAACAAGTCATCACCAACCAATCATGAATGCCCCTCTATTTCCTTCTCTTATCTAACTATTTGCAGAATAGTGTTGTTGCCAGAAAACGCTGCTGGGGTCAGATGTGGGACATCTCGTGGAAGGGGGCATTCCAACCCTGCGGCTTAGCCAGGTAATACTGGCTTTGTCCTCCACTCCTCAGAGGGCACCTAGCTAGATCCAGAGTCTTGGCGCTTCTCCACTTAGGCAGCCAGACCTCTGATGGTGGCCTCCTACCTGAGGGGCCAGAAGAGAAACTGAATGTGAGGATGGTTAACAAAATGACGGGGGTATGTCTGCTGCGAGCTCCCCACTGTGTTGAGGGCAGGTGTTAAAAAGAGGAAAACATACAGAGTTAAGACAAAAGACTACTTCTGTCTTCTAGTTCAGCCAAGTCATTGTTCTCTATGAACCACACTTTGCACATCCATTCACGGGAGTCACCATTTACTCCTACTGGGGGCTTTTGTGAAAATAACAGGAGAAATTTTAAGTAAAACACCAACACCTAGCAGGCACTTGGCTAATAGTCCCTGGGATATTGTGATTTATGATAAGAATATATATATTTATGATAAGAATATATAAATTGGTCTTATCCCTGTTTCTGGCACAGAGCTCTGAAAACCCTTGGAGTTTCCTAAATGAGAACATAAAAGTGTCTTTTGTTACATTAGGTGATTTTTGGACTGCACCAAAGGATGGGGCTGGTTGCCAGGAGAACCAACCATGTGATTAGAGGGCTGGATCAGTCTTTCTCCCTGCCCTCCTGGGAGGGGAGAGGGGCTGGAGATTGAGTTTAATGGCCAATGGCCAATGATGTAACCAATCATGCCTATGTAATGAAGCCTCCAGAAAAAGCTCAAAAGGACACGGTTCAAAGAGCTTCCAGGCTGATGAGCATGTGGAGACCTGGGGTGACTCACCTGGAGTGGGCATGGAAGCTCCGTGCCCTTTCCCCAACCTTGCTCTGTGCATCTCTTCCATCTGGCTATTCCTGAGTTACATATCTTGTTATAATAAACCAGTTACCTAATAAGGAAAGTGTTGCTCTGAGTTCTGTGATCTCTGTAACAAATTAATTGAACTTAAGGAGGAGGCTATGGGAAGCTCTGATTTATAGACAGCCAGTCAGAAGCACAGGTAACAACCTGGGCTTGAGACTGGCATCTAAAGGGTAGTTTTTAGGAATGAACCCTTAACCTGTGGAATCTGATGTTATCTCTGCATAGATAGTGTCAGAATTGAGTTGATTTCTCAGATGCGCTCTGGTGTCTGAGAATTGCTTAGGGTTTTGTTGGCAACCCCTACCCCCACACTGGACTTGGGTCCAGAAACCCAAAATAGTTCCACATTCTTGTCCTTGAGTGAATTAACCCAGATGATACCAGAGTGACTACCCTATTATGCACCTTGTATTTTTAGCAAAAGAATAAGGAGTTTATTCTGAGGTTTTAAAATTATTGAAATGTTAAAAACTAAGCTTAGCACTGGGAATGTGGCAATGTACAGGTTAAAGGTTTTTCCGATGAGAACATAGTCAAGGAGAGAATGACAAGTTCAGAGGCAATGAGACTTCAGCATCCTAAGTACTTCATTTGGAAAAGTAACAACTCCTAAGGGAACACAGGTGAGGGTCACCTAGCTCATCTTCCAGGGGCAGGGAAGGCTTCCTGGAGGAAGTGATGTCTAAATGAGGAGCTTAGGGATACATAGAAGTTAGACATATGAAAGGAGGAAAAGGATGATGAAAGATGTTCATTCATTCATTAACCCAACAAACAAATCCTGAGTACCTAATATGTTCTAGGAACTATTAGAAAAACTAGGGGTACAGTATTGAACATGACAGAAAAGGTCTTTCATCTTATAGAGTCGATCTTCCAGCTGGTTGACCAATAATTAGTAATTCACAAAATGTCAGGAAGTGAACCATGATGTAGAAAATGAAGCAGAGTGCAGTGCATAGGAGCTCTGTTTGACTTGGTGGTCATAGAAGACCACTGCAAGGAAGTTCCATTTCAGTGGAAACCTGAGAGAGGAGAAGCCAGCTATGTGACCATGTGGACCACTAATGTGCAAGCAGAGAGAAGTGCTCGTGCCAAGGTCTTAACTTCAGAGCAAGCTTGGCATACTCTGGGCACACAGTGAGGGCGATCATGGCTGTAATGGGGAGCAAAAAGAACACAGGAAATGGAAGAAAGGCTGCAGGGCCAGCTCTTGTAAAACCTCATAGCAGATGGTAAGGTGTTTGATTATATTCTAAGTGTGATGGGAGGCCATCGGAGATTTTAAGCAAGGGACATGTGATTTACATATTTAAGATCACTCTAGTTCTTGTAAGAGCATAGAAAGCAATATATGCAAAGGCTCCAGACAAGGGAGGATGTGGTCTATCTGAAGAAGAAAAAGAAGAAGAAAGAAAACCACCCAGTCCTGTGGAAGGAGGCAGTAGCCAAGGCTAGTGATCCTGGAGAGAATGGCTGGGACCCCATGCTCCAGAGTTTTGGATGCTGTGACAAGGATTTGGACTTCAACCCAATGCAATGGGTGCTATGAAAGGATTTACAGAGGGAAGTCCGATTTCTGTTTTAGAAGCACACCAGTGACAGTGATGGTTCCAGAAACTAGAGTGTGGCTGAAAGCCGGCCTCCCTCAGGGTCAGCATCTTCATTGTGTAGGTAACGTGTGTGCTGTGGGAGAGCATGAGTGAGCAAAGGAGGAGCTCAGCATGTGGAAAGAGGAGAAAGCTAGATGCACACAGCTGCAGGGAAAAATCAGAAACCCCCCCCCAGCAGGACCCCCATGGCAACCCAGGCCCTGGGTGTTCTGGGATCCCACACCTCTCAGTGGGATTTCTCTAAGAAACCACGGGTCAGAGCTGGGAGAGATGAGAGTGATTATTATCTCGTCCAGGCCTATCATTTTACAGATGAAATTAGTCTCCTTATTCCCATCAGCCATATGGCTCTGAGGTTAGTTTCTCTAGGGCTCAACCACAAAGACTGGCTAGCTTTTTTTGTGTGTGTGTGTGTGTTTTTTAGTCTGGAGATATTTACTAAATTGACTGTCTCTGTCGCCACCACAAATAATCTGCTTTTGTCCCTACGTTTGTGAAAAGCCACAGGTTGTATATTTGATTTCCCACGGCATGACTTTCTCCCGCAGCAAGTCAGTCACCGAGATCCTTGAAGACTGGATCTCCCAAAGGCCTTGCCATTATTTAGTGAGGGGGACAGTCTGTCTGCATGGGTCATTCCCTTTTCCAGTAAGTTAGATGGCCCAGGTCATGTCTACAAGGTACAATTTCCTTCCATGGATCTACTTCAATTCGCTGTTGCTGATATTTGTTTAGGGGTGAAACCTCTGGAGCATTGAATTCACACGTTTACACTGAGTCTAGAGATCAGTTTGACACTTCTTATATCAAAGTAGTGGTCCAGTGCACGGATTCATGCACATTGAAAGGAAATTAATTAGAAGAAATATATTAATATCACTATTCACCCTTTCCCTATAATAGAAGCATCAACCAAATTCACGATTGACAGTGACAGATCGAAACACACACGTGCGATTGGCGCCAGCAAGAGCTCTATATGTATCATGCATGTGCGAGTCAACTTTGATATATATATATATATAAATATATATATATATATATAAACTTGCTTAATTGGACCTGCTTTCAGATTTAGCTAAACTTTTTCCAGCCCAGTGAAGCACCCCAACTTCTCTTTTAGGTAACTGTCAGCAACACAGCAGTAAATATCAACACAAAGCAGATTATTATTATAGATCATGCAGGGAGAACAAAGGATAAAATATTTAATTGCAGCAGTGTTTGACTATATTCTTCACAGTGAGAAAACCTGAAGTCATTTTCAAGGTCCATCATTTCTTACTTCTTTTCAGTCGGGTCAAGTTTCTAAGCTTTCTAAATCTTTGTTTTCCAGCTAATGAAAAGAAAATAGGAATTCCACTGAGTCTCCTATCTACCTACTCCAGGACTTCTGTAAGGATCAAATGAGATGAGGCACAGGAAAATGCTTCACAGACATTTGGTTAAAGTGTAAAATGTTTCCACCTGGCTATAAAGCAAGTCATGATCGTGAGCTGAAGAAACTCCAAGGAGGCTATAGTCACTAGGGAGAGGAAGCCAGGCATTGCTACGTGACATCATTACCCAGATGGACACTTAACATATTAGCCTTTTATATATAGATACTGTCTCTGTAGTCTCTGCAACACATTACTGAAGCACCTGCTAAATGGCAACCCCTCTGCTTGTCACTGAAGACGTGATGACAGAGATATGGTCCTGACTTAGGAAGCTTGAGATTTGGTGATTTTTATTAAAATTAGGGAAACATGAAATAAACATTAAAATCCTGAAATACGTGAATCTCAACATTTCCTCAGAGGTCCATAACACTTTATAATTGCTATTATACAATCTAAGAGAACAACTATAGTTTTAGCTCCAAAAGTACTGGAGTTTACCTTGATACCAAGAAATTCTTGAGTGGGAACTTTACTCTTAGTTACTATACTTAGTTACCAGTACAAGTCTTAACTACCCAGGGATTGTCTGTTGTCATGATGTATATGGCAGGCTTAGCAAAGGGGATTGCAATGAACAGTTATGTTTTCATATAGGAATGAAAATCATATCCCTCATCCATTTTAGCCATCACTATGTTATTATTTTAGCACCGTTTTAGTAAAAAGTGAAGTGAAATCTAGAGAGAGTCAGAAATTTAACCAGGCTCAGTCAAGCAGTAACTTTCATCATCCTCAGTATTGTCATCCTCATCATAATGAATGGATTAGTCAATAGTTGCATATTATTGACCAAACATTCATCTAATACCTGTAATGTACAAAACTTGAAGTAAGACACAAATAAGGCTCTGCCATTGGGGAGCTCCCAGCGGGAGGAAGTGTGAGGTTTGGGAGGGGGCAGGCATCAAGTCTGTGAGCCAGGAGAGCTGGGGGTTCAATACTTCCCAGGAGATGGGAGGGTGATTGCTGATCAGGCATATCAAGGTCCCATGCAAAATGGGAATCTTCAATTTCAGCTTCTCCCAGGACAGAGCTGATTAATCCCAAAGGCTCTGGCTACAGGGAAGGCTTTCAGATACTGCACACTGGCTAATGCAGTGAGATGAACAAGGGCAGCTTATGAACTAACATCTCACGGGGAGTCCAGCTCTGTGCCAACCTAGCAGCCCAGAAAGGAAGGGGTCTATTGAAAGTATATGATTTTTTTTCTAAAATATGAAACATATCTCAGCTAATTGGCTTAAGCAGGAATTAAAGGGGCACATTTCTTTAGAACAAAGGATGTTAAAGGCAGGTAGGTTTGGACTGTGGGACAGATCAGAAGAGGGGAGGGCAATGTCTTGAGAAGCTTTGGGAAACAAATCTGGAAACTTCTCCCTTCTCTCTCCCTCTCCCTACGGTCGTGCCAGGATGTCTCTTCTGACATGTGAAATACCCTGTCGCGCTATTCATCCCCTCATCTTTTCGGAACTATTGTTCAGCAACACAGTGGTTCCAATCAGTGGAGTGGCTAAAACCTTCTTTGTTTTCTTTGCTCCCACCCTCTGCTTCGCCCTTCTCTTCCTTACCCCCCTTTTTCGTTTCCCTTTAGGGTTGTTTTCAATAGGAAAGGAGCATTTCTCTAAGAAGCACAAAGAGTGTAGTTAATGGGTTAGTCATTTTGGAGATGAACAGCAGCGAGGCTGCCTTGTATTCCTGGTACAGACTTCTGTGTGCACGAGGAAATACGGGTTAGAAAATTCATTGAAAAATTAATACAAAAAAACAAACAGCAAATGAAAGGTCCAGTAACATGTTATGGATAAATAAACTGATGTAGCTCTACTACAGAATATTGCCATTACAAAGAAACAAAACAAAACAGAACAAAAACCTGACGGCTTCCTATGTCCCAGCATGTTAGGTTGTCCCAAACACGTCGGTCTATGAAGTAAGCAAGTTAAAAATGAGCAGGCAGACAGCTCTGGTGGAGAGGGTTAGGAGGAGGTGTGGAAGGATTGAGCAAAAAAGAAAAAAAAAGAACTCATTGACATGGACAACAATGTGGTAATTGTGGGAGAAGAGTGGGGAGGAAGAAGCAAGAGGGTATAGAGGGGATAAATGGTGATGGGAAAAATAAAATAAAATAAATTGATGCACAACATAATGGTACATGTGTAAAAAAGAAAAACAGAACAGGTTCTGCTGGTAAATATATGTATAGTAAATGTGTAGAAGTAGGTCCATGAGCTTCTACAGCAAATGTATGATACCGGTTACCGCTAGGTCACTGGTTCTCAATTGGGGGCAATTTTGCAATGTCCAGAGAGCACTGTTGGTTATCAAACTGTTGGGAGGAAGGATGGTGCTACTGGCATTCAGTGGGTAGAATCCAAGGATGCTGCTTACCATTGTACAATGCAATGGGCAGCCACTCTCAGCAAAGAGTCATCCAGCTCCGAATATCAATAGTACCAAGGTTGAGAAGCCCTAATGCTCAGGTAGACAAAGAAGGCATAAAGATAAGATGGATTAAAAAAGAAGTATTGTCAGTTGGTGTGGCTCAGTGGTTGAGCGTCAACCTATGAACGCGTAGGTCACAGTTCGATTCCCGGTCAGGGCACATGCCCGGGTTGCAGGCTTGATTCCCAGTGTGGGGCATGCAAGAGGCAGCTAATCAATGATTCTCATTATTGATGTTTCTACCTCTCTCTCCCTCTTCCGTCCTCTCTGAAATCAATAAAAACATATTTTTTTTTAAAAAATGTATCAGTAATGTTTTGGACCTTTCAAATAAAATGTAATTGTACATTTCTTAGGTAATTACAAATTAATTAAAATGTAATCTTCACTAGATTTCCATTAATTACAGGGGTCACTGCTGCATCGCTCCCATCCCTCTACCATACATCCTATATTTTATGCATATCAAAATATTTATAGTCTTTTGAAGTTTCATGTGCTTCATAATTGTCTTTTTTCCCTAATTATAATTCTTCAGAAAGTTTTTTCTTCTTCTTTACCTAGTGAAATCTTATTCACTCTCCAGAACCCATTTTCTCTGGTGCTGTTCTCCCCTCCTGTCTGACATCTCTGCGGAGCTAGGCAGCTGGAGCTGTAATTAGACCTCAGCACCTGACATGAGAGCTTGTTCTGCAGAGCAACCCCTAGCCCAGTCAGCCGTGGGAGATATCCTGGCTTCCTACACACCCCACTGAAACACACTAAAGAGCAGGTCACCTGCCACTCAAACTTTCACATGAACCCTGCAGAGAATCAGGCATGCGCATGGTATTAGTAGAGGTGACACACACAAACATACACCGGAGTGTTAAATATTGTCAATGTGTGGGGTGGCATGGAGGGCACTCTGGGACACTTGCAGCACAGCCCCATCTGGAGGAGCAGAGGTGGCAGTCCTATGATGCCTGCTGATTATTGCCATGTAGACCCCAGGCTGCCAGATCTTCCAAGATAAACTGGAAATTCAGAATGTTATTTATAGTTTCTCAATTCTTTAAGTTTAATATCTCTATCAAAATTCCATAATCATTTTACAAGTGAAACAATAATGCGTCGATCAATCAGATCTGTCTTAAGGGGTACTGATTTTTAAACTCTGAAATATAACTACTCATAAATGAAATTCCTGACCTAAATAAATGAAAATGACTGTCTAGTATAGAAGACAGCCACCAAGATACATGAGGACCCAAGACAGTCATGTGTCACACACTCTTTAACATATACTGGTAGGCCCACCCTATAGAGAAATATGGGCCAATGGAAATCAGACCCTTGTCACCACTAGATAAGTGACACCTTCTCCTGTGGGGATGAGTAAGTGAAGGGGCTAGAAAGAACCAATAATTTCTCCCTGATAACAGAGGGTCCTATTTTATGAACTGAGGTGGGTAAGCATAAGAGAGTAAAAGAAAGGATACTTACTCATAAAATAATGATATTAATCTAGATTCCCTTTGAATATGACTCTATGGTTCCATGAACTGTTTGTAAATATCCAACTCTTAGGTTTGCCAAATGGCCAACAGGCAGACATCACAGAACACAAATACTCCAGGCTCATGCATGCAATTTCTCATTGGTACTAGCTGCCTCATGAACTGCACTCCTTGGAACAGAATCACAATGGGCAATGTCCAGATATGTTTTTTCATCTTGTGGCCCTAAAACCCAGCCAAGGCCAGGAGCCAAGTGAGAGTAGGACAGGGGCCTCAATTTCTATTACCTACCACAACCATGCCAAGTGTCTTTGGAGCAGATTCCATTCTCCTATGTCTCCTGCAGGATCTGTGGTTTCAGGATGTTGGATGCTGGCCTAGGGCATCTCACTCTGTGCATATCACACCGAGACTGACTCACAGCAGAGCCCATTCAGTCAACTAGGAAGGAAGTGGCACAGTTTCCTGACAAGGAGAGACTATGAGGCACAACCCCTTCACATGTAACACTGAAACATGCACCTGTTGCCATGGAAACCTCATAATGCAGGGTGAGCAAATGCAGCCTGAATAGGTCCCATCCAAAATGCTCTCTGAGGCCCACTACTCTCAGTCCCTTTCATCCCCGGAGCCAGAGTCTAACTGGAGCCAGAATTAGTGAAGGGCAAAGAGCTCAAAAGGCTGCTGGTCCCCTTCCAGGGCATCTCCGATTTATATAAAGTCTCTTGGGTTTGGAAGGCTTGAGCGGCCGAGCTGTCCCGTGAGAGTCGCAGCTCTTCTTTCTCTCATCCTGGGCCACAAACTAGCATCTCATTCGTGTGGGGGGAGTGATGTGACAGCTCATCAAAGCAGCCTTTAAAAGGCTTTCAGGGTTTGCAAAAAAGGGTGTTTGGGTAGAGACCAGAACACAGTTTTGGTTCCAGCCTGTTTCCCCTTCATTCTTGAATACACACAGATTGGCCTAGCTAGACTCTACAGCAACACGGTGGGAATGAGCAAAGCTATTAAACATGCTTTTCCTTCTCCAGAGGGAAGCAGCAACTATGCATTGAATCTAAATCCACAATGGCCACATTTCAATTCTGAAGATTTTACATTGATCCGAGTAAATAAAAGCATTTCCCTCACCTCCGTCCTACAGATGTGTCCAATCAAGTTATATGAAGACTGGAATAGTTAGCAAGAGCCCACCTATCAAGCTGAACTCTGTTTCTAGGCTCCTAGGATAAAGTAAATAAATATCGAAGTGGAGAGGCCATGTAACAGGAAGTACCTCGGGAGATTTTATGGAGCACATGGAGTGATCCATCCCATGGGGACAACTAATGTGTCAGATCAACTGGACTCAGAGAAAAGGGAGTTTGTAAAAACATTATTTGCTTCAAAATTATAATGGCCTCCCACATCTCCTCCCTTAAATGTTGTGATGCTCCTCACACAATACTTACTCCTCTGGTCCATGTGGATGGGGGCAAGAAGGAGGCACTACGTAAGAGGTGACTACAGAGAGTCAACAGTCATTTCCTTTCTCCTGAGATGTCTTATAAAACCTATCTATATAACAGATGCAAGAAGGAAAAGAGTCTTGGGGAAGGGATTGTTAAGTTCTGGAGGTGTATTTGTTCAGTGAGGCCTTCCAGCTCAAACACCTGGGAAGAAAATGGGGGAATACAGAATAAAGCCACTGTGTAGACATATGGTTTTCCACAACCTTTTGCCTTGAAGAGTGGCATGGCACCAAATGAGGGAGGGAGCAGAGCAGTTTATCACTTTCATTTCACAGACGAGGAAACTGAGGTTCAGGGATGGAAATGGCTTTGTGAAAATCAATGCAAATATCTCTATCAGCTACTTATTGCATGCCCAAGCACAGGACAGCATCCAGTGAGGGCTGGTCCCTCATCTTCCCAAGAAGATTCAAAGAGAGAAGTTATTTGAGCAATTTTATATATTTAAACATTAGAGATGGATGAAATAATAAAATATCTACTTATGATATTTAATATCAAGTTACCATGTATAGAGTCATAAAATTATAAACACATTTAATCGATTTTTCTTTCAGCTCTCAATTTTCATGAATCTCCATGTAATGGAAATGAGAATTGAAAAACTTTATCATGGATCAGATGAGGAATGTGATTATGGAGAGATAGAAACCAAGAATGACTTCTATATGTAGGACTCAGCAATTGGTGATACCAGTTTCTGGATAAAGAGACAGATTGATAGAAAGGGAGGAGGGGGTGAGTTTGGAGGGCAGAGTCAATAGTTTCATTTGGAGAGTTGATTACTCATGAGACATCCAGGTGGACTTCATTTTGGTTCCTGGACAGACTTGTTCACCAGATCTGCCCCAGATCTGGGTCTGAAGTAGAATATCTAGTGGCTGACCAGAAGAAAAAGATGTGGGAAATGGGGGCAGTATAGACACTGTAGTTGACAAATAGAGGTCACCTTTTAAGTCTTATAGGTTTCATTAGAGGGATTTGGACTTAAAGATAACAAGATAATCAGATCCGCGTTCTGTTACCAGAACTGTGGCACTGTGGCTGTTTGACATTGGCCAATTCACCTTCCTTCTCTGAACCTCACCCTCCTCAACTGTAAATAGGGGTAATTCTACTTTCCTCACTTTCAGGGCTTTTGTGAAGATATTCATGTTAGAAGATATTGCAAACTGTAGAGCAATTAATATCTATAAATCACAACTATGATCATTTTAATATCTACCCAGACATCAAAACCAAAAGAATTTTTAAATGAAAGTGAGCAATGTAAGCGAGATGGGGTACATGCTTTCTTCAGGCCCTAACCCTTTGAAACGCTCCCAAGAACAACCTCAGCCTCTAGTGTCAATGAAACACTTTGCTTACTTTGTTGTTATACTCTCCCATCACCCCCAGTTAGTGGCTCACAGCCTGTCCCCTGTGGCCGATGCTAAAATGAACTTCTCCCCCTGTGTGTTCTAGTTTCTACGACTGAATCCATTCCATTTGGCTGAAGGAACAGACCAGACAATATCCGACATGAACTTCCTCCCCTCAGCCACCAGGGAGCTGAAAGGTGAGTTTCAGTATTTTGCCTACAAATGATTGAGGGTTTAAACAACCATCTTTAAACTGAACATGGTATGGTTTATTCATATATTTTAAAAGAATTTTTTTTAACAGCAAAGCCTGGGAATGCCCAGGAAGCGGATGAGATCATCTGTCTGGTCTGTGAACAGCATGTTCTGCAGGTCTCTCACTCCACATTACGTCATGCTGGAAAGAGAAAGCATCTGGACGCTCCTGACACAATCTGTTGGGTGCTAATTGAGGGAGGCCTGGCTTGCTGGCGGGTCATGATTCCCCAATTTTGATCACAGGTGAGTATGCACATTCATGAATTCTGCGGCAGTTAGAGAATGCCCATGACGAATGAGCCTGTGCTTTTTGACATAAAAATAACTGTGCATGTTCATTAATTTACTCATTTAACAAGTGTGGGTTTTGAGTGCTTACACTATAACAGGTTCTATACTAGGTGCTGGAAATACAACAGTGAATGAAACGGATAAAAACCCCTGCCTTCGTGAAGCTGGTATTCTATTGCAAGAGATGGCTAATTCATAAGTTGACAGTAAATATATGATACAATGCAAGATACATGCTCCGAAGTAAAAGTTAACCAGGACAGGAGATAGAGAGTGATAGGATGGCTGGTCTGGGTAAGATAATGAAGGAAAATCTCTCTAAGAAGGCAACATTTGAGTGGAAACCAGAATGAATGGAAGGATGTACCAACAAACATCTCCAAATAAAAGGAAGAGATCTCTAGGCAGAGAGACAGTAAGTGCAAAGGTCCTGAGACTAGAAAGTGGTTTAGCAGAGAGGCAACTTTCCACACCCATTATCCTGGGTCATCCCTTAGCCCCAGGCTAGACCCAGGAGCAGTTTTCCCCATTACACTGTGTATTCCAGAGGCTGTCCATTCACCTTCGCTTTAAACAAGGCAGTTTAAAAAAAAAACAAATTCAGCTTTCATTCCCCTTTGTTTTTCTTCAGTGTGCACATGTGCTTTCTGTTAGACTTTCTTTCTGCAGAAGGAAAATTAGACCAAGAGTTATGTGATTGAGGTTAATAGCAAAGAAAAGGAAGAGGAAAGAATTTTCCCACTTCCTCTCTGGTTTGCATGAGAATCTTGAATGTGCTACATTTGAGTAAAAAGATTCGAGGACTGACTGTCTGGCTATGTCTTTGGTCATGTTTAATGCTTCCGCCAATTGAGACTTACTCCATTTCGGTGCCAAGGATATCACGAAACCACCCTTCTTTCTTTGGACCAGAGTGACAGGCAGGCGGCTGGGAGGTGCGTTTGCATTCAATGCAGAGGGTTTGCTGAAAACAGACTTGCCTCACTTTTGTCTTTGCTCTTTATAATCATGAGGATATTTTGTTACTGAAGCCATCATGGAAAGCCACTTTCAAAAGGTGTTTTTACAAACAGACATTGGGGAAACCTTCAAACTCATCCATTTTGCTAATAATCGGGACCAATTTCATGAAGCTTAATGTACTGGGGCTCTGGTTAGGTCTGTAGGAAAAAGGTAGAATATGGCAAGGAAGGAAAGGAGGGAGGAAAAGGAGGGAAGAAGGGGGAGAAAAAGGAAGAAAGAAGCAAAGGAGAATTAAGAATGAAGGAAATGGGAAAATGAGCTAAGATTAATTATGTACTAGACACATGTAGTCCTCATCATAACCTTATAAGGTAGATGTCTTTATCCCTATTTAAAGACAACGTGAAGTATATAGAGATTCTGGAAGATCACATAGCTAGTGAATGCCTCAACTGGGATCCAAACCCAGGTTTAGCTTCTCTATACTATATGCCAGTTCCTCAGTTTCTCTCCTTGAAAAGTCACAGATAATAATAAAAAAAAAAGTTCCTGGTTTCTGGGGCCTACAGCTCTATTAAAAATTTTAATCATTAAAACATCAAGGGACTGAATTTTTTGTTTGGTACCCCCAAACAGCCAGCAATTTCATATTTAAAGAGGATGATACCTCTTTAAAATGGTACTTCCAAAAAGTCTGGCCCCAAACTCCTGGCGCCCATCTGAGGTTGCATAATGGGGATCCTATAATAGATATAAATAGCACTGGGTAATCCTCCCGGCTCCTTGCTGAGTGACCGCTGATGCAGACTGAGGTTTGGATGACACTACTATGAGAAGTATGGGAACGAACGGGCACTGTGCTCCTTAAAACCGTGGCTTCTTTACGGGGAGGTAGAACTGTTCCCTCTCACAGGTTCCTTTGGTTAATCATGTCACTTGCCAGGTTGTGACTTCCTGTCTACCTGTCTGACTTCCATTTGGTGTGTTGGCTGCTCCTTCAGAACAGGGACCATAACTTATTCACGTCTGTGTCCCCATGCCATGCCACGATGCTGGCACTCAGTCATGTTTTAGTTAAAGGATGTCAGTGATCTTAGGCTGAAAAACATACTGCTCCAAAACTTTGTGGCTTAAAACAACAACCATTCATTTAGCCAGGAATTCTGCGGGTCAGCAATCTAAGGCAGGCAGAGCCAGTGGCTCTTCTGATTTCTGCTGGGCTCCCTCGTGAGAAGGAGGTTAGCTGTGTTTGGTTAGGCAGCTCTGCTTCTGAGTGTGGCTGGCCCCATGTGTCCCTTTTCCTCCTGCACTCGGCCTAGTGTTGTTCCTGTGGCATGGCAGGGATGCAGAGAGGTGAGAGATGGAATCCCGGAAAGCTTCTTACAGGCTAGATTCAGAACTGGTGCAGTGTAACTTCCATAACCTTCTCTTCGATGAATCAAGATACCAGGGCACCCGGAATAAAAGCATGGGCCAATAGATCACCTCTTGATTAAAGAGCTGCAACATCACATGGCAATGAACGCAACCTTAGTAGAGAATCAGGGCCATTATTTCAACAAGATGTTTACAATTAATGAAATGCATGGCATATCAAATTATGATATGTGATCTCTTTGCTCACTAAAATCAATGTCACCTTTATAAATAACTGACTTTCTAACATGGAAGAAGGAGATAGAGGTGATCAATCAACTGAGAGCATGAGGTGGCCCCGAACATGGGACTCGAAAGGGTTGATGTTCCAAATTAGAATATTGAGGTTTGTGGGTTTTGTTTTGGGTTGGTTTTTCCCGTGGGGGAGGAGGAGAGTCCTGGCCTAACTTCTGCACACATTTAAGTTAATAATGCCAATTCTCTGCTTTCTCCTGAGAGCTAGTGTCCTATGGTTTGGGAAGAGAGCATGTGTTTTGAAGTCAGACAGACTTCGTTTCAAACTCTGGCTCCTGTGTGTTGTAGTCCTGTGACCTGGTATAACTTAGCTCACCTTTCTGGTTGGTTTCTTCCTCTATAAAAATGGGGATTACCTTCCCATAAATCCAGGGTAGGAAGATGATTCTTGAACATTGATGTAAAACTCAGTTCTGGGGAATACTCAATGCAATGCTGAACATTGGGCATCACTTTTACTTGAAAATTGGAGTATGTTAAGAAATGTAATTGAACAGCATTTTAAACCAGCAATTCATCTTAAAACAAACACAAATGTGAATTCATATCTTGCAGGTATTTGATTAATAAAATATGGCTTCAAAGAAAGTTCCAATGAGCAGGAATCCGCTTAGCCTTCAAACAATGTAGGTCCCATAGTCACAGAGGTACTAGAGAAGAAAGTTTGAGAATCAAACATGGGTGATCCCTACCTGGAGCCCCGCTTGCGACTAGGGATTTTTCTGGATATTGATGTTTCTATTTCCATGCCAGCAATGAAAGAAAAAGTCCCTCTCTGGTTTTTTCCCCCATCCCTTGCCCTTCATTCCTGAAAAGAAAATGGGCTGATCTATCTCCCCTATGTTCTACTCAAGGTTCCATCTTCCAGCTGACCCTCCCCCACTCACACCCACACTTACTTTTTCTCTTCCAACATTTCAGAAGACTCCAGTGTGGTTTTGCAGTTTTCAGATAAGCTTTGACCACATGAGCACTGTTTGTCAGAGAGCCTGAAGGCAGGGGAGTCTGCCACAGTCCATGATGGTTCTTCTTGCCGGCAGATCTCCAGCTTTCTGATAGAGCTGTGTATTTCTTGCAGGTCACCTTTGTATGTCATTAACATTCAGTCCAAAGCCCTGGACATCAGTGCATATCCGTCTCAATGACTGTAATCATCACTGACATGACATGCATCAAGTCCTGTCTTTTTGACACAATGAGGTCACTGGAGACTAAAGGATCTGGAGCACTAACACAGTTTTAAATCCACTCCCATAAACACCAGTTCAGAGAAGAGACATTCTGAAATAAGATAGGGGGTATGTGGCTGTGTTTCCAGGCTCTGAGTCGGGACCCAGGGCTGTACTGATTCATGTTCTCGCCCCCCACCTGACTGACTAGCTGTGTGGCCTTCAGCAGTCACTTCATTTTCCTGTGCCTCAGTTTCCTCCCTTGTGCAATGCAGATGATAATGCTATTTACCTTACGAGATTGTTGGGACTGAATGAGTTAACTGTGGAAAAGGTTTCCAAGGTTCTGGCATATACATGGGCTTGCTTTTCCTTAATATCTGCAAACGGATTCATAGAGTACAGCATGACCTTGGGCAGGTTAACAAACCTTTTTGCTGTTTATGAATCTATAAAATGGTGAGAGTAATATTTGCCTCAAGATATTATTCTAAGAAGTCAAGTCACGGTATGTTAAGTGATTAGCATGGCATTCAGAGAACAGTAGCTGCACATTACTAGCAATGGCAAGTAATCATTATCACCAAGAAGTCAATAATCAAGATAATGATCGTCTGAGGCAAGTGAGTTATATTAAGTATCAAATTATATTTGAAATTTAAGTCTCTCTATTATGTAGAGAGACACACAGGGAAAGTGAGGGCATTGAGATTGACAAACTGGATCTGAATTACTGGATACATCGCTTAGCAAGAGCAAGGCCCTGAGCATGTTATTCCACTTCTCTTGTTTCCCTTTCCTCATTGAAAAGACTGGAAAAATACCACCTACCATGCAAGATTGTTGCAGGATTAAATGGGATACTACGTAAAGCATTTGGCACGTTGTTGGAGCTCAATAAATGGTAGCTATTCTAAATCAAAGGTCTAAGACAGAAAAAAATGACCTGTAATTTTTTATTAATATAAAGGGTATTATTTTTAAAAACTTGATTTATCCTTGTGAGCTGGATTCCAGCTAAGTTAATGAAGATGGAGATAAAAGAGGAATGAGGGTCGGGACTAAATACACAGAGTGTGTAGGGAGTTTCGCTGAGGTTAGCTATAAGGAATTTGTGGTTTGATTCAAAAAGACTTCAGTTTTATGAGGTTTGAGGGCCTTTTTTAAAAGGAAAACCAGATGTATTAATGGAAATTTTATGCAAACAGTGCTATCTTCAGCAAATGCTGCCGGGAGTCTATTTGCTAGATTGGGAAGGGATGGAATGGAGAGGGATCCCTGGGTTTTCTTTAAAGCTTCCTTGGTCCTGTTCACAGTCCCTCAGGGATGTTCTCCAGTGGGTCATGAGACCAGTACTTTGTAAGAAAAATGCCCCAGAACCACAGGTGGAGGAAGGATTCCACTGGAGACCAGATAGCAAAAGAGCTTCCCATTTCAGACTTTTGCTTTAAATCTTTGAAGAAAACAGGGTCCCCCGCCCCCCAGAAGTCCCCTGTCTTCAGGCGCAAAGCTGCCAGCAGTTAATAGAGATGAGTCCTTTCCCTAAGCCCCCCAGCACTAAGTGCCCTGGAGGTAAAGGAGATTCGTGAGACAATAAATTGTGCTTAGTTAATTGGCTTTGCCATCTAAACTGCAAAGACAATGCATTTTCTAGTGAGATTGTCAGAATTAATTGGCAGGCCTTATTAAAAGGCTTGGAAAGATTTAAAATATGTAAACAAGATCAATGATATATATGCAAATACCTTGGGTGCCTACTATGCAGTGTGGTGAGTAAAACTGGAGAAGCCAGGACTATGGAAGTGAGGAGCTAAGGCATTAGCAGAAAAACTGAGATACAAAGTTCGGGCAGATGGCTTGGAGATATTGAGGCCTGGGTGAGCCAGTTTGGACAAAAGCTGGGCTATTTCTTTTATGTGACCCTAGATACACTTGCTGGGATGGGAGTTGAATTTAAAAGGGCTGCATAGAGGTGGACAGCCAGGAGAGAGCCTTCAGGGCCTGTGACCAAATTTTTGTATGTTTTGACCACTCTTCTGCCACCATCTCCTAGGGTCGCTCACCAAGGCTACTGTGACCTCTTCCTTCATCTTACTTGAAGGAAAACATTTTAGGGAAGGGATACAAGTAAGGAAACAGCCAGAGAGGAGGCAATAAGCATGGTGCTGGAGAAGACCCTGAAATGAGAGGACCTGAGATGAGGACCATAGCTGAGTTTTGAATTCATAATGTTTTGTTGCTAAAGCACATGCTGATAACTTGTCATCTCTGAATATCCATTAGACAAAACATGTTAACTCTACTAAACTGAATGGCACGTATAAAAACTTCCTTTTCCCTGCCCTTGCTCCATAAATGATCGGAATAAGAAATCTGATATATTTCTTTGAGGTCAGAAGTACAATGAGCAGAGTTTTAAGCCAATGAAGGATGCAGTCTAAGCCAGGTTCATCCTGCGGTCCATCCTGCATATCCGAACAGGTTTGCCCAACCTGAGTGTGACTCATTTGCTGAAAGAGACCTATATCTACCTCTCACGCAACAGTGGGGAAATAAGAGCACAATTCCCTTAACTGGGCAAAGCCTAAGTAGTTGGGACGGGTGCGGGGGGAGGGGGGGGGTAGAGAGGGAGGGAGAAGTGTATCTCCCAATGTAAGCCAGCAGCCTTAGTCTCACATCTTTAGTCATGTCTCTGTTTCTTTGTCAATCTGCTACAAGGACATTAACATGATCTCTAAATTTTAGACCTACCTGAGGCATCAATGAGTAACTTTCCTTAATATTCATTCTCCACTTCTAGTAGAGAAACCTAAAACCTGACCTGTATGTGAGCCCATGGCTGTCCAAGTAAAAATTACATTTCTCAATCTTCTGTGTAGCTGGATATGCACAGGTACTAATTTCTGATGAATGGAACAAACGCAGAAGTGTCTTATGCAATCTTCCGAGATTCTTCTTTAAGAGAGAGCAGAAGCCTTCCTCCTATGGTCTGAAGGTTTGTGTGCCCCCAAAAATCATATGTTGAAATTTTAATGCCCAAAGTGATGGTGTTAGGAAGTGGGGTCTTTGGGGGGTACTTAGGTCATGACAGTGGAACCCTCATGAATGAGATTAGTCCTTTTATAAAAGAGGCCCCGCAGAGCCCCTAACCCTTCCACCATGTGAGGGAGGACACAGTGAGAGGATGGCAGTCCACAACCTGGGAGAGGGCTCTCCCCAGAACCTGACCATAATGGCACCCTGATCTTGGACTTCCAGTCACCAGAACTGTGAGACATTAATGCTTGTTGTTGAGAAAGCAGCCAGTCTCTGGCATTTGGTTATAGTCGTTCAGACAGACCAAAACACTTCCACTGGGTCTCTTATTTATCACTGCTCCCATCTTGCTGCCTGGAATGTGACTTTAAAGGCCACATATATGGATGGTTGGAAAGACATTAAATTCCTAATAAGAATCACTGTGTCGATCCTAAACTATGAAACTCCAGACTTTTATATGAAAAACAAATCTGTTGTTTTAAAAACAGTATTAATTTGGAGTTTTCCATTACCAGCAATCAAACCTAATCCTAAATGATATGTCACTCTTTCTTAAAATCTATCCATGGGGAAAATTCCAAACCCCTTAGCAAAACAATCAAGGTCCTTATAACCTGTATATTTGTTATCATACTTGAAGCTTCCCATTTATGTTTCAACAAGCCAACAATACCTAATGATCTGTAGTTCCTTAAGTATTCAGTTTTCCCTTTCCATCTTTCTACACACATTACCAACTTCTGCTTTGAATGTCATCTTCGCTTGTTTAAATGAAAAGTGTCACTTTCTCTGGCAAACCCTCTCTTACCCCTGGGCAAGCTCCTGGTTCCTTTCTACTCCTTTCCAATTTCACCAGCAATGTCACATGAACCCAAAGGAGAGTTTATGTGTTTCTCCAACCTCACCACCAGACTGTTTTCCCACAGGGATGGAAGTGTCATGTACATACTTAAGCCACAGGTGCTGCCAGACACAAAAATAGATGCTGAAAATAATCCTTTTAAAAATGCTAATTAGCCAGCCATCTTCCTTTGCTAGTCAAGAATGACTCAATACAACTTCACTGATTCCTTTAAACAAATCCTTTGGGATCCATCTTGGTGTGAATCTAGGCTGTGCCACCTACAAGCAGTGACCTTGGGCAGCTGTATTTCTGAATGTGGGTTTCCTCTCCTTTAAAATATGAGAAGAAAAGGCAGTTGGACAGGAAGGAACAAATTACACTGATGAAGATAATTAAGTATAACACAGTACGCTGAACATCCTACCTGACCTGTTATATCCCCGCATCAAATGGCACTCATTGTCATTATTCTTTAGGAAAGTTTACTCAGTTTAGAAAAGTCACCCCAAAAGCCACCAGGATTCACAACAAAACAGACAGGATGACCTTATACAAAGAGGCCAATGGCACAGGCAGCCTCACATAATGGAATGAGGACTGGACTGAGCATTTTGACCTTTGATAAAGCCCGCGCTGAGCCACTAGATAGCTATGAGATCACGAAGAAGTCACCTCCACCCCCACGCCTTAGTGCCTCCATGTGTGCAGAGTTGAAAGTGCCCGGATGATGTCACCAGACCAGTCTGAGCGTCTATCGTAACTTGGAGCAGCACTCCTTTTGGCCCAGTTTCACCATTCTTATCCCATGGAACCATGCAAACATTGCCCTTAGATGACTGCTCTGACCAGTCTCAACTCCCACCCCTTCCTCACCCACTGTTTTATGGGAACCAGGATGAGTTGGTCGCACCTTTAGACTTTGGCCTGATGCTACATGTTTGTGCAAAGCCGGTGATTGGTTTCATATGGCCACACGATCCGGCAGCTGGAGACATCTGCTTACACTTAGCATACAGGCAAACTTCCCACAGTCAGCAGTCAGCGTGCTCCTGGCTGAGAAGGGTTGGCCCTCTAGGCTGCATAAGTGGGGGACTTAGACGCGTGCTCTGGACTCGACATCAGGAAGGATAACTAGTCATGAAATAATTGGAGTCAGAATCATCCCTCTGGCATCTCTGGATGTGTAAATTGCATAAGGAAAGAGAGCAGTTCGACAGGAAGCAACAAATTACACTGATGACGATAATTAAGGGAGACCCTTAAGGATGCTTTGTTCCCAGAGAGAAGCCCAGGCTTTGGTGATATTGACCCACATAGAGAGGGATGCCTATCTTACAAATAGCCTCAGCATGTAGCCCATGCTCACCATGGGAATGGACTGCCCTGTCCTCTCTGTGTGATACTTGCCCACAGACCTGGATTTTTGCTGCAATGCAGTAGGACAACATGCTAGAGGAAGGAGCACTGGTTTTGGAGTTATTTGACCCAGTTCTGTCTCCCGCGTCTTCCATTCGCTCTGAATCTTCGGGCAGGTCATGCAGCTTCTCTGAGCAGCAGCTACTTCATCTCCAAAAGGGAGCCACTTGGGACCAAATAAGATGCTCTGTGCACATGTTCTATCAAATGTGAAATATTATCCAGATGACAGGAACTTTTGTTATTATCCAAAGAATAGCTTAAGATCATAAAGATAGAAGTAAATATATTTTATCCTACCAGCCAGAATACAAATTATCCTACAAATGCCCTGAGAGATGGTTGTCTACTTTTCACATCAAAGTCTCATTGCCAGGGATAGGTGGCTATAGCCTTGCAGAAAAGTCACTTCTGTGCCCTGAGAGCCGCGATGCTCATGAAGTCCTGCCAAAGCCCTCCTCCTTCCCAACCTGCGAGATCTCCTGGTCTGTTTTCTCTCCTCAACAGCAGGGGAACAAATGTGCTTCTTCTTTCATAAGAAACACCTGGAAATATGTGGGAACAGCAATAGGAGGAAAAAGGCATAGACTTTGCTGCCAAGTAGTCCTTGGTTCGTGTCCTGCTTTTCTGTTCTTCATCTGTGTGACCTTGAGAGTAAACTTGGTCAATCTCAGTGTTTCCATCTGTAAAGGGAAATAGTAATGCTGGGCAGTGAGGGGATGGTGAGGATTAAAGCAGATGATGCATGGAGAGCCTGGCACTGCACTGTAGCTGAGGGTAGGTCCCCAGTAAACGATAACTATGCAGCTATTGCTATATTGCTGGTATTGACCTACTTTTGCTGTTATCACTGGTATTCCTCATACTTAACACAAGTGATTCACTACGTGTTCATAAACAGCTTGGTTTGGGTCACTAGGAAATCAAATCCTTGTGCATCTACTGAGCATCTTCTCTGTCCCAGGCAAAGTGTCAGGCTATGAGAGAAATGTACACATAGTTTGGAAGTACAATTGAGAACTTCTAGCTTTTGATGGTTTTGTGCTTTCCTTCCCTTTTAAAATTATCTGCAAGATTTTTATGGTGAGATTATTTGCTTGACCTAGAAAAGGTCCATGAAAGGGCCGCTTACACTGTTAGGACCAACAAACAAAGACTTCCTCACACTCCATAATCTGTGATAATTTACTCCATGTTTCACTCTGCTGAGATAATCATTATTTTTTAAATGCCATAAAATAATAATGTAACGTCTAAAACATTGGCAGATACTTTCCATTGAAAATACAGTCATGGCTCCTCATAGCTACTAGCATCAAGTCCAAGTTCACTCTAGTGGTCCCAGGCCTCTCATAACCTTGCCCCTAAATACTGCAGTGCTTCACTGCTGACCACTCTTTTCTCCTCTACACCCACCCTCAGCACCTGACCCAGCATGCATCTGGACTCCAGCTGTGCCAACTTCCTGTAGTTCCCTTGGTAAGTCTTGCTCTCCTACTTCTCTGTGCCTATGCACGGGCTCATACCATTTCCATTTCTTGAAAAATCTCTTCTCACCTTCTATGTCTACCGAGCTCCAGCACATTCTTCTTCAAGGATTAGCACAGTCATTAGTATTTATGACACATTATCTCCAAGCACCCTGATCCTATTTGAGATCCTTTCCCCCAGTGCCCAAACGTCTGATCCTACCACCGTCTTTTACTTACTCCATTTTTTTGTAACCTCCCCCGCTTTTTTTTTGCTTATTTGTCACCAAACTGTGAGCTTTTGGGAAATAGAAGGCAGGCCTCACTTCTCTCTGTTTCATTCCTGAAATTCCATAATGTCTTCTGGATAGATGGACAGAATCATGGGTAGGTGCCTGAGCAGTTTCCAGAACAATAGGTCAAAAGCACATCATCTTTCTTCTCTAAATAATAATTGCATAAGAGCCAATAAATCACCTTGTTGCCGCTGAAATATCTTGGCCATAACCATAAAGAAGCCCAAAGTGGTTGGAATTGACCTGTACATTGTCAAATTTAATCCTGAATAGTTTAATCCACTTGACAGCCATAAAAAAGAACAATTATGCCTTTTTACTTTTTATTCATGTCTAGACATTCCAAAGACTCAGCATGATAAATGGTCCTTCACCACTCACCATATATTGTAACATCTAATCCTAACCATGTTCAGAATTCTGCTCTATATTAAATCTTTTCAAGTGATAGAAATTCTGTTGGGGGGAAAAAGATAGAGAATGAAAATGGAGAGAGAGAGAGAAGAGTATGGCTTAATCCTCAATATTTTATAGGGATACCATGCAGTTGTCCAGACCCAGCAGCAACTAAACTCCATTGGTCTTCCCCGTGAATTCTTATTGGCTGTGGTTGTGCTATCAATCTCCCTCACACATTGGTGGGAAATCTGCTCTTGAATGAGCTGAAAGAATATTCTACTGAAAACGACATCATGGTCTCTCCAGGAAACTGATTCCTGGTTAGGAGACACCAAAGGCTACATTTCTCTACATCTCAAACATACATGCATTTTCCTCTGGCTAGGTCCTTTCGTTTCATGAATGCTGCCTCCATAACTCTCCAAATCTTGCAAAATTTTATTAACCTTAAGCCTTCAAATCACAACTCAGACTAACCTTTCCTTGCTGTCTCTGGTCTGGGGAAAATATTTTGCCAACACACACACACACACACACACACACACACACACACACACACACACTAGTCATGGTGTGTCTCAAGCTACCTCATGAGGACAAGGACGTTTTTCTGTACTTTGAAATTGCTAATTACTACGCTCTCTGAGCTGCAGAGCAAAGAGTTGATGGCTGACTCCTCACTAGTTAATGCCTCTCCTTAGAGGTCTAAGGCACCTTATCTAAAAGAACCCCCTTCACTCTACATTCCTTTCCCCGGCTTTAGTTCCCATTATTGCACTTACAGAAGGAAGATCCATAAGAATGGGATAATTGTGTTAATTGTCATTGTATTTTGAGCCTAAGTTTCTGGTACATAGTAGCTGATGGATAGATAGCTATATAGAGAGATATTTTAAGTAGGTGGGTAGATAGATACGGATTTCTATTTGTATATGTATTGGATAGTTGATAGATGATTGATACATAGATAGATAGATAGATAGATAGATAGATAGATAGATAGATAGATAGATATAAATAGATGGTAGTTAGACATCCCCATATAGTTCTGCTATGCTTTATTTTATTTTATTTTTATGCTTTAGTTCTTACAAGCTGTGTGGCCTTGGAAAAGAGATTTAATGCCTCCATGCTTCAGATTCCCCATCTCACCTCTCTTCACAACCCACAGGCCTCCATATTGGGTGCCAGGAGGAAGGGAAGGACTCAGAGAAATGATCTAAATGTCCCTAGTCATCCTGGCTCCTCCTGACCTCCTCCACTTCACCTCCATTTCACAGACCTTTTTTCAGCTTCTGGAACATACTGACATCTTGCCCACCTCAGAGGTTGGCCTGGGACAGTCCTAACACCTATTTTTACCTGGCAAATTCACCATACAGAACGAGAGGCCTTCATCGTATCTGAAGACTTCCATTTCCTCATTATTCTTTCTCACCACTTTGTATCCTTCCTAACAGAATCATTTTGCAGTTAATGTTTTCTCCCACAAAACTGTAAACATCAGGACAGGAGGCATATATGTCTTATCTAACTTCCTTGGATCCCAAGGGCCTAGAATCATGCCAAGAACATAATAGACGCTTGATAAATATCTGTTGAATTAACAAATGTTTTGAAGATAATCACAACTACCTTATAAAATTGTCTGAAATTTTAAACAACATTATTTAGAGTTGAGAGAGCCATGGAGGTAGCATACATAAAAAAACAAATGTGTAAGCAGTGTGGCTGGAACATAGAACAGTGTGTGCTTAATAAATGCTAACTGTTACAAATTCTGGTTGTTACTATCATCTCTTCATAAATATCTCTGATTTTATTTAACTTTTAGCTCAAAAATTACTTATACTTGAAATCTAAAATATTACATCAATTTGCATTTCTTTGATTATTAGTGATATCAAGCATCTTTTCATATATCTATTGGCCATCTGTATGTCCTCTTCGGAGAAGTGTCTATTTAGGTCCTTCACCCATTTTTAAATTGGATTGTTTATTTTCTTGGTGTTGAGTTGTATACGTTCTTTATAAATTTTGGATATTAACCACTTATCAGATGTATCATTGATGAATATGTTCTCCCATTCAATGGGTTGTCTTTTCATTTTGTTGGTAGTTTCCTTTGCTGTACAAAAGCTTTTTCATTTGGTGTGGTCCCATTTGTTTATTTTTTCTTTTGTCCCCTTGCCCAAGGAGAGAGATCAGAAAAAAGTACTGACATGAGAAATGTCTCTTTTTTACTGCCTATGTTTTCTTCTAGAATTTTTATGGCTTTGTGACTTACATCTAAGTCTTCAATCTATTTTTAGTTCATTCTTATGTATGGTTTAAGGTGGTGGTCTAATTTCATTTTTTGCATGTATCTGTTCAATTTTTTCAATACCACTTATTAATATTCTGTCTTTACCCCATTGTATGTTCTTGCCTGCTTTATCAAATATTAATGACCGTAAAGTTGTGGGTTTATTTCTAGCTCTCTATTCTGTTCCATTGATCTATATGCCTATTAGTATGCCACTACCATGATGTTTTGATTGCCATGCCTTGTCGTATAGTTTAGTATCAGGTAGCATGGTATATCCAACCTTGTTCTTCTTTCTCAAGATTACTGAGGCTATTCAGGGTCTTTCATCGATCCATATAAATTTTTGGAATATCTATTCTAGTTCTGTGAGCTATGCCATTGATATTTTAATAGGAATTACATTGAATCTATAGATTGGTTTGGGTAGTATGGAAATTTTAGTGAGGTTAATTCTTCCTACCAGTGAACACAGTATATACAATACGTAGTTGTATCTTCTTTGATTTCTTTCTTTAGTATGAACATCTTTTACCTCCTTGGTTAAATTTATTCCTAGGTACCTTATTTTTTGTTGTAATTATAAATGGTATTTTTTTTTTTTTAGTTTTTCTTTCTGATAGTTAATTATTGGAATATAAAAATTCCACTGATTTCTGGATATTAATTTTGTATCCTGCTACTTTTCTGAATTCATTTATCAATTCTAGTAGTTTTTTGGTGGAGTCTTTAGGGATTTCTAACTACAATATAATATCATCTGCAAATGGAAATGCACATTGAAACCACAATGATATTATTTTATGCCTGTCAGAATGGTTACCATCAATAAATCAACAGACAAGTGCTGGTGAGGATGTGGAAAAAAGGGAATTCTTGTGCACTGTAGTTTGGAATGCCAATTGGTGCAGCCACTGTGGGAAACAGTAGAGATTTTCCTCAAAAAATTAAAAATGGAACCACCCTATGATCCAGCAATTACACTACTGAGAATATATCTGAAGAAATTGAAACACTAATTTGAAATAATATATGCACCCCTATGTTCATTGCAGTATTAGTTACAATAGCCAAGATTTGAAAGCAGCCCAAGTACCCATTAGTAGATGAGTGCCTAAATAGACACTTTTTGAAAGAGGATATACAGAAGGCCAAGAGACATATGAAAACATGCTCAAAGTCAGTAATCATCCGAGAGATGTGAATTAAAACAACGAGGTACCTGCAGGAGGCAGCTGATCGATGTAAAATAAAAAAAAAATAAAAAAAAAAAAAAACAACGAGGTACCATCTCATACCTGTCAGAATGGCTATCATCAACGAATCAACAAATGACAATTGCTGGCGAGGATGTGGAGAAAAAGGAACCCTCTTATACTGCTGGTGGGAATGCAGACTGGTGCAGCCACTGTGGAAAACAGTATGCAGTTTCCTCAAAAGGTTAAAAATGGAACTCCCATTTGACTCAGTGATCCTACTTCTAGGAATATATCCAAGAAATCAGAAACACCAATCAGAAAGGACATATGTACCCCTATGCTCATAGCAGCACAATTTACAACAGCTAAGATTTGGAAACAGCCTAAGTGCCCATCAACAGATAAGTGGATTAAAAAACTGTGGTACATCTACACAATGGAATACTACACTGCTATAATAAAGAAGCAACTTTTACCGTTTACAACAGCATGGATGGACCTGGAGAGCATTATGCTAAGCGAAATAAGCCAGTCAGAGAAAGATAAATATCACATGATCTCATTCATTTGTGGAATATAATGAACAACATAAACTGATGAACAAAAATAGATCCAGAAACAGAGAAACACTGAACAGACTGTCAAACCTCAGAAGGAAGGCAAGGGAGGGTGGGAAGGGGGGCAAGAAATCAACCCAAGGACTTGTATGCATGTATATTAGCATAACCAATGGACACGGACACTGGGGCAGTGGGGGTTTGTCCTGGGGGGTAAGAGTGGCTGGGGAGGGGTCGATGGAGGAAAAAGGAGACATATGTAATATTTTAAACCAAAAAAAAACAAAAAAAAACACAAAACACAAAAACAAACACACAAAAACTGTGGTACATTTATACAATGAAATAATACTCAGCCATAAAAAAAAAAAAAAGAAGGAAATCTTATCTTTTATGACAGCATGGATGGACCTGGAAAGTATTACACTAAGTGAAATAAGCCAGTCAGAAAAAGACAAATACCATATGATTTAACTTATATGTGGAATCTAATGAACAAAATAAACTAACAAACAAAATAGAAACAGACTCATAGGTCCAGAGAACAGACTGACAGCTGTCAGGGGGGAGGGATGTTGGGGGGCTAGATGAAAAGGGTGAAGGGATTCAACAAAAAATAATACAATATTACTTTATAACGATACTCTCAAAAGTTTTTCCATTTTAAAGTTTGATGGCTATTGAAAAAAAGCCATTTTTCATAATGTAGTCTGTATAATGGACTTGTCAAGTAAGACCCATACTTTAGGATTTGGTCTGAATTTAATGACTTAAATCTTTCCTCTGACCTATGTTGAAATAATTTTGCATCAGGCAAAATGTTATGGTCTGAACTAGCTTTTCTATTTCAAATCGGTAAAAAACAGTATGAGGAACAGACCCATTTTTATACTCTCCTTCTAAACCCTTAACTGATGAAGCTTCCATTGGAACAACGAAGAAGAACCGAAGCCGAAGCAGCCTGTGACACGGTGTCCCTGAGCCTTTGCCTCTGATTTGGGTTCTGGGATGCATGTGCTCATTGGAACACCCACATTTGATTATCTCCTGCTCTTGCATGCTCCTGCTCCCAGGCTGCTGGTGCGCGAGCCCTGCCTCTGCTCCTGGTGGCCATGTGCTGACCCCAGCAAGGAACAAGGAGACGGTGCTGCTCCAAGGAAAGACCTGTGCCTTTGGGAGTCAGGAGGAGAGGAAGGACACAGAAAGATCTTAATGTCCCTCTCATCGTATCATTTGCCATCTGACGGCATCAGCCTTCCCACTCTTAGACAAACCTGCAGAGTTTTATAAGCACGTTGTAAAACGGATTCATGTCTGAAACCTGAATCAAGTCCTTTATCACCAGATCTCAGCCTCCCTGGAATGTAATTGGTTTCCAAACTTAAAGGGAGGTAGAGGGGTGGGGGAAATCCATTTGACAGTTTAAAACTAATAAAAGAAAGACATCAAATGTGCTTTCTTTGCTAAACGTGACTTTATGCAATCGCCTAGTCCCCTACCTACTAATGACTCACTAACATCCCTTACACCATGTCTTGGTCCAAATCCTGTGTGCCTAAATCTCTTCTCTGATGGAATGAGAGGATCAGAACCTTCCAGGACTGCGGTCTTGTGTTCTAAGACCTATAAAATACCTTAGGAAAATACAGTTCATTACTAGCTCTGGTGGTCAGTGTTTAAGTAGGATGAAGAACAGAACGGAGAAAGCGAGGTGGTTTTATATCTAGAAATAGCCTCCAAACTATTTCGTCAAAATGCTTTAATGCGTTTGCTTTCCATCTGGTCTGAATGTTTTGTCACCCAATACTCATAAAAAAAAAAATTCTACTTCACTCGGCAGAGAATCACAATAACCATGCATTCCTGTACATCAGTATATAGTTTTCTCTCTTCAATCCTGGACAAATGCAAGATATATGAGTTTCAGAAGTATTTTTAATAGAACTTGAAAAGCATCATACAGTCAAAAGGGAGACAGGGGCCGAGGAGTTGGCCACAGAGTTCAAGAGACTGGAATGTGTGCTGCTCCTTTGAAAAGCGCATTTTAGCATCTCTGTGGGGCTGGCACATTGTCTGGGTGCATTTGCTCTAACTGCGGTACTGAGTCTGTGCTCTTTCCTCAGGGAAGCTGCAAATTTCATCTGTGAGCTGGGATGGCCCCCAGGGTGCAGAGGCAGCTGCTTCTCTAGACTCCTTTGTCCCGGCAGCTGCTCCTTGACCCACCTGACACTGCTATCTTCTCAGCTTCTCTGTTTCCTTAAGATCCTTGCTGGTGACAGTTTGCCAGGCCCCCCAAGCCATCCCTGATGCTGGCATCCCAGCCTTTCTTCAGACCCTGACATGCTCCAGTTTCTCAGGGGTCCAGCTGGGATGCAAACCCTACCCGAGAGGCCAGGAGATCAGTTCTGTGTGGGCGGCATAGGGCAGTGGAGGAAACCAAGGCGTGGGGACACCCAGGGTCTAACCCTGCTCAGCTAACTGCTTCCTACTTCCCGAAAGGTCAATTTAGGGATGATGATCCTTGGACAGGCCTATTCTCTTGGTAGTTACAAGGGGCCAATGAATGGTGCAGGGCTTTATACAGGGGAGGGCAAATGTAGGTTTACAGTTGTGGGTATGCAAAACAGTTTATTCTTGTATTATTGATATTTGGTAATTATTGTATTCTTTTCCATACAAACTATAAACCTATTCTTCCCACTCCTGTAAATGGTGAACTTTTTAATAAGCAAAAGGTACTACATTCATAGTAACACTAAACGCTGGGGAAGGCTCTTTTATAAGATTTTGTTATGTGATCTTACTCTATACAAATAGACATGGATGCTATCTTGGGATGTTTTGAAACTTAAACTAAAAAAACAAACAAACAAAATAGATATTATCCAATTTCCTCCCCCAAAAAGAAATTACAATATTCCTTTTGGCCTGCAAGATAGTTCGGAGGCATAGGAATCATTTTAACATCAAATCTTACTATGAGAAAGTTATTCCCTGCTCAGTTTCCTTTTAATTCATTTGTTTACTTCAAGGAGAAAGTCTCAGTTCGGTGCCAGCTTGCCTTTAACTTCCCATAAACTCTGTCCATCTCCCTTATTAACAAAGAAGCAAGATGCCTTAGGCTTAGAGCTTCTGCAGGCAACATTATCTAGATAGGAAATAAATTGACAAGGAAATTAAATATTCAGTTATCTTTATTTTTGGACAGTGATGTTTATTATCAATTTATAGCATGAAACTTTTCTTTTTAAGACAAATGTATTTAAATTAAAAGAATAAACCATTTAAAGAAATGCACTAATATGTAATAGATATTTGCCACAACATTGATGGACATTCAGGAATTATACTCAGTGAAGTAAGTCAGACAGAGAAAGACAAATACTGTTTGGTATCATTTATATGGAAAGTCTAATAAAAAAAGAAAAAAATCAAAATAATAAAACAGAGAGTAGAAAACTAGTTTCAGAGACTGAGCGATATGGGAAGTAGAAAGTGGTTGGTGAAAGGGTACAAACGTTCAGCCATAAGATGAATAAAGTCTGAGAATCCCATGTAAAACTTGGTGACTGTAGTTGATAACACTGTATTATGTAATTGAAATTTGCTTTTTAAAAAATGTAGAACTTAAATGTTCTCACACAAAAAATAAAAGATAAATGTGTGAGGTGATGGTTATGTTAATTAACTGGATGGTGGGAATCCTCTCACATGTACCTGTATATGAAGTCGCCATGAGGTACACTTTTCAATATCTTATAATTTTATTAGCCAATTAGGGGCCCAGTGCATGAATTTGTGCACCTTGAAAGGAACTGTGGGCCGAGAGGCTGCAGTGGGCACAGGGGTGGGTCTCAGCCCATCCTCCGCGCCCCTGTCTGGTCCCTCCCACTGCGGCCTTCAGTCCCCTGTCTGCCACAGCCCGCTCCCGCCGCTGCCGCTCCCACACGCTGATGGTGCCAGCCCTGCTTGCACCCACTGACAGCGCAGAGCGATTGGGGCCAGTGCCAGCAGCAGGTGTGAGTGGCAGTTGCTGCCCCAATCGCCCTCAGGAGCAGGGGGAGGTGGAGAAGCCTTAAGGTGCTTTTGGGGCCGGCAGCCGCTGCTCTCACCCACTGACAGTGCCAAGTGACTGGGACTGGTGCTAGGTGCTGGCAGCAGGTGTGAGCGGGGCCAGTGTCGTCAGTAGGTGTGAGTGGCGGCTCCAGTACCGGCAGCAGTTGCAAGCGCCGGGCAGGACCGCAGCATGCAGGTGCAAAGAATTTTCAATAACCACCAGAGTCTCGTCCCAATGACAGCCACCGGCACCCAACCTTGGTCTGGTGCTCCCACTCACCTGCTCCACCATCCCGCTGTGGTTGATGCCAGCCATGTTCCGCACGTGCCCCCTGGTGGTCAGTACACATCATAGCAACCGGTTGTTCAGTTGTTCTGCCGTTTGGTCTATTTGCATATTAGGGTTTTATATCTATAGATTACACCTCAGTAAAGCTGGAAAATGTGTTATGGAATTTATGCTAAGCATATATGGCACTAATCATGATTTTGTATTAGTTATCTATTGCTCCATAATAGAGCAATGCAAAACTTAGTGGCTTGAGCTATGGTAAATGTTTTTAACTCTCACAGTTTGGTAGGTCAGGAATTTGGGGTGGTTCTGGCTCAGGGTCACTCATGAGGTTGCTGTTCTTCAGCACATGGGCCTCTCCATAGTGCTGCTTGAGTGTCCTCATGACATGGCCACTTGTGTACCCAGAGCAAGTGACCTGAGAGATACAGGTACAAATGGCAATGCTCTTTTAGACACGGCCTCAAAAATCACATCTGTCACTTCCATAACATCTAATTAGTCATATAAATCAGCTATACTCAGTAGGGGAGGGAATCACATAAGGGGGCAAATGCAAGGAAATAAGACTGGCTGCTGCACTGTGATACACTAATGAGTGAAACACTGCGCAGACTTAAAGATCTAATTCTACAGAGAGGACAACTGAGCATCAGAGAAGGGAGGTGATGGAACCAAGTCCAGACAATTGTTTGGGGCAGAGCTAAGGTTAGGATTAAGAGTGCCTGGTCCCCAGCACAGTGTAATTCCCACCATATTGCAAATGCTGACAATGCCCTTGGCCTTTCCATCTTTAGGAGAAATCCAGCCCTCTCTCTCTGGGCAACAGCCTCTGCCAGGAAGCTAATGCTGCAGCCAATTACCAGGCTTTCAGAATCCCCATCTGGGTCTGGGTCCAGGCATCTGAGCTGATTTTGAAGACAGTAAATCTGGAGTCAAAGATAATCTACCCCCACACCGCCAGAGTTGCAAACTAACTGTCCACAGGCTGTGTTCGGCCCACAGACATGTCTGCTCGGCCTAAACAGGACATTGCTGGTTTGTTTTATTTATTTTTAATGAGTTGCTAATTGGATGTGAAATCTGGGTATTTCATAAAAATCTAGATATGAGGTTTCCCTTGAAATAATCAGCATTGCTGGCAGTGCCTGGTCTATTTTTCTTCATGGTAACCATGTGCAGGAGTTATGTTTAGGCTACACATGATCTCTTATTGTCCCTGGTGCCTGCCACTTCTCAGCTTTATTAAATTCCCTTCTTATTCTCCATGAGCCATTGAACTGACTGCTCTTGATGTAACCCAACTTTCACACTTACAGATGGGTAAACTGAGGCCTTGCCAGTTGGCAAGCTTACATTGCATCCCAGGCTTACATGAATTTCCCAAGGCCACATGGCTGGTAAGTGGTAGGGCAAAGACTAGGATGGGTTTTGCTACCTAAGCTCACACCCTTCCCTTATACTCCTCTGTTGTTTTGACAAATAGGCTTTAAAATAATCAGAGGATATTCTGAAGGGCTCCACTGATGTAGATTGAGTACAGGGGAGACAGAGGCAAGAGTACATCAGATGGAGAAATAGCCCGAGGTGAAGCCTGGTAGTAAGAGGAAGCATGGTCTCATGTCGCACAGCAGAACGGGATATTTCAGGAAAGAGGAACCAAAGCTCAATTCCAATCCATTGCCACAGTATGAAAAAAATATATAATTGAAAGGTTTATAACTGTATCTCCATTCTAAAGGAAGCATAGCAAATAAAGGATAGCAGGTAGAGAAAATATAAGTGCAAAACCACTCAAGTCCTGGGAAAAGATTGGCAGCAATCCCCTAACATCGCAAATTTCAGCCCATCCAACTACCAGGCTCCTCGTCTTAAGTCTTTCAATTCACCATTTCTCATTGCTAACAATAATTTATTTAAAATCTTTCAAGGAAGTGTCTTGCCTCCCCATTTCCTGACCTTTATGAAGTCACCATCTTGGCCTCCACATGAAAGGCAAGTGTTTTAAAGAAATTGCATATAAAAATGGCGGTGGCAGGGAGCGAGAGAGATCTTGGCACACCAGAGGCGCCCCGTGAGGGATGATCTTGAAAGCCAGGTCCAACAGCTGCTCTGGTGATCAATATGTAGAACTCAGATTCCCAGCACCAACCGCTTTAGCCAAGGTCACAGGCTTGTGTCCAGATGCACTGAGCCACATCTGCTTTGGAGTGGGGAGGAGTGGCTTTGCTTTCCCAAGGCCCCTGAGCTCAGATCAGCTTTCACTTACAAATCTGCAGGGATCAGCCAGTTCAAAGAGGGATTATACTCTAATAACCACCAGAGAGCCACAAGCCATAGCAGACCTGGCAGGTCTGTGTCCCGCTCCCCAGCACATGAAGTGGTGGTGAGGGGAAGCCTTTGTCACAGAGCACTGGATATCCTCACTCACCTCCTATGGACCCTCCCACTTCCACACTGGAATTTCCCTTCCTCCCCCTCCATCACTCCAAGAAGCTCTGGTTTCCTCTATGGAAGTCACGGCTGAGCCCTGGGACTTGTCAGGTCGCTGGTGATACAGATAAAATGAATCTTTCCTCCATGTCACATTCAACCAGGGCTCCCTCTGGACAGCAAGAAAGAAATGAGATGAATGAGAGAATTGCACTTCCTTTCATTTCCTCATTTTCCTAATATTTGCTAGGTGTCTATGATGTGCGAGGTGGAGTGGTTAAGGAATGAAGGAGCAAAACAGAAGCCCTACTCACAAGGAGCTTCAATCTAGGAGGAAAGATGAATGAAAATGTGGTTACAAGGAAATGAGATAAGTGTTATCATAGAGCAAGTGGGGGGAGGTGATTGAAAGCACATGGCATGAGGAATAGGGGAGGAAGTGACAGTAGGGGGAGATGAGAAAGATCAGGAGAATTGAGTACAAAGAAGACAGAGGGACAAGAGTACATCAGCTGGAGAAATAGCCCAAGGTAAAGCCTGGTGGTGAGAGGGAGCAAGATGTATTCAGAGTTAAAAGCCGCTCCATGTAAATAAGGGGCAGAGGCCAGATAAGTAGAAGTCTTAATATGTCTGGTAATGTGTTTTCCCTCGTTCTAAGTTCAATGGGGACACAATGAAACAAACGGGGGTGGACATGCAGAGAATTGGAGTTTAGGGATTCCATTAGTCCTGCCAGATAGGAAACAAAGGGAGCAATCCAGGCAAGATGGCATTCCTTTCCATTTACAATAATGGTAACAGTTGTAAAGAGAACGTTTAAAACACATAGCTGGCCTCAAACCTACCATAAACATCGCTGTGGATGAGAAATAGAATGAAAACAAGGTAAGGAATGGGCTGGAGCTACAGGCCTCTGGACTCCAGTCCAAAGCAGGCAGAGGCATTCAGGATTTCTGCTCTAATGGGAAGAACAGGGAATAATGTTCCACATGAGACAAGGCAGACTCCAGCCTGGCTTCCTGCTGAGAACCAAGAGGGAGATTGAGATCCCCTATTAATAAGAAAAGACTAAAGATTCAGTGCTGCTGTGACCACTGTCCAGGACTACAGCCACCTGGAAAAGGAGGCCAGTGTGTGCAGATCCACCCTTGCAGCCAGAATCCAGCTGAAACAAGCCATGAGCTCCCTGACGTAACTGGATCAAAATCTCCCCACTCAGTCCCTGGAGCAGGAATCTCAAACAGTTGACAATAAACACAGACCTGGATAGCAGACCCAGAGTCCATTGGAAGAAAATATCACAAATCTAGAGAAGGAAGAAATATATCAGAACAAAACAAAATTATAAAACATAAGAAGCAGCTAATTCTAAAAAAAAAAAGGAAAGGCCTAAATCGAAACCAAAACCAAGTAAGCCTTAAAATAATATCAAAACAATAATCAGGACATAAATCAAAGACAATGGAAAATTTTCTAATAAAAGACTTTTAGTGAGCAAGGTTGTAATTCTCAAAGAGATAATGAGGAACAAGAAATTGTGAAGCAAACATAGGTAAAATAGCAGCAGGAATAATGCATAGAAAAGCCATCAATAGAAAATTAGTAAATTAAAAATATGAATTAAAATTATTTTCAAAAAAACTCAATATAAGATAAATCCACATCAGGCCACAAGAGTAAGAAAAAGAGAGGAAGAGAGGGAAAAAAATCTATACTAATAAAAGGGTAATATGCTAATTAGACCAGACATCCTTCCGGACAAAGCCACAGTGACGGGGGCAGGGGAGGGCAGTTAGGGGGCAATCAGGCCGGCAGGGGAGGGCAGTTAGGGGTGATCAGGCAGGCAGGCAGGCAGGCAGGTGAGCAGTTAGGAGCCAGTGGTCCCAGATTGTGAGAGGGATGCGCGGGATCGGGCCTAAACCAGCAGCCAGACATCCCCCCAGGGGTCCCAGATTGGAGAGGGTGCAGGCCAGGCTGAGGGGGACACCCTCCCCCCGTGCATGAATTTTGTGCACCAGGCCTCTAGAATAATTATAAAAGACATTATATTATTGCATTAAAAACATGCAATAATTATTTTTTCATAATTATGAAATACTTATTGAATGTTTAATTTGTAGTAGGCACTGTTCTAAACAATATATATATTATATACAGAGAGAATATAATGTACTTATGGAGAATACAATATATTCTCCATTATATATATACATGATATGTACAGAGGGAGAATATATAGTATATAGAGAGAATACATATTTTATACATATATATTTATACTAGAGGCCCGCTGCACAAAATTCGTGCACGGAGGGGGGTTGTCCCTCAGCCCAGCCTGTACCCTTTCCAATCTGGGACCCCTTGAGGGATGTCCAACTGCCCGTTTAGGCCCGATCCCGGTGGGCAGTCGGACAACCCTCTCACAATCCAGGACTGCTGGCTCCCAACTGCTTGCCTGCCTGCCTTCCTGATTGCCCCTAACCGCTTCTGCCTGCCAGCCTGATCACCCCATAACCACTCTGCTGCCAGCCTGTTTGCCCCCAACTTCCCTCCTCTGCCGGCCTGGTTACCCCTAACTGCCCTCTCCTGCAGGGTTGATCACCTCCAACTGCCCTCCCTTGCAGGCCTGGTCCTTCTCAACTGCCCTCCCTTGCAGGCCGGGTGCCTCCCAACTGCCCTCTCCTGCTGGCCATCTTGTGGTGGCCATCTTGTGGTGGCCATCTTGTGTCCACATGGGGGCAGGATCTTTGACCACATGGGGGCAGCCATATTGTGTGTTGGAGTGATGGTCAATCTGAATATTACTCTTTTATTAGATAGGATAGAGGCCTGGTACACGGGTGGGGGCCAGGTGGTTTGCCCTGAAGGGCGTCCCGGATCAGGTGGGGGTTCCCTTGGGGTGTGGGGCGGCCTGAGCGAGGGGCCTGTGGTGGTTTGCAACACAAGCGGAGGCCCTGGCAACGCAAGCAGAGGCCCTGGTATCTGGAATTTATTTTCCTTCTACAATTGAAACTTTGTAGCCTGGAGCGGAGCCAAGCCTGGGGCTCCCTCCGAGACCGGCAGCCATTTCTGTTGGGGTTATAATTGAAACTTTGTTGCCTTAAGTGGGTGGGCCCAGCCAGGGTGTGCAGAAAGCTTTGCTTTCCCTGTTGCCGGCGGCAACCCTGGCCTGCTCTCTCAAGCTCCATTCTGCCGCCATTTGTTTGAATTTGTTTACCTTCTATAATTGAAACTTTGTAGCTTGAGTGGAGGCTTAGGCCTGGCCAGGGCAGGCAGAAAGCTTGGCTTCCTCTGTTACCTAGGAAACCTTGCTCTCTGTGGCTGTAGCCATCTTGGTTTGGGTTAATTTGCATACTCACTCTGATTGAATTATGGGCGTGGCTTGTGGGTGTGTTGGAGGTGTGGTCAATTTGCATATTTGTCTATTATTAGATAGGATTACATATAAATATCAGTATTAAATATATATATTCCAAGTCACACAACTTTTATGTGACAGAGCCTAAGTTCAAACCCACTTGACCCCAGAGCCTGCATTTTTTAACCGTCACGCTGCATGGCCTCTCTGGTGGAACATGAGACACTACCTTTCAATCTAGGGGAAGCAAGGAGGCCCGGTGTCACCCCAACTATTCAACATTGTCCAAGAGCCCTGTCCAATGCAATGAGAAAAACAAATGTGATTTTTAGAAAGAGATAAAATGGCCTTCACTTGCAGATAAGATGATTAGAAAATCCGAGAAATTAGAAAAGAGAATTCTGCGAATCACAAGATCAATTCACAAATTTATTTCTGTTCCCAGAAAACAGCTCTACCAATGGAAAAAAAGATAGTATCTTTAATAAAAATTAAAGATACTTTATAATAGCAAGAAAAACGTCAGAACTCTTGCAAATAATTTTAAGCAAACATGTAAATGAACTTTTAGGAGAAAACTTAAAGAAATTTTTAAAGAACATAAAAGAAAGCCTAAATAAATCTTTGTGGAAGAGAACATTCAGTATGAAAGATAAAGAGGTCTCTGTCCTCCCACCAAAATAGTCCATATATGTGTTATAATTTCAATGAAAATTTCAGTAAGATTTTCTTTGAAATTCACCAGCCAAGGCTTATACTCTTCATATAGAAGAATATAGAAAATTTTTAACTTTAGAAAAAAATCATTAAGATCACCAAAACCAGATATCAAGCCCTATTCTAACAGCATAATATTCAAGACAGTGTCACTGATATGAGGAGACTAGTCAATTTAATAGAATCAAGCACATTGAAACAGACACATGAAAACTTGGCAATATCAGACACTCCGTTCTAAATAAAGAGGGTAAGGGTAAATGACAATATAAGTGGTACAAGGACACTTGGCTTTCCTTATGGTAACAAAACAAAATTAGAGCAAAATACATTTCAGGCAGATTGAAGATCACAATTTAAGAAGTAAAACTTTTCTAAGAAAATGATTGAGAAATAACTCTGACCTCAGATTTGAGGATTTATTGAACCAGACATAAAAGCTCAAACCATAAAAATTTGATAAATCTGAGTACAGTAAAACCAAAAATCTGCATTATAAAAACACCACAAAAAAGTATAGAATACGTCGCAGACTTGGATAATTTATTTGTAAGTTTTTGTATGTTTTAACTGATAAAGTATCAGAATGCAGACTGCACAGGGTAATAATTTCTCCAAATCAATAAAATAAATACTGACATGCAAGACAAAAAAATAGTGAGGACACCAACAGGCAGGTTATGAAAGGGAAAACCCCAGCAGCCAATAAGTACATAAAAGATAATTATTCTCCCTAATATATGCACATTAATATGTGAAAAAAAATCCTCGCTAACAAATGCAAATTTAGAAAATGAGACACTTTGTCAAATCCATCAGATTTTCAAATAACTGATAATATCAATTACTGGTAAGTTGCAGGGAAATAGAAACTCTCTATTCTCCATTAAGTGCTGTTGAGAAGGTAAATGGTACAATAATTTTGGAGAGCAATTTGTTTCACATTACCTAGTATATATAAGTATGGGCATGTTATGTGACCTGGATATTCCATATTTAGGTATTTACTCCACAGGGACTTATGCAAATACAGACATAGAGTTGTGATAAGGATGCCTATAGCAGTGGTGTTTAAACAACTGAAATCAACCTAAATGTACAATAGGAGAGTAGATAAATTAAATTGTGGGATATTCGCAAAGAGTACCTCATAGAGAAGTTCAAAATGAATAAACTTTATGTACATGTAACAACAGCAGGCCTAATTCTCAAAACACAATGTTGCATTGGATAAAAGCCACTCACCAATGGATATGTGTAGTGTGATAAAACTTATGCCAACAATATCATATGTTAGGTAAAGCACAGTAGCAATTTGTATCGTGATGGGTGGATGGTGGGGGGTGGGAATATGGGGGAGAGTGCCACATCTTAGGGAATATCCCCAAATGTTGGGCCTGATATCGCACTGGTAGCAATAATCAGTGTATAAAGTCGGTTGTAAACATTTATGTTCCTCCCTCTGTCCAAACTAGGAAAATAAAAGCTCAACAAATATTACTGTCAATTTAAAAACATGCCCAGGGCATTGCCTGTACTAATCGTTTTGTCTGAATTTGGTCAAAGAGGAAACTTTCTTTAGTAAACAGCAGGCAGGCACGTAACTTCTGAATGGATAATGTCCATGCTGTGCTTTTGAGAGGAGGCAGTCTTAGAAGGGGTCCACAGATCAAGAATGCGGAGTAGCTTATTTGGAATGACTCATGTAGATACACAGTGTTTTCAATCCAGAAAGGAAAGGGAGTCTCAGACTCCCTGAATCTTGGATGTCCAAGACATCACTCAGATCCATGGCTGCACCACTTCTGCTAGATGTTGTCTGTTCTCTTTAACACTTTCACAAAGCAATCCAGCATCAGACAGACCTGTATTCGAATTCTGGATTTGCATTCATAAGCTTTCTG
This sequence comes from Eptesicus fuscus, assembly GCF_027574615.1. NCBI lineage: Eukaryota > Metazoa > Chordata > Mammalia > Chiroptera > Vespertilionidae > Eptesicus > Eptesicus fuscus. Next base: position 68,826,261 of record NC_072487.1, read on the forward strand.
ACTCTGAGCAAGTTATGTAAACTTTCTGAACCTCAATTTTCTTATCTGGAAAATGAGTATAGTAATAGTACATCATTGTTTGTTATAAGATGCACATTAAATACAATACAAAGTTATATAACATATCACAATTGCTCAACAAATGTTAGTCGATGTGATTATCATTGCCTCTGTTCCAGGTAGAAAGGGCCTAAGTCCAGAGCAAGATCCAGCCTAACCTACCCTTGGCGGCTCTCTGTCTTATATATTCCCACTGGCCCTAAGTCTTTTGAATTTTTGGTTGCATCTCAAAGACCCAAGAGTTGAACTAAGTCAACTGCTACCTGATTCCACTCTCAAGGTCAGCCCAGGCTAGAAACCAGGACACATTGCTCACCTCTGCAGACCTTTTCTGATACTCCACACAGAAGCAGTCGCTCCACAATTTTTTTTAGTAGGCCCGATGCCAGAAGTCTTGGATATATCTTTTAACACCATATGTCCAAGTCCTTAGTAGATCCTTTCAAGTTTATAGCAGCTTGCTGGGTTCATCCTTTTCATTTTCTAAATTAAATGTTTAAGATGCATTTGGGTGGCCAACTGTCAGCCTCCTGTCTGCATTAATTACTTACAGACATTGAGGCTATGTGTGGAGGGGCGGATGTGTGGAAAAATCTGTGCCACTTGTTCTGCATCAGGACATAGTTGAATCTACACAATTTCAAGTGTGTGAGCTCAATACAAAATATCAATGTGTGTTCCCTGATACCTTAGAAAATAGAAGGAAATTCAGAGCTGCCTAGAAATGTGAAAGTCCATCACACAAGTGGAGGATGACTTCAAAGGGAGCAAACACTGTCCATATGCCAGGTGCTCTGCTAAGAACTTTCGTGTATCATCTTATTTCTCCTCCCCCCTCCCTCCAGTGCACAGTGGCTATTATTGTTATCCCTGTTTGACAGACGAGAGACCCTGGGGACCAGCAGGTTGAATGGAGTTGCTCAAGGTCACACAGCTGATGAGTAGCCTAATAGAAAAGCCCTGTGGCTCTGATTCAGAAGCCAACAGCCCTTTCTCCGCTGGAGCTTCTGGGAAGGGTGGGGAATGTTTCATCTGCCAAGGGCCATTTGGATATTTATAACATCACTCATGGGCCATACAAAATTATCAACTTAAACATTAGCCTGCTATATTTGGTCAAAATTTTAACTAACTCACCCCCTAATGCCTTGGCAGGGCCAGCCCAAATGATTTCATGGGCCGGATGTTCCCCACTCCTGTTCTAGAAGAATGGACAGGGAAGCCTGAGATGAGCACTTGCTTGTGACTGAACAGTTGCCAGCGCTCTTCTAGCTGGTGTGCAGTCCCCACAACAACGCTAGGAGGAGGACATTGTGGCTGTCATTATCCCATGTTATAGGTGAAGAGAGGCTTGCCCAAGATGACCCGGCTGGTAGGGGCGGAGCCGGAATTCTAAGGCAGGCTCCAGGCTCTTAGCACCTCTACCATCCTGCATATTGAGAAAGTGCAGCAAAGTTATCTCCAAATGCATGGCTTCCAGAGTCTTTCTGACATTTTCCATTCCACTTAGCATGGCATCCTTGGCTCAACAGTGATGCTCTAAATTATAAGAGAAGAAAAGACCCAAGACTTTTAGTCCCGATAGAACCCGAGACTCAGAGACTGGAGCAGCTCAGCTAAGGTCAAAGGGCCAGTCATGGTAATGCTCAGACAGCCTCCAGGCCCCCTGGCCTCCAGTCTGAGACTTTCTCCGGTATCCTGTTCACTCTTCTGCCAAGTCAGTCCATTGCTTGAGGCTCTGTAGTCACGGGGAGGAGGATCAAAAGACAGAATTACTGCTCTGGCATAAAAACTGTAATGGAAACCGTTCACAGGCTGGGGCAGCAAGAGCTCCCCCCTCATCACATTTTAGCTCTGGGCAGAGTCCATGACTCATCCAGGGCATCCGGGTGTGTCTCTTCCACAAAGCCAGGGTATCCTGGGCAGAGTCCCAGAAGAAAGACGGAAGGACTCGGGACGTCCCCTGCTCCAGGAACAGAGAAAGGACTCTATCACAAAGTACTGAAAGGCCCCTCAAGCATTCCTCTGGGAAGCACGGACATGAAATCTCTTGGCATTTCTCAATCCAGTCATTTCAATCATGAGAAAATAATAGCTGTGGAGATGGAGTGTTTGAAGTTGTAGGGAAGAGTGAGTTCCTCTGCACTCACATCCTATTTTCATCTCTTACAAAAGAAGTAAGTTAACTGGGGCAGCCCTTGGTTTCCTCATTGATGGAATGGATGTAATAAGTGCCCCTCTTACCCAGTCACATTGGGGGCTCACTGCAATACAGTATGGAAAGTTTCTAACAGAGGAAAGACATGCAATACATGCTTAATAAAGGTTGAATTTGTCTCCTCTCGAACCAAAGACAATGAAAGTTATTTGGGGAGGGGGGCATAGTAGGCTAAATATATGGCAGAAGGGAGTTTGCATGTGAGATTAAGCTAAGGATCTTGAGATGAAGGTCTTTTCACAAGGCTCTTACTACAAAAGGGGCAGGAGTGTTAGAGTCAGGAGAAAGAAGTTGAAAGATGCTCCACTATTGGCTTAGATGATGAAGAAAAGACCACAAGCCAAAGAATGCAGGTGATCACCAGATCTAGGAAATACAAGGAAGTGGACTTTCCTGTAGTCTAGAGCCTTCAAAGAACTTGTCTGCTGACACTTGGATTTTAGCCCTGTGAGACCGATTTTGGATTCCTGACCTCCAGAATTATAAGATAACAAATTGTAAGTTTTTTTAAGCCACTGCATTTGTGCTAATTTGTAACATCACCAATAGGACACTAATACAGAGTTCTCTCATAAGCAAAACATTGACCCCAATACTGAGGGCTTACCTGGAGCACAGGACATGTAGGTATGACCCAGGGTCTCAGGATCCAGCTTCCTGGGAATATATATGAAGTCACAAGCTCATCAATGTGTAAATGTTAATGATTCTTAACTACTCCCCCATACCACCATCAATTCCCAATAACTGAGTTTTATTTTATTTTATTTTATTTTCTCCTGTTATTTCAAACATTCTCAGAAACAAGCTCACCCAGTCTTTCTTTAAAATCCTCTATGAGCAAACAGTTTTAGGAAAAAACTTACCAGTGCCACTGATTCTGGTGCCTTTGGTGAGAGCCCTGCTTCTCTCTGTGGCCTGTCTCTTGTCACTGTCTTACTCCACGAGCCCTACCAAATGCTGTCACTGAGCTCGGGAAGTAGCAGGAAGAGAAATCTTTCTGAACAAATTGCCAAATTTGGTGCCTATAAAGTTGCATTGCTTCTTCCCAAATTCTTATAGTTTTTCATAAAGGTAATTCCTTCAGCTTCAGATATCATCCACGTGTTCTCTCAGGGGGCCAGACTGAGTAAAAATAAATCATGATATCTCCTCTCTCACCTTTGCCTCACCTCTTTGTCCCAACCCTTTCCCTCCCCCATATCAGAATGTCTCCCTCTTCTTCCAGTTAATAACTAACTGAAGCACCGTCCATGTATAAGAACTTATACAAGTAGATGTCCAAAATGAATAGGTATCACTACCTCCACTTGCCATATGGAATCCCAGTCTGGCCTCTGCAAAACACCTTATTAAGTGAGAATAGATGTGCTCTCATTTGAACACATCCCCTCATAAGGACCCTCTGGGTGCCATGTGTACTATCCAAGATTAATTTGAAGAGTTAGGTTTCAGGATGTTTCAAGAGGGTCTGCTTTGAATTTTAAAGTGTTCACTACAGATGTCCCCACATGTTCTTTTTCTGCTGTGCTCTGATTTCTGATTGTAAAGGAACCACGTTGGCCCAGGATGAACTTAGTGCCTTTTGTAAAAGATGATCCTAGAGAAGGAAGTGCATGTTAGATGCTGCATTTCAGAATATAAATCTTACTTTTGCACTTGGAAAAGTTCTTTAAGTGAAACAATCCCCATAGTAGCACCATTGAAGCCTCTCTTCCTGCCATTGAGAATAAACACCTCATTATCAGAATCTCATATTTCTGTGAACTCTGGTATCGAGGCACCAGAGGAGTCTCAAACAATTATACCCTTGGCTTCAGGATCAAAACCAGTGGAGAACTAAAACAGAGAAAAAGGTGAAGGAAGGCCAAAACATGTCTGAAAATTATGCATTGGCTTCTACCAATGAACAGAGAAACCAAGAACATTGCGCCACTGGAGTTCCACATGGAGCACTGGCCCCATTGTAGCAGGTCATGTTCTTGTTAAAATACCCACTGCCTCCCTCTTCCCTGTGTCCATGAGACTTGCCGTGGTCAACTGATGTGAGTTGAAAGGACATGAGCCATTTCTCCCAAATGCCTTGAAAGTCAGTGTGTGCCTCCACCATGTTTTCTTTCCTGCCACAGAATGTCATGTTCCATATTGGGCTTCTCCATCAATCTTGGTCCCAAAATGAAGAGAGATTAGAGTAGAATTGTTTGCCACCCCACAATGGAAGTAGTTTGAATAAGAAATAAATATTTGTTGTTGGGAGTCAATAAGATTGTGTAATCAACTGCTATCCCAGCCTAACTTACCTTACATTTAGAGATAAATGGAGGCCCTCCCCACCACATACCTACAATAGCCAGCAACTTCCCTGTCTACCTGGGTCTCTATTGTCCCACCTATCCACCCATTTACTGAATGTTGACTGGGCTCCAAGCCTTGTGAGAGGCATTAGAGTTGGAATAATGAGACATTCCCTCATGTGGGGAAGCAAGAAATAACTGTAATAGACAGTGGTGAGTGTTAGAGGAATGTGCAAAGTGTCAAGAGGTCCAGAAGAGGGATGATTCACACCAGCTGAGGGGATCAGGGAAAGCCCCAGGCAATCTCTGCAGGAGCCCTTCACGTCAGAGGCCTCCCATAAAGTGTGACCTATCTTATTATTGTCCCTATTCTCTGGAATATAGACCTTTCAGCTGAAAGGCGACAAGACATTGGGTGAATTGCCCAACACGTCAAGATCTATGTGAAATATCAAGAAACACTGCAGGAATTCAGAGGAAGGTAGAGGCCTTTTCCACTTGGATCTGCACAGGAGGTCTTTGGGAAGGAGGCTAGATTTCAGCTGAGCAGTGAAAAGTGGGTTGAATTCTTCCTAGTGAACACTGGGGACAGGTCACTTCAATAAAAGGAAAGGAATGTGCAAAGAAACCAAAGTAAGAGAATCAGCTCTGTCCCAGAGACAGTGTGTGGAGCAGGAAGGTTTTGTTCATAAGGGGAGCTGAGGAAAACTGGACTAGGAGAGGGGCGTCAGAGCTAGACCTCAAACACAAGACTAAGTCATATAGCCCTTATGCGTCAGGAGCCATTGAAATTTTCTGAACAAGGACATTGCATGACATTTGGAATAATGGGGAAATGACCCTGGAATTGTAGAGGGTGAAATGGAAGGGCCAGCTGGAGATGGGACAAGTAATTAGGAGGCTGCTAAGTGTCCCAGGCAAGAAGTGAGGGTCCTGCCTAGGGTGGGGGGAGTCAGAAGGAGAGGATAGAACAAAAGTGAGAGGGTCATTAAGGAGAGATCCATAATTAATGGTGTGGGGATGCTGAGAGCAGCTTGGGCATCATGGAAGATGGCCCCAAGCAGTTGCTAGAGTTGAGTCTTGGATAATGAACAAAACTCAGCTGAACTGAAGGGAGGGAGGAATGCAGCAAGAGGTGAGAGACTTGCTGGATTAAGTAGAGGTTTTCCATAGAACTGTGACTGAAGATAAGGCCAGCAAGTTGAAAACTACAGTTCTGTAAAACAGATATGGCCCCTTGCCTTCGGTCTGTAATCCTCTTAAGAATAAGAACCCTATACGTTCTACACTATAACCCCATTTTACAGATGAGGAATGGAGACTCGAAGAGATAGTATGCAGACTGGCTACCTAATTTGTGGGGCCTAGTACAAAATGAAAATGTGGGGCTTCTTCCTCAATAATTATAAGAATTTCAAGGCAGTGACAACAGAGCAGTGAGCCAAACACAAGGCCCTGTGTGCACTGAACCCTGTGTGACTGTGCAGGTTACATGCCCGGGAAGCCAGGCCTGGCGCTATGACTGCCCCAGGCTCATACAGCAAGAAAGGATCATTGCAGAAGTCAGATGGCTCTCATAGCAACTGGGGAAGCGGTTGTCATGGAGGCTTTAGCAGCTGGGGATCCTGAGTCACTACAATGAGTAGAGCCCCCCATGCAGCTGAAAGTGAAATATACTGTTATATACAATTGAGGGATTGTTTACTGCTGAAGCATAATGTGGCCCACACTAAGGCTCAGAACACCCTCACAGCCCTTAAGTTGGAGAGCTAGGTCTTGAGCCGAGACCTCCGAGAGTCCATGGTCTTTCCTCTACCTGTATATTTTCCAACTGCAGGTCACAACCATTTGCAGGGATGGGGGACATCTGGCCCATGGGCCATATAAGGCCCAAGAAATCATTTTGTCTGGCTCTGCCCAGGCATTAGAGGTGGTTAATGAAATGTTTGACCAAATATAGTAGGCTAATTTTTAAGTTGGTAATTTTGTATGGCCCGTGAATTATGTTATAATATCCAAATGGCCCTTGGCAGAAAAAATGCTCCCCACCCCTAGTTTAGAGAATCAGCAAACCAACATAGAGGGTCACAAGCAGATTTTTACAATAAAATGACACGCAAAATATAATAGGAACTACCCTCGGGTATTACACATTGTAGTGCTATTTTTCATGAAACTTTTTCCAGTACCTACATACGTTCAAAGGCACAATATAAAAAGTACTTCTTGCTGTGGAGCGTTGTCAAAAAATTTCAACAACCGCTGCTCTACATCATGCTTTCAGCATGGGAAAGGAAAAGGAGTCTACCCTAATGGCTTGGAGACTCACAATTTCTTTTAAAATTAACAAAATGAGAGGAAACTTGGATCCTTATTGCCATCCTAGTTAATGCTGCTTGGGGCTTTACAGTTTCCCAGATAGGAAGCACTTCAGATTTTATCCAGTGCAAAACTCAAACTTTGTAACGTGCCCCTTTAACCCTATGAATGCCCCACCTCCTCTGTTCTAATTCTTATTCTGCCTTAAGAGAACCATGAAGTCATCCTTTCAGATACAAGCACAAAACATAATTGTCTTTGCATACCAGCCGACAAATGCTGGGCACAGATGTGCCCACTGGGGCAACAACTAAAAAGCAGGCAAGAAGCCACTATGTCACCAGCTCTAGGCCTGAGGCCAGGCCCCTTCCTTCCTTTGAACCCATGACAGACCTGAGCCCCTCGGAAGGGAGTCACTGAGCATCTGCCCAGGGAGGGTGACCTACTTACTCAGGGAAAATCCACAGGCAATTCCTGTGCTTTGCTGTGACAGACATTGGCGAGCCTGCTTCTCACCATTGCAACCGTGGGACCGAACCCCACTTACGACAAAAAGAACATATGAAAGAACCCAAAATAGCTTACTTTCAATTACTTGCTGAAAATCCCCAGATGTGAGCTGCAGTGGCTGTGTCGGGCACACATTTGGGTTTTGAGTGTGGATCTTCTAAATTCTCTCTCTAAACCCAGCACACTGAGGCAGCAAGGACGTCATGGATCCTTTAAATGAAGGTTGGTTGTCTGCTCCACCCTTCTCCCATAGGTCCTGACTTCTGGGAGTTGGAGGTTTGAAGAACTCTGTCCATGATTTTTCTCTGGGCAGGAATCATCTTCCCTGGTGGAGGATGGTTGCATTAAGCTTGTTGAGTTTCTATCTGTGCAATGCGCTTTGAGTCTTGCCATGCTATCTAATAAAAGAGTAATATGCAAATTAACCATCACTCTGCCACACCCAAAGCCACGCCCACCAGCCAATCAGGAGCAAGTATGCAAATTAACCCAACCAAGATGGCTACAGCCACAGAGAGAGCAGGAGGGAGGCTTGCGTTTCCCCGGCAATGGAGGAAGCCAAGCTTTCTGCACACCTTGGCTGGCCCAGTCCTTTGCTTAAGGCTACAAAGTTTCAATTATAGAAGATAAATAAATTCCAACAGAAATGGCTGTGGCCATGGAGCGAGCAGGAGGCTTGGCTCTGCTCCAGGCTACAAAGTTTCAATTGTAGAAGATAAATAAACCCCAGATACCAGGGCCTCCGCTTGGGTCACAGGGGGGCGTGGCCAGCCTGCAAACCACCACAGGCCCCTCGCCCAGGCTGCCCCATGCCCCAAGGGAACCACCACCCTGATCCAGGACACCCTTCAGGGCAAACCAGCTGGCCCCCACCCATGCACCAGGCCTCTATCCTATCTAAGAAAAGAGTAATATGCAGATTGACCATCACTCTAACACACAAGATGGCTGCCCCCATGTGGTCAAAGATCCTGCCACCATGTGGACACAAGATAGCCACCACAAGATGGCCAGCAGGGGAGGGCAGTTGGGAGGGACCAGGCCAGCAGAGGAAGGAAGTTGGGGGCAAACAGGCTGGCAGGGGAGCAGTTAGACATCAATCAGGCTGGCAAGGGAGTGGTTAGGGGGTGATCAGGCTGTCAGGCAGAAGCGGTTAGGGGCAATCAGGAAGGCAGGCAGGCAAGCAGTTGGGAGCCAACAGTCCTGGATTGTCAGAGGGATGTCCGACTGCCCGTTTAGGTGGGATCAGGCCTAAACGGGCAGTCGGACATCCCTCGAGGGGTTCCAGATTGGAGAGGGTGCAGGCTGGCTAAGGGACACACACACCCCTGCACGAATTTCGTGCACCGGACCTCTAGTAATATATAAAAGAATAAGATTTTGAATGTCTCTCCTCCACTAGACTAAGCTTCATGAGGTGAATATTTTTCACTTTCTGTACCCATGCCTTAGCATCCTGCCTGCTACCTAGGACCCAGTAAATAAGTATTTGTTGAATAAATACTAAAGCCCCTTGAAAAGACTTCTTTGAGATCTAAATGCATGCAAAAGATTTCTTTGGCTCAGGAACTACTGTTTTTCTACAAGCAAATGTCTAAATCTATCTTCCCTTTTTTCTTTGGATGCTGAAGAACTCAGAGCCACAAATAGGGGTCAAATATGACAATTCTGTGGATACGGGGGGGAGGGGTTGCATATTCGTTTTTTTCTCACTTTGTCTTTGAGTTCTTACCTGTTTTTATTACTATAATTTTATTAAAGTATAGTTGGCATACAATGGCATTTTTTTGGTGTGTGTGTGTGTGTGTGTGTGTGTGTGTGTGTGTGTGTTTGTTGTTTTTTGCATTCAAGATTATTTTGTATTAGTTTCAAGGGTACAGCATACCAGTTAGATAATCATATACTTTACAAATTCCCCCCATATTTCAGGTACCTGCCTGGCACCATATGTAGTTATTACACTTTCTCAGGGTGGGTGCTTGTCTCTTATTCCATGGGAAAGAATAGCATATGAACTACTCTGTAATACCACTGCAAACCTTCATGGTGGAATTCAAGACAGTAAAGCATGTTGAATTCTTCCAGGAAAGAGGTGGAGATAAATATTTATCTCTAGATGTCTGAAGACCTTTCAGATTGGAGGAATGAAAAGAGAAAAGAGCAGGTGCCATGGAGTCAGAGGCCTGGGACATACGTCCTCACTGTAGGATTGGGGCGGGTTTCTCCTCAAACCCAGACTCCTCATTTATGAATGAGAGGAAATCTGTTGTGCTTAACACACGAGGCTATGGAAACACTGTATGGCAGCACTTGTAGTATGAAAAGCAAACACACACAGGCACGCATGCACATGCACGCACACACAAGAATATATAGCTGTGATCAAGGGGGGAGAGCTTTGATGAGATCACATTTGATTTCAGGACTGGCTCATGGACAATTTTCAAGTGAGTAAAGTTTTCCATTGTTGCATTCCTTCTTTCCAGCCTCTCCTCCTGGGTCTTACTCATTCTTTCCAGCCTCTCCTCCTGGGTTTTACTCATAGAGCTTCTCAATGCTATCAGGCTCAGAGACCCTCACTGAGGCACATCACTGAGGCACCTCACTGAGACTGGTATCTTCCTTCTACTTTCTATTGTCTTCCATCAAAAACAGTCAGTCCCGTGAAAGGTTTTTCTTACGTCTCCAAATTCCTGTAGCTGATAAATTCATCTGGTAAACTAATTAAAACTAAAGATGACTGACAATGTAGAAAGAAAGATAATTGAACAATTCATCTATTGTATGATGATGATGGCTATACTGGGGGAGGCCCAGAGAGGGGTATGTAAGAGGCTTCCCAAAGGAAAAGGATTTATGCTGAGCCCAAAAGGTCAGTAGGAGTTAATTGAAGTGGAGGAGGAGAAGGAGAAAGGATCTGTGAGCAAAAGTAAACAGCATATCCTGAAAACTGAAGAATGGGTTTTAACTACCTGCTGGTTCTGAGCCATACTGAGGTCTGTGTATCTGATAGCCCCAGAGATATTGCAGGATGAGAACAGTCCCTCAGGAGGCCACAGGGAGCTTCCGGAGGCAAGGAGCCATCTGTCTGCCCAGGGAAACATCACAGAAGAAACCTGAGAAGTCCTCCTGACTGGGATCTGTGCCCTTGTAAGGGGATCTCATAGAGTTCCCTTCCCCTTCTAGCACGTGAGAAGATGTCCATCTATTAGCCAGGAAGCCGGTCTTCACTAGATACGGAGTCTCTGGGCTCCTTGATTTTTGGACTCCTCAGGCTCCAGAGCTGTAAGAAATTATAAGGTCGTTGGATGAACCACTCAGTCGAGGGGGTTTTTGTTATACTAGCCAGAACTCACTGAGACACCATCTGTGACCGTGGGAGCCCCTGGGGTCCAGCGCACTCATGCAGTACTTACCACTCCCTTCCATCCTCCTGTCTTACATCCTCAGATAAACAACCTCTGGATACGGAACATGGTCAGTTCTCATTAAGTATCTGTTTCTAATAATAATGGTAGCAAAAGAGGGTTCATTCCTTGGCGTGTACCAGGCAGTTGGCTAAAGCATTTCACATACATTATCTCATTTAATCCTCACATTAACTTTATAAGAGTAGACCAGCTATCATGCCCATTTAATACAAAGGAAAACTGAGGCTCAGAGAGATCAAGTAATGTGCCAAATGTCACACACTGATGTGGGGGAGCTGCACTCAGCCTGATTCTCTCCCCAGTCAGAGTCTGAGCTCTAACCACGCCCTTGAGCTGCCTCACATATGGTCTCCAGCTCTCCCCACGCTGGGGAACACCAAGATCATGCAAAGTTATACGACTTATTCAAGGTTGCACCACAATGCCATGTTGAGAAATGTATTCTGGTAAGGGGCCTTCTCACCATGGTTAGGCAACAGAACCTAACACCTCCACTCCTTTTTGTAACCGGAAATGATGTGTATTTCGAATCCACGCAAAGTCTCAACAACAATGCCTGACACCACCTGTTTCTGTTGCCAGTGACTTGGCTTTTCCATTAAGACCCACACTGGAGGGAGAGCCACAAAAGCCCAACATGTCCCAGCACCCAGCACAGCAAGCCCATCGCCAGGAAGGTTCCAAGGTGTCAGGAAATGCATATGGGCTCTGCAGTTGGCTTGAGAATAAAGTACAGTATGGTCTGGTTCCTGTCTCACCACATTCTGTCAAAGTACATAATTTGCAGGTCATGCCCATGAGGGGCATCTGGACTGTGTCACCGCCCCCAGGATCTCTGCCAGTCTGGACCAGCTGTCGGAGTTAAGGAATTTTGGAATTAAAATGCGACTCAGCTGTACAGATTGATGGAATGATGATGGATAACACAATAATACCATCACTAAATTTGCTGAAGCCATAATCCAGGTGGGGAATGTTGGCAACCTAACTTAAGGCAATTTCAGTTTCAGAAAGTTCATGGCCCAAATTGGATAATCAGAGATTGTTCAGAATATTCCAAAGCCTTCAGCAGAGCCTCCGATGCCAGGATTAATTCCGGTGTACCTCCTAGAATGACATACCTTTGTGGACCCAACTTTATTTTTTTTCAGACACAGAAACTACAACAATAAAAATTCCTTACACTTACATAAATATTTTAATTGACAGTGTGCTCCCACTTATACCCAGATAAGTCTGCTCTTCAGTAGATGGTCAGTAAAGGAAGACTCTCACTAGATCCCATGAATGGTCCTTTGGGGTAAGGTGGAGAGCAGCTAGAAATCAGGTGGACAGCAAGGGAGCATGAAACACCTTTAAAGAGAAAAAATAATCTAAAATGGTCTGTTCTCCAATGCTCCAAATAGTCAGGTCAAGCAGACTCCTAACCTGGCTCTTTGTATGGATGTTTATTCTCACTGGCCACAAATGAAGTTCTGGTCATTGTCTCACTGGCCACAAATGAAGTTCTGGTCATTGTCCCTGCCCTGGGCTCACTCCGCCCGTGGCCTCTGCAGATGCCACCCCCCACACCTGCCCATGGTCCATCCTCACAACCGGTATGTGCTGACTCAGTGCTGGCTGACAAGAAGAATTTCCCAGGAGTCTGGGCCACAGCCTCTCTATCCTGGGAGAACCCCCTTCATCAGCATGAGGAAAGACACAGATGATGAAGTCTGTCTTTGGACCTCCTGATAAGCCACATCCAAGCAGGATCTTCTTGGCTTTGGATCCAGGTTACTTCCCTCCGTGTCTCCCTTCCTGAATCGGGTGGAAATAAAGTCACCCTCCTGCATCCTCCAGTTCATCTCTAGCAACTCGGCTCAGCCCACAGCTGTCCTGCACTAAGTAAGGTTGATGACTGGCCACTAGGAAGAGGAGATAGACCAGATGGAACAGAGAGCACAGTTAGACCTTGCCCTGGTCCCTTGTGGTAAACAATATTACTGTTGACCCATCCAGTGCCAGTCACCTACACCCCCACCCAATATTACTGTTGACCCATCCAGTGCCAGGATTGTACACCCCCACCCTGTTAATTTTGGCAGAGTCATATGCTTTTTTTTGGTGAAGGAAGCATAAGCAGATGAAACTTCTAAAAGTCAATGTATGGTTTCTGAGCTCTCTGTTCCCTCTGCCAATGCGTCAGATAGAGGCTACTCACTTGGTTTGGGTCCCAGTCTGAGGCTGAGGTGGAACAAAGCCACAGCTAAGCCACGATGGCCACATAGCATGATAGAGAAACCCTATGGTTGAACATTGAGATGTAGGGGTCATTTGTTACCTAAGCATAAGCTAAATTATTCTGACTACCTCTGACTGCCGTTTTGTCCTCCTCCTCTGCCCCACTGGGTGGGTCATGTGCTACCACTCTAGGTTCCCTAAACTAGCCCTCTTTGTGTTTCTATATCTTAACATGAACCATAGAATGTTGGAATGTGAATATCCGAGGATCCATCCACCAGCCTTCAGGCTCTAGGCTTCTTGATCTATGCCTATACAGTTCCTAAGCATATGGTCCTCACTTAATAAATGTCTATTGACATAAACTGAAGTTAGTTATTCCTGCAATTAATGTTTTGTGTTATCCTTTCTTTGGGCATAACACAATACTTGGCTAAAACTAAAGAGATAAAGTAAAAACCAATAATGCCTTCATAAAGCTCCGGGAGAGCAGGGATGATGTAAAAGACACTGTCAGTTGGCTAACATTCCTGGTGGATTTCTCCCTTACTTATTTCCTCTGTAGAAGTTGGAAAAGCACTCAAGAATGGTCATGTAATTTGGTTCTGGACAATGAAATATGAGTGGAAATTTGCTGGATATTCTAGGAAAATGTTTGCTTTTCTGAGTATAGATAGTATCACCCATCCGGATCTGAAGTTAAATGAGATGCCTAGAACTGGGACCGCCAACTTGAGAGGCTTATGGGGGGAAATGCAGACACCAGCCTTGCACTGTTAAGGCGGGGCTTCCTAATTAGGTGAAAAAGTAAACTCAGAGTTGTTTTTCCCATTATTAGGTTTTCTGTTACTGGCAACCAAATATATCCTAAGTGATACAGGAAATTAGTTGTTTATTTTTGGAACGCAAACCTTTGCCATTTGCCTTCATTATCTAACTCTTAATGACACTTCAAGACTCAGCTCAGTCACTGTGTCCCGCCTAAAGCCTAGTTTGTATATGAAAGCACAAACCCTGAATCCATTAGCCTGGATCAGTGAAACAAGCCCATTTCTATGTGGATAAACTTGCCACATGAATTTTCCATGAAGAGCTAGTTTTAGTATCCTTATTCTTCTTCCTAGTGACCAATTCTGCCCAGATCTTAATTTCTACTAGGTGTCCCCAACTAACCCATTTTCTCTGGGTTGTACATTTTAAGCTTCGCCCATATCAGGACACGAGTATTCCTTCTGTAGACTGCCAGGGGTCTGGCTATAACCCGGGGCCAACCTGGGACACCAGGCTAGCAGTAACTCTCCAGGATATATGATATACTCCCAGGTTGCTGGGTATATTCAGACCCAAAGACGACTGTGAGGATGGGTCTTAGTTGTTGTACACTGCTGCCGAATTCCCGAATATTTCTCGCAAGCATTACCTCTCTCCAGTTCTTCCCCTTGACATCACACTTGGACTAAATACACCCCCTGCTTCTGCAAAGGCTGCCAGTGACAATGCCCTCTACCCTAGCAAACCCTCTCCCAGCTGGGTCATCCCATGTCTCATTGTGTAAAATGGTCTTAGGAACTCGAGAACTATGCTCCAATCCTTTGCACAGTAGATATAGAACAAAGAAAGGAATGGCACATATAGAAGAGGATTGGATTGTAAAGACATCTTCCAGAACCTTGTGCATGGAGATCCTGGTATAACCCAGAACTGAGGGGCAACCTATGGATTCAGATAACAAGGGCTCAAATGTTGGCTGCCCACTAACTAGCTGTGCCACCTTGGACAAGCTAAATAACCTCACTGTGCCTCAATTTCTCATCTACCTTATAGGTGAGGATCAGTCAAGCCACATTTGTAAAATGCTTAGCACATTGTCTGGCACATGGTAGTTGCACAATAGATTTTAACTAGCACTATCAAGCTATAAAGGTAGAGGTAAATTTGTTGGTCTCGCATCAAAGCTGGGAGCAGCTGTGAACTTGGGAACATGACAAATGTATACAAGTAGACAACCAAGACAAGGAATCAGAGAAGAGGGAAGCATAGTGTCAAAAAAAATTAGACGGGTCAAAATGCAATTATGAAAGCCAGATTTGTTAACTCATAGGAAATGTCTCTGGAAGGGGATCAAGTAGCTCAATTTGGAGAAATCGACTGCAGACTGGAAACAAAAATGACTAAAAGGAAAAGAAGGTGAGACCAGCGTCATAGTTGAGAGCACTTCCTCATTGCATGACTGGTTTTCCGACATGAGCTGGGTTTAGGATGAAGAATTTGGTCCCCTCCACAGAGATGCTAACCAGCTGGGATTCATTTTCAATTCCTGTCAAGGAAGTTGGATGCAAGAAGCTGGGGCAGGAATGCAAGGAAGTGACATTGAGAGAGACCATCTTCACCAGAGGGGCATGGAAATTAGGTCAACACAGAGGCATTCATGATTCCAAGGCTGAAATGTCAATTAGGGAATCTTCACCTTGGTGAGATGAACTGATCTGAATATGCATTTCTTCTGTTGCAACTTGGATCTGATTAAGGGGCATCCTGCTTCTGTTGGCAGGATGTGTAGGTTTGAGCCCAGGGCTAGGGGCCTGCTACCTCCAGCTCCCTTGCTAAGTGACCTTGAGTAAATACCTTCCCCTCTCTGTGCTTCAGTGGCCCCAAGTGTGAAATGACTGGGGCCACTCCAAATCCCCTCCCAGCTTTAGATGGGCATAGTATGCGGTCGAAAGAAAAATAAATAAACGATTATTGTCCAGGGACTCTCGGAAATACCTCTCCACATGGAGTAACAGATGAATACTCCTCTGACACCAAGTATTAACTATTTTAGTGAGACTTTCACTTAGTACTTACCGACTTACTGACCAAAATAAAGCAAACATGGCAAATGCATACAAGTAGACAACCAAAAAAAGGAGTCAGAGAACAGTACTATTATAACTGCTTTATTATATGAATTCTAATAATTAATAATTTATGAGAATATTGGTCTAATATTTCTAAGGATAGTTACATTATTCTTAAAAATAAAGTGAAATAATGTTCAATGTATTAACCTACAATGAAACAGCATAGTAAACAGATGGACCAGAAGGAGAATTCTTACATTTCTAGTCTTTGAAATTATAGCAGTGTTCAATGAAATATTACCCTTACACATTTGCTGCTGATTTAAACAGTTTGCAATCTACATTAAAGAAACATAAAGGGCTTTATTATCTTCTGGTACACTGTGTGCTGGCAAAAGTCATTGTACTAGGAAGATCAGGATCACCTTGGCTCTGTTTTAGTTGGGTGACCTTGCGCATGTCACATCCCTTCTGACCCTCTTTGCTCATGTGTAAACACCACAGGTGCCAATACCTGTAGACAACTGAAAGGTCTGTGCACTCTCGCCCTTCTCTGCTCAGCCTTGAGTACTTGCTTTGTTTGCATGCTCTACGTTCATTTACTGCTTGTTGGTTGAGAGTCCTTAAAATCAAGCAATCAGTCTCATTAGTGAAGCAGAAAAAAAATCACAGGCGCTTAGAGAAATAGCATGCTAGTGAAATGCTGGCTGTCAACTTGGCCTTCTTTTTACTTGATTTGATTAAAGAAGAGAAGAGTCGCTCTCACCCCCAGGTCTAGAGAAGAGCTCTTTATGCTAAACAGGCAGCTGGAAGGAGTTTAAACAATCCTCCAGCTTTAGAGTTTCTCACAAGGGTGAAAAACCAAATCAAAATTCCCATCATCAAAAATTCAAGAGGAATAATTTGCATCATGCAATTACTAGGCAAGTGTGGCTTCTCTGCCTTCTTAAGGAAATATCTACTAGACAGGTTTGGAAACAGTTAAAGGGGAATAGTACATGGGTCTACATTTACCTAATGAAGTTGATAATTAGATTCTTTTGTTTATATATGACCCTAATTTCATTTATGCAGTTCGTTCTGAATTGGGCGAGAGGGATGAGGTGTCATTTATTGGGACGATTAAAACCACAAAAGTAATCAGTTATTTACTTTTGTTTCTTCATGGCCACATTTCTTGTTCACATAATGCTGGAAGGACCTTTGAAGTGGTCTAACTCGCTTGCTTTACACTTGGGGCAACTAAAGTCAGAGAGGGGAAGGCACTTAATGAGCTTCATTTAGCAAGTTCGCTGGAGGTAGAAGGCTCCCAACCCTGAAAGAGAAATAAGGAGGTACATCAAGGGTCACTTTAAAACCCATTAATCAGAGAAGAGTGTGGATTGGCTGAGACTTAGTATCCCATGTCCACAGAGAGGAACCAGCTATTAAGTCTAAGCAGAGCATAGAGGTTTTGATGCTATGAGAGCCAGAGTCCAGGCATGAATGAGAGCATGGTGGCGAGGGAGGATGGAGCTAGAGAAAGAGGAATGCCAAGGACACAGCCCAGGGGAAGCAAAAATATTAAACAGAGAAGGAATGGTCAGAACTGTCCAAAATTAGAAGAATTTTGCAGATACCAAGAGACACATGAGTGTGTTTCTATAAGGACCAATTAACATTACTCATTTCAGTGCTGGGGTCTAGTAAGATAAGAACTAGAAAGATGGCCACTGGGCTTAGTAATATGAACACTGGATTGACCTCAGTGGGAACAGACTCAGGGAAGGGGGTTAGAGGGAGAAGGCTAATTAAAATGAATTTTCAGGTGACTATGAGATAAAAGTCTGTGGATACAGACTTAAGGGATAAGTTTAACAAAGCCTGACACAGTATGTGATCAGAATCATGGGAATCTAGAAGAAAGAAAGGGATAAAGAAAAAAATAAAGAAATGTGTATCCCAGGATGAGAAGAAAATAGCATACAGGGCACAGGAGAAGGATGAGGAGGCTAAGGTTTCTGTGGAACTCTTTTAGGTAAATTGATAGTTATGTATTATTCAAAGACACCTATCCATGAATTAAATTACAAGCCCAACGAGACAATAAAGAGAGAGGTCTCTCCTCCCTCTAGATAGATTATTTGCATCTTTGGCACATTTTCCAGTCAGTCTAAATATTTATGGAGACAGCTTTACTTGGAGTTGCACCATTCTTTCTAGGGATGTTAGCAACACGACAAAGAGTAGAGTGAGATGATGATGAATGTAGGATGCTTGTGGGTGGGGAGTGGGAGAGCCGGGGCCAGGGATACTGAGCACAACATTTTCCAGAGGGATGTTTTGATGGAATCTGACCCTATGGACAGGAATGCATTAGTCATACTCCATAGCAACCTTTCAAGATAAGCAATCAGAATGATTCGTTTGCTATTAGCTTTCTCTTTGTCTACGTATTGATGTCGTGGTATTGTCAGTGATGCCTACCAGGAAGGAAAAGATTGGAAAGCCCTTCTCCATGTACTTACCTGCGACCTACCCAGCCTGTGACTGCTCCTTGCGTACATCACTGTGCTTCTCTCACCACAGTAATCCTCACTAACTCAACTCTACTTGTACTGGCTTTCTCTCTTAGTGAAATAGATCTAATTGGTTCTGACTCAGTGTCACTGGTCGTATTTTTCTCTCTGCCTAGGAAGCTGTTATCAAAGATATTTTCAAAGTTCTTCTCCATTAATCCTCTGATAAAAGATATCCCTTAGGAAGGGCCTTCCCTGACCACTTTTTTATTTGTTTGTTTGTTTGTTTGTTTGTTTTGTTAATCCTCCCCTGAGGATATTTTCCCATTGATTGTTTTATTTAAAGAGAGTGGAAGGGAGGAAAGGAAACAGAAAGAAACATTGATGTGAAGGAGAGACATCAACTGCCTCCACACACGCCGCCACCAGGGCCAGGGATCGAGCCTGCAAACGAGGTACATGCCCTTGACCAGAATCGAACCTGGGACCCTTCAGTCTGCAGGCTGACGCTCTAACCACTAAGCCACTGGGCTAGGGCTGGCCACTCTTTTTAAAATAAATCCTCCACCCTGTATTGTTCTCTAGATCTTTGCCTTGTTATAGTTGCCTTTAATACTGCCTCTTTGAATATTTTATTTTTTATAATTATGTACTTATTTACTTATGTCTGTACGTATGTGTGTATATGTGTGTGTATTTGTTTATCTCTCTAACTACACAGAGAAATATTTTGCTTTCTTAGTGCTATATCCCTTAATATCTAGAAGAGTACCTACATAGAAGAAGTATCCAATAAAATTTGGTGAAATCACTAATCAATATAATGTGCTAATCCTCCAGGAACAACAAAGCCTCTAATCCCTGCTTTTACACCTCTCAGTGTATATTTCATCCGACTATATTATGTATTAAAATAAGCTGCTCTCCAGTCTAGCTCTCCCCCTAGTTGGTGAGTTCCTGAAGCATGAACCTTGACTGAGTTTGCATCTCCATTGTCTCGTACCACATGGTTGCTCACTGAGCTAAAGGGGAACCAGCAGCCAGACAAAGAGCAGTGGGACTAAAGGTGAACTCTTGGGATTCAGCAATGACTAACCTAGAAGAAGGAGAGATGGTGCTGCCATAATTGCATTTTTTAAAATCAACCAGCAAAATGTATGAAGTATTCATTCAGAGCAATATGCCGGGGCAGAAGAGAGCATTTTGCACTACAAGTCAGCCAACCTCTCTGCAAGGCCCTTGCCTCTCTCGGCCCATTCCCATCTGTAGTGAGAAAATTAAAGCATGGGACATCTGAGGCCCTTCAAACCCTGATGTTCTGACATTGCACTACCCAGGACAGTGAATAATGCAATAGACTAAGAGAAATATGTAGAAATCACAACCCTGCTCTCAAGAAAGGTAACCATGCAAGATCTGGAGTCAAACACACTTGAATTTGAACCCATGCTCGTGAACTTAAAAACTTTGTGAATACAGGAAAATGCATTAATCAGTACAAGCCTCTGTAAAATAGGAATAGGAATTCCCAGCTCCATGCTCTATAAACGGTAGTTTGCTTTGAACATCTCTCTCCTATATCCCACAGCTAGCCTTTTAGGTCAAGCTGACTTACGAACCAGAAGATTCTTTTATAAACACCACCCTAGCGGTCAGGTCACCTCACGTGCCACTGCAGCCCCCGTGGAGCCCAGTGAGGGAGTAGATGGCCTCCCTGGCCAGGCTAACATTTTCCAGGACTCCCCTCTGGGGCCGCTGAGCAAACTCCATTTGTGTTACCAGGAAGTTTCTCGAGCCTTTTCTTTCACTAGAATTCCATGATAAACATTCTTGCTGATGACTTACCGCCTGTCACAACACTCTGCAGCTCCCTGTCCAGAAGGAATTCCTACAGAATGAGGTCAGTCACTTACTAACCATGTATTCCTTTTTTTTTTTTTATTACCCCTTTTGGACTTGCTGTTAAGATGCTGAGCAACTGCCTCTGGCTACATCAGCGGGCCATTTCCAACTGCTGTGGGAGCAAAATGTTCCAACAGCCTAAGACAGAGTCCTGAGGATCCAGGGAGATGAAGCACAGACACCAAATCCAATCACAGGGCCATGGGCGGAAATCCCAAATTAGCAGATCCAATAACCATGCAGTGGAGTTAATGAGAAGTTCTTAGATACGCTTCTAGAGAATTTGGAAATGGACAAGGTGTAAAAGTGCTTGTCATAGACATTACTTATTCATCAATGTTCCCAGGAATGATGTTGTTTTCACTAAAACAACATCTAAAATTGGAGACTCTTAAAGGAATTGAGCATACTATAGAGCTCATATAACTCCTTACATGACAGAGTGACAGCAACTCCCTTTTGCCAGGCATGTGGGAGCACAAGGCAGGGAACCTCACATAGGCATCCCCTGCCTCATGGTCTCGCACTGCTGGATTATGCATAAATTCGATAAATCACTTCGTCTTTCATGTCATATAGCTAATGCTTGATACATGATGGATGGTAAGGGTTTAGTAGATTGAACTAAAGACTCTCAGCCAACCTGACTCAGGAACCTTTTCCTATTTGTATCTCCAGTAGATAATAATTTCCCTATGACTTCTTATTAAAATAACAGTTCAGAAAAAGCAGCAGAGGAATTCAATTTTATTCAACCTACCAATTTCTATTCAGTTACTCAACAGACCTTTAAAGAGCCCCTAGGTGAGGCATGGCTCTGAAGTCTTATTACATGAATTTCAACCACAACCTCTTGAACAAGTTACATAACCTCTCTCTGAGCTTCAATTTTCTAAATCATAAAATGGCGATGATAATAGAATCTATTTCCTGGGCTTGTTGGGAAGACTAAGAGTCAATTCACATAAAATAGTGCCTGACATGGAGTAGGGTCTCAATAAGCATTAGCTGTTATTTCTGGCAGTAGTAATAGTAGTAGTATAGAAATAGTGTTTGCACAACAGTAATGGTAGAACTAATGGTATAATGGTATAATAATAGAATCGCATAATAGCATATTAGTATAGTAATAATAGTGCTGTGGTAATACTAGTAGTAGTCATGTAGTAATAATAGTGGCACTAGTAGTATATTGGTAGCAATATAACAGTGTCGTGGTAATAGCAGTAAGAATGATACAGTAATTGTAGAAGTAATATTATGTTAGTATAACACTATAATATATTATACTAATACTAGGAGAATAAGTAATAGTATCAGAGTATTCAGAGTATGTTAATAACATAGCTGTATTTGCCAGGCACCAGTCACGAAGCCCTTACCCTTAAGGAGCTCTTACTCTTTCTCTAAATGGCCCAGATGAAAGGGGGCTTCAGAGACCATCTAGTACATGGAACACGTTATATGTAGAGGTGAGAACACTACAGTCAAGAAAAGTATAGTGTCCCACACAAGATCATTTGAAGAGTTAATGCCAGAATTTGGGCTCAAATTCCAGTTCCCTTATTCTCCCTCCAACACTCTGTCCACTCGACCATGGGACCATTTATAATTCATTTCCAAATCTCTCACCATCCACCCACTCACACCCACCCAGATCCATACTCTTCAACCACATGAGAAAGCTAAATCCCCCCAAACACATATTCATATTCTCTGCTGCCTACCTTTGTGTTTTTCGTGGGCCATTCCTTCAACCTTAAAGACACTTTACATGTTTGATCTTCTCAGTAACTCCTAGTCATCCTTCAAGACTCATCTACTCTTTCAAACATTTCCTAGATCCTCCCCCATCCTGGTTTTTAGGCTGATTAGACCAGCCCTCTTTTTTTATATAGAATTCCTTACAGTGTTTATCCTAGCATTTATTACAAAGTTTGGATCCATTCTTTAGGTGCAAGCATTATTCTAAGTACTTTATAAATATCGATTCATTTAATTCTCATAAGAACCCCTGTAAAGTTCTTAAAATTGATTTGCCTTATCTGTTTCTCCATGCCATATGTTTGTTCCAAAAATAATTATTGAGCACCCACTATGGCTGTGCATTAGGCACATACTTGTGAACAAGGTAACTTTGCCCCTGTCCTCAAGATGCTTATAATCTAGTGGGAGAGACAGGCAAGGAAGCCTGTCTATAATACAATATATTAAGTTTTATATTAGGAGGGGACTCTGAGATCACATAGGCGGGGCACAAACCCAACAGAAGGAGATGAACATAGGTAGGAAAAGTTAGGGGAGTGAGATGAGGACAACATTAGTGCTGGGAGAAAAGAGCTGTCAAACATGGACTCGAGAGGCAGGGTGGTCAGCAATGCAGCGCTATGCAAGTAACCTTACTCAGTTGGCTAGTGTCTTAGGCCATGAAATCCCTGAGGAATAGATTCTACTTGATTTGCTTCTTTGTTCTTTATACCCAGCACAATGTCTAACACAGAGTAAATACTTAATGAGTATTTGTCAAAGGATTGCTTAAATGAACACACAATGAATAAAGAACAGAATGCTTTGGAGAAACTCCGGTCCTCTTTCTTTGTTTCTTCCTTTGGTTCTTTCTTTCTGTTTTGGGGTTTTATTTCCAGAGGGACAATTTCATCCCCAAATACTGCAATTATAATCTAATTGGGGCTCGCTGTGTCCAAAACACAATTTATAGGACTTTTTTCTAAAAAGAGTTTCACCAAAATTTTCCGTTTCATGGAGCTAGACTGTGGCCATGTATTTGGCATTTTGTAGATGGAAGAAAAAAAGGCAGATTCCAGAGAAGCAACAAGCTGAGCCCAAGTGATAAGAGAAAGGATTAGAGAAGGAATAATACTAAAAGAAACTTTTTTGAAAATACATACAAATCCATAAATCATTCTGTAGCCATGCAGTCCTGATTAGAAACCCAAAATAGAAAAAATAATTTTTTCTTCTGTGCTAATATTTCATCATAACTGGCAGCTCAAAACCCCTGGGAGCCTGGAATTTTCGGATCATTGAGTTGGGAGCTGGGAGAACTGATCTCAGAGCATTACCTTACAGCCAGTTCTCAGGGAAAACCACAGGGCTGAGTGTGGGTTTCCCGAACCCTGTGGAAACCTCTCATTCCAGCACAGGGTTTCTAGGAGGAGACAGGGCTCCCTCAGGGGGTTGGCTGACAAAGGAAACAGTTAAAGGATTAAGTCATACCAGGCATGGCGCCAAACTCCAAGTAGCCATGGGGGTCACTGGCTTAGGACCAGGCTGTCAGGGGTCTGCCAAATGGTCATTTATACAGCACCCTCTGTTCCTATGGCTGTACTTAGTCAAAAGAAACCACAGTCCCTGCTCAACACTCAGTGGTGGCATGGTGGGTAGAAAGAGAAGAGACTCTATAGATCTATAGACGTAGATTCCAATGCTGGCCCTCGCAATATGCATTACCTAACCAAATGAAACTTTCAAATTCTTGTCTGGAAATTAAGGAGGGAAGAGAGACAGAGATAGATAGAGACGAAGGAAGGACGGAAGGAAGGAAGGAAGGAAGGAAGGAAGGAAGGAAGGAAGGAAGGAAGGAAGGAAGGAAAACAAACTTATTCTAAGAACTGAATGAAATCTTTTATTTACAGTACAGTTCCTTGCATAGAATATGATTTTAAGTATTAGCACCCTTCCTTACTCTTACTATCAATACAATGCTCTTTTAAAATTGCCTTGTTACTCAGTTTAGAGGTCCCCAAATTTGTGCAAATGGATATAATTTAACTTTATTCCTGGTGATTTAATAAACATTTAACATTTAGCTTATTCCTTGTGATTTTAATAAACACTATTTTGGAAATTTGGAAGGGTAGAGAGAAACTGTGGTCACAGTGTCCCTCACTGCATTCAAAAGTCTTTAATATTTTTTAGTTTAAACTTTGAAAAATCAGAACTCTAGTGTTCTAGAAGATAAGTTTGAGGTCAGTCAGGCCTAAATGAAAACTCTGTTCTACCAAGTACCATTCCTGTGGTTCTGGAAATGTTATTTTAACTCTGAAACCCAATTTCCTTCACCATACATGAAAATAATATCTATGCCTCATAAAGCTTAAATATGAAATGGCACTGCATGCATGAAAGTGTGCAACATAAGTGGTACTTCACAAATTCTTTCATTCATTCAACAAATATGTATCAAGCACCCGCCATGCCAAGAGTATTGTAGGGACTGATGATAAAGTTGTGAACGAAACAATGTCCCTGCTCTCATGGAGCCTTTATTCTAGTAGAGGAGGCAGGCAGTGGGCAGATAGATTTCTCTCGGCTGGAATGAGTGCTTTGAGGCAAGGGAAGCAGAGGAGTGATAAGCATGGTGGTTCCTTTTCCCCCATGGTTCATACCGTTCCTTTTCTTTTGTATCCCCAACTCTCCTACCCCGCAACATGGGCTCCAGGAAGGATGAATCAGAGGTTATAGTCTGTTGAACTGAGTCATCTGCATCCTTTAAATAAAGCTGTGAACACCGATAGAGGAGTTGGTCATCAGCAGGATGGACAATTGCGGTGTCGCTCTGGAGACCCCTGCAGACTCGCAGCTATGCTGTCTCCAGGCTTGTCTTCGGTGACACTGCAGAGGCAGTTCTTAGGGAATGACACCCCCCCCCCCAAGGAGGCAGTCTCCAATAAAGCCACCTTTGTTGCAGCAGAACATCAGTGACCTTATTCTGTGCTTGGTCCAAGTTGAAGGGAAAGAAGGGAACGGCCAGCTGTGAAAAGATCAATTTGTTTCCAGTCCACTCTTTCTTACCATCCAGAGGCTGGCTCCCCACATTGGCTATTCTGGCAGGGACAGATGCCAAGTAGGACAAAAACTGAAGAAACACCCCCTGTTCCCATGAAGCAGGAGCATTCAGCCTTCTGCCCAGAGCCTGTGGCCTAAGCCATCACCCAGCAGTACTGCTTTGGGGAGACACAGGTTGGGGTAGCCAAAAGGGATGCCTCAAGTCTAATTCAAAACTACATTCAAATTCTCCTCTAATTCACATTTGAAAATAGCCAGCATTGGCCTGATGTGGGAGAGCCAGTGCACCCTTATGCCGTAGCTGGGAGTGTAAATTGGTGAAACCTCTTTGGAGCCCATTTCGCAGTATCTATGGGAATTGAAAGCTTTGTTGCAGCTAGCCCACTTCTAGGAACTTATCCTTAGATAAATTCTCAGAAGTACACCAAGATGAATGCATGAAGATCTTTATTGCAGCATTGTTTGTGCTAGCAAAGGTTTGAAATCAACTGAATATCATGCTGTAGCTTAAAAAGAAAAAAAAAAAAAAAGAGGCACATGTGTGTAGATTTTCATGGAAAGAGGTCCAAAAGAGAAAGGAGGAAAACAATATGTAATTCTGTACATATGGTAGCATCCATCTGTTACATATGAAGTTAACCCCTCTATCAATGTATGTGTCCTGCTGCTGTACCTCTACTAATACCTCTGTCTAGTCCCACTCCAGTCCCAAGATTCAGTAGTACTCACATGGCAAAAGGACTCATGTAGGGCCCTACAGGTGTGAGGATGCTAGGAATGAATGGGTACCCTAGAGCAGTGGTCGGCAAACTGCGGCTCGCGAGCCACATGCGGCTCTGTGGCCCCTTGAGTGTGGCTCTTCCACAAAATACCACGTACCCTAATTAAGTTAACAACAATGTACCTACCTATATCGTTTAAGTTTAAAAATTTGGCTCTCAAAAGAAATTTCAATTGTACTGTTGATGTTTGGCCCTGTTGACTAATGAGTTTGCCGACCACTGCCCTAGAGCGATGGAAGAGGAAGAGGCCTTGCTAGCCTCTATTAACTATACTCTGTAAATCTGTTTCCAGGGCCAGGATGAGGTAGAATCAATAGCCAGATGAGTAATGAATTGCTTACGTGGTTTATGATTTTTCCTGAGCTCCATCTGAATGGGAAACTAAGACCACGCTCCTAGTATTTTCAGTTTTTTAATCTCTTCATAATGAATGACCCATTTCCATTTTTTTAAAGCAAATAACACAGAGAATAAATGTGAAGGAACTTAAAAGCTCCCTAAAGGAAAGAACAGTGTATATTTGCACAATCAGAATTCGCTTCCTTCCAACTCTAAAAAATCCCAAGTTTTTTTTTTTCAGTAGTAAATGTTATCAAATGTACAATGAGCACCAAAGAGTGAAGAAAAAATACATAATTCTGCCCATCCTGCCACTGATTAGCTGTGGAATTTTTATTGAGCTTCCTGCGCTCACGGGGCTTCGGCTCTCCCTGTGGTCCATAGGATGTGGACTATGTGGACTGGGACCAGCACAGGGATGGCAAATACAGGGCATCTGCACTACTTCTCTCCCTTCTTCCCCTGACAGACAGGACTAATCAATCAGCACTTTCCTACAGATCCCAGATGACTCCTCTGACTCTTAAAATAGAACTCTAAGCAGTTACTAACAACAAATCTAAGTTGATACAAAAGCTAATACTTAATTGCATTCTCCAGATGAGATGATCTCTGAAGTTTATTCCAGATTGAACATTCTTTTTCCATAATTCAAGGATTCACCTGAATTCCAGCTCACCCATGAAGTCAACCTAAAATAAATAAATAAATAAATAAATAAAAGAAAAATAAAGCTAAAAAAAAAAAAAACACATTTTTTTTTCCCCATTGCTGAGTTGTATAGTGTGGTCCATATAAGTCGATACAAACTTGACTTCTGGCTGCTTTGCTCTGTTAACTCATTGTTACCTGTACAACCATTCTGACTCTTTGGAGAAACTTAATTACAGCAATTTTCAAACTGCGGTGCAGTGAACAGCCAGAGGTACTCAGGGGTTTCCCAAGGGCTCCAGTTGGCAGATAGTTTTAAAGGAATTTTCAGATTCTCAGCTTCCATCTGCACTCTTTCTCAAGAATCTCAGCATAAGGAGTCTCCTTTTCATAATGCCTTTCTCCCACTTAACAGAAGGGAGCTGTATCTCTCACTCATCCTGACTTCCCTTGGGGTATAAAAATCTCTGGAGAACAAACAAAGGTGCAATTCAAAACTCTGTTGTAACTGTTGAGAAAGTACGTGACTAATGATCTGGTAAAAGATCATTTTGCAAGTCAGATGACTTCCAGTGCTTTGGTTACAGCAAAACTGAAGGGGAGGGGAACCTAATTAAAATGTCAATGGAGAAATCATTAAAAATGCTCTTGGATGATTATCACTATGTGATTTTTGACACTTGCAACCTGGTAGGAGATTATAAAAAAAAAGTCCTTTTCTCATCCACTTGTTTCTGTGACGGGGGTTTCTCAGTGCTTGCAACCAAAAAAATGAAAGCTAAAAATAGAATTTATATAATACCACCTCATGCTAGGAATAATGAATATTTCTCAACAGATATGTGATCTAATTGAAAAAAAAAAGTATCTCATTCAGAAAAGCATTTTCAATAAAACCTTATGTTTCATGTCATAAATATTGATCAAAATTAAAATAAATGTATAGTGGATTGATCAGTTGACTACTTCTAATAATTGTTATGATAATTCAATTTAGAAAAAAAATTGTTTTATGCTAGAACCTTATACTTACAAAACATTAAAGAAATTTTAATATGAATTGATATGTATATCTTGTTTCAGAGGAATATGATAACATGATCAGTAAAAGACTTTCAAGTATAAAATATACCACATTAGGATAAAATCCTATGGAGGAAATGGAATGGAAATATGCATTTGATGAGAAAAAGAAACTATGTAAGTTTTCAACTGTAAAGAAAGATCTTATTCATATATTTCTTAATGGGTAAATGGTGGCATGAAATCACTATGGAATTTAGATTTCATTAAATCCACTTAAATGAGAGATTAGACAGTTTTATTTTTAAATTCTTATGTGTTTAATATACTTGAAGTTATTATATCCTTTACAACTATTTAAACATACGTAAGAACATCTGTCACCTTAAAAAGGTATATAGTTTTTCAGAGATGACTTTAGAGGACAGAAAAGCAAACTCTTAAATACTACTGTATTCTACCACAGTGAATTATCTTCAATAACTACAACAGGGCAGATCATAGGGCAAGTGTTCCAGGGAATCCCATGTGCTGGTGAAATAATCTGTGTAAAGGAGGTGAGGATGACACATTTTCTAAGTATAAATGTTACCTGTCCAGTAGGGGTGAGATTAGACTAGATCTGAGCCATCTTGTCAAACCCACCCCAGTATTCCTATCCCTGGACCCAGGCTACCCTTTGTAACAGGGTGCCCTAACTTGCATTAGGAAACTGAAAGATTTTTAAACCCTGGATCTTTATTGAGAGATTAAAAAACATGCTTTAATTTTTAATTACAGTATATTCTGCTATTGCCTTGGAACCAATGCCTTATCTAGGGAACATAAGCAAAGCAATAAATATGTGTATCATTTCTTGGGATATTTTTTTCTTCTTGGTCAATTCCAGATGCTCTTTTTGGGGGGACAATTTGCTGAGCCAGAGTATAGGCAAGAAGGTGGTGGAGGGAGCAGTTGTCTATCTACTGTTGCTTCAGTTTTAAGTGGGCTTTACTGATCCATGGACTCATTCAGTAAAGCTTACCTTCACACGCCCTCGGTGCCAAGTTATAGATTAGGATCTGGAATTTCCAAGGCCAAGATGACACAGGTTCTGCTCTTGAAGATCTCATAGTTTACTAAGGGAAAGACAAGCTCATGAACAAATAGTTAAGACACTGTGTAGTCAGCGACATATTAGAAAAACTACTTGGGTGTTAGGGATCAGAGAAGATGGAGTGACCAGTTCGGCAAGAGGTGGTGCTATCTGAGCTGTAAGTGAGAAGCAGGGAAGTCTCAGCAGAAGGCACAGCACACACCTTACCAGGGAAGCATGTATGATCATAGCCGTTGAAGGATAGAAAATATATTGGTGCTAACGCAAAAGGTAGAATCAGCATTTAGGAGGTGGGGCAGGAGGTAAAGGGTCAAACAAGTCCGGGATAGGTCCTAACCAGCCTTGACTGTCCTGCTGAGGCATTTGGAGCTTGAATTGATCCTTTGAGCAGGGGAAGAAGCATGACCAGAGCAAAGTTTTGGGATGATAATTCTGGATGGCCATGGGTTAGGAGATGTGAAAAATGTCTAGCCCAGCATGAGATACAGATTCTCAAAATCAAAGAAACAAACATCAACAACAAAAAACATGGTTGACCTCTCAACTTTTTTCTCTCCCTCAAAAAAAGCAGGGCTCTGAATCCATGGCATACAGTGCATCCAGAAAATGTTTTATACTGAGAAGAGGAAATGAACCAAGAACAAGGTAAAAATTATTCATTTGTTTTATCGATATTTATCAGGTACCTATTCCCTTACATATTGGTCTATACATATATTTTTCTCTACAACGAATTTGTCAAGTAGGAACTATGACCCCCTCCCTCACTAACGAGGACACTAAGTCACAACTGGGTTAAGTAACTTGGCCAAGGGCCTATAGCAATAAGAATTAGATTATTTACCAACCCAGCCAGTCTGGCTTATATGCGCTTAACCACTGTATCGTCTCTCTTTAAGTATTATGAATACTATTTCACTGTTAGGGACTGTGAGAATGAAAACACACCAAACCACCGAGGAGAGCTCCTCTAGAGATGAACTGGACCTCACCTTGGGTCCGTTTCAAGTGAGGGGGTTCCAGGTGTCTGTGCTCCCAGGCCAAATCTGGAAAAGAATGGAACACGGGCTGTGTCCTGCTGCGGCCAGGCTCACGGAGGAGTCCTCTTGCTGCCACTGCCTCTGTTCCTGAGCTGGAGCTCCCAGGTCCAAATGCTGGTCCTCCTCATTCTTCCCCTAATCCCATTTCAGTGAATGCCATCTCCATCCCTGCACTCTCCCCCTCCCCCCATTCACGATGCAGCTTCTCTCTACTTCAATTCCCACATCTAATCGATCACCAAACTCTGGCAAGCTTGTCTTTAATATCACTGAAACCTCCCCTCTTTCATCCATTCCCACAGCTCCAGCCCCTGGTCCAAGCCACCATCATTTCCTGCTTAAATGGCCATGACAGTCCCTCACTGGTCTCACTCCAGTTGGTCGTCTTCTTAACTCGGCTTCACCCTGCCGCCAGGATGATGTTTCCAAAGCATCTTTCTTTGGCCCTGCCTTGTTGACACCTTGGAATGGCCTCCCTTCATCTACCTATGGGAGAAGAGTTCACAATCCTTCACAGGGCTCATAAGATCCTCAGTGAGAATCTGCCAACCTTGCTTCTCTCATCAGCCCAACCCCCAGCAAGCCCTCTGCCCCCCCACCCCCACCCCTCACTCCACTAACATTCCTAAAATGCCATAAGCTGTTTCTCATCTCTCACTCTGCTAAGGGCACATCCCTCTGCCCCTCTCCTGTTCCCTCCCTTTCCCCCCTTTCCTTCGTAATTCTAAATCCTGCCCAAAATTCTGTTCAGGTGTGACCATCTCTAGCTAGCCTTTCCCCCACTCCCACCCGTCTAGGTCCTCTACTCGCTCCTTGATGACACTTACCCATTGGACTACAATCGTCACTTTACTTGTCTGTCTTCCATCTGGGCTATTAGCCTATGAAAGATAAGCCCCCTGGTTCATCCAAATTCCTCACTGCCCAGAACAGTGCTAAACACAAGTGATCAGTAAAATACGTATGAGGTAAATGAATAAATATCCTCGTTATCTTCACCTCATAATGGACGCAATATGTTCTCCTAATAGATGCTATGTATTTGCACACAGGGTGATTACAAAGTTAAATAAACTTGAACATTGTCATTAACTCATCAGAGCCACCCCCAGCCTCCTCTCCCAGGGATGGTAGAGATGGCTTCATCATCTCCGTGGGACCACACTCCCTTCCTAAGGGGAACCAATTCATCCAGCTAATTGGAAATAGGAGCTAGCAAACTCCCTCTGCAGTTTTAAAGGCCTGAACAGGCCTCCTGACCATGGATGAGAACACGATAGATTTTTCACACAGCTTTTCCAAAAACAGAAAGGAATCCACTCTAAGCTCTGCAAAAAAAGAGCTCTTGTAACATTTCCTTTAGGGAGGAAAGTTTCCGATACACTGGGCCCCAGACTACTGAGTGGAAATCATTCCCTCATTCTCTTTTCCTTCACACACACACACACACACACACACACACACACACACACACACACACACAGAGATGTTTGATGACTTTCTGAAATCAGGGATTGACCCAAAGAAAGGTTGTGTTTCCTAAGATGTTCCCAGGAAAGAGACACTGGACTTGCTAAAAGTCAGTAAAGGAGTCAAAAAGGGGCAGGACACAGGGTGGCCCAGATGCCCAAGCCCTTCCCACATTGTGACACACAGCCATCCGGACGTCACTTAACATTCTTTCTCTCATGATGAAGCACAGGACAATACGTGTCACGGTCATGCCTGTGGCAGAATCCCAAGGTATTTAACGCTCCGATGCCTTGGTTACATCACTGTGGAGCTTTCCTAGTATTTTATTTCTTGTACATAAATTGAGCCTTGGATGAATATTGCATTCCTTGGGTAGGGCAGAAAAGAATTCCAAAGATTTAAATAAAACTGTTCTTGTTTCTGCTGTTGTAAGGGAATGGTTATGTCATGCTCACGGAGCTAGATAAAGTCATTTTTTAAGCCTGCCAGGAGCTTAACATCTAGGAACTGCTATTCACCTCATTTTTAGCATGGAGCTAGTAACATCTGCCCCCAGTCCATTTCAGAAGATTCCATGAAACAGAATGTGTAAGAGGGTTATCCCAGTGCGTGACACAAGGAGGCTCATAATAAATGTCACTCACCTCGTTTTGTAATCTCATGAGACAGACACACATGGAAGCAATTATTTACGATCCAACGCAAAGAGGGTCACCAAGGAATAGAGATGTGACTAAAATGCAGAGAGGCATTCTGAACTACATATTGAGGAGTGAGCAGGTGGCACTTAGGTTAAGCAATAGAAGAGGAACTGGCATGTTAGATAAGATGAGGAGGCTGTTTTCCCAGAAGTCTGTGTAACTGAAGTGAATCGCTCGAGTGTGGAAGGAAACACTTCCTGGCTCAGCTAGTTACTATGGTGTCATTTGTTAACATTATCAAATCTTTTCCATGTGGCTCTGCTTCCTATCCAAAAATAGATTACACACGAAAAACAGAGATTCTGGTTCCCAGCACATCCTCAGCCTTTGTCTCCTGCATGAATACTGACTAAGGGCCAGAAGGGGTTAAGTCTGTAGAGTGACTATATTTTGCCTCCATCTTCTCTGGAGACTAGAAAAAGCCATTGGTTCCCTGGGGATGGAGGGAGGAAGGACATCACTTTATTGGAAAGACCTTGGGAAAAAGAGAGTGGTCCTCCAGGGGGTGGAGAATCAGTGCCTTCTTGGCACACATCATTGCTATGACAGACTAGAACAGGTAGTGGAGATTGTATGTGACCTACAGCTGCCAGGACACCTGACTAGAGGAAATCCCTAGCGTGTGACATGCGCACAGGGGTGCTTGGGTACTCAAATCACTGTGGACAAGCTGCCCATTCTCACCAAGGCCAGCCGTGAGCAGTTCTATCATGTGCTGTAAAACTTCCTATCCCAAGTGAACGCTTTCATTTTTAGGTCAGAAAAGCTGAATGAATGCACTCCTTCATCGAGCGTACCGCAGTGGTCATGATCTAGTCCAGCCATCTCTCTCCCTGGGGGATCCTGTGCCCACCTCATAGGCGAGAGGCATCTAGATCAGTGGGTAAGACCCAGGCCCCAAAGGAGGTGAGACAAGGGCTGGAAGCCTGGCTTTGGCACTAAGTAGCTCTTGGCCTTGGGTGAGCCAGCGTTGCTCACCCTCTGTTAGATCAGCTCTCACGGGGAGATGCTAATCTGTGCATCCACATTGCTGTTTTAGAATTACATGAGATAACACTTGTAAAACACGACACACTCCATGGAATAATATAACCGTTCAGTATTTAGTAACCATTCTTCCTCTTTCATATGAAATATAAACGCCTTCAAGATTTCTATCATTTATATATTTCTTTTTTAAAAATTACTGAGTACTTACCGTTTGACATGCAATACACAAACAGAGATATCTAATCCCTGCCCTCAAAGGAAGACACCGATATCTTTTTGGCTTTTTTCTGTTTCTCAGCTTTTTAGAACTGCAGACGAACCCCTCTCCTCATCTGTCTTGGGCTGAATTGGGTTCTGGAAGGTGAAAGGCCAGCCCTGAAAGCGCCAGGCGACCGCGTGTCCCTCAGAGCCAGAGCTGCTGTCTATGTAATCGGAGCTGACCACAGAGAATGTGACTAAGCGAAACCCCATCTGCTGTGAGGTTTCCCCACATTCCCAGGAGGGATGAGAGCAGGATATGAGGCGGCGGCGGCGGCGGCGGCGAGGTGAGGGTCTGCACGGAAATGGTGAGATCCCCCACGTGTAGTGTGTCTCACCGCAGACCTGTGTGGGTTCCCCCCAGCATGACATCATCTGGAGCTCACCCGGGCTCGGTCCGCACACACTGCTCCCTCCATGCCATGCAGCAGGGATCTTGGGCGGTGCGTGTGTGAGCATGTATGTGTGTGTGTGCGTGCTGCTGGAGGCTGTAAACCAGGATTGCTCAGGTCAACACTATTGGCATATTTGTGCTGGATGTTTATTTGTTGCGGGGGTGCGGGGGGAAAGGCTGTCCTGTGCATTGTGGGATATTCCACAGCATACCTGGCTCCTACCCGCTAGCTGCCAGTAGCACCCCCTACCAAGTTGTGACAGCCAAAAATAATTCCAGTCATTTCCAAAAGCCTCCTGGGGCAAAATCACCCCCAGTTGTGAACCACTGGCATAAACTGAGTGAAACAAATGGCGACCCCTTTTTATTAAAGGCAGGAGAGAGAATTCCGAAGGGAAATAAAATACAGTAAGTCTCCAACTTCTTATCTAGTTTTAGAAGTGAAGGAGAAGCCGGGGGTAGTGGCTTGTTGAACAGTTTGGATGCTATTTGTTCAATAAAGAGGAAAATCTAGAAGTAGTAATAATTACCAACTATTCGGCATTTTCTATGTCCTAAGCATGGTACTAAGTGCTTTATCTCACTGACTCCTAACAACAGATCTGAATGTAGATGTTTTAGTCCCCATTTCACAGATGAAGACACTGAGGCTCAGGGAGGAGCATGCAGCTCGTAAGTAACTGAGCTGGGATTTAAAGCCAGGTCAGCACGAGTTAAAGTCCAAACTCAGAACCATTGGGTTATCTTAGTTCATTATTTTGGAGTCCATATGGGACATCATACAAATTTCAAAGTCGATGATTTAAACCAGTGAGTATTTAATGAGACTATATCCAACATCATCCTAGACAGAATGTGGGTGGATTTGTGTGAGAGAATGAGACTCTCCATGCCCTTACTTAAACAAAACTGACTCATTTATAAATCGACATGAGATAATACACAATTAACCCCTAAATTGTGTGTGTTAAAGGCATATCAAGTAAACAGTATGCTAAAGAGAAAGACTATGTTTAATCACTTTGTGGGGGGGGGTTATTACCCAAGGAGTGAGGATATTTTTTTCCATTGATTTTTAAGAGTGGAAGGGGAGAGAGAGAAAAAAAACATCAATGTGAGCAAGATACAGCAATTGGTTGCCTCCCACACCCCAGGAGTGGGGATCGAACCTGTAACCCAGGTACTTGTCTTTGACCAAGACAAGTGCACAGGCCAGCACTCCAACCACTGAGCCACACTGGCCAAGGCTAGTGACTGCATTTCTAAATCATCTGTCCCTGAATAGGGTGCTCAGTGTACCAAGAGGCTCCTCAGTGAGGACTTGGAATTGAAAGTATGCACTTGACATTGGATGGTTCTGGGTTCTAATCCCAGCTCTGACCCTTACCAGCTGTGTGGCTTTGGGCAAAGCACTTTACAGTGGAGAGCCTCAGCTAACTCCTCAGCAAAACAGATTAAATACTCACCAGGTAGTGGGAACCAATGTGGAGTGTCTCACAGCCACTTGACTTTTCTTCCGTCACACCCGTCACTGTTGGTAATGTATGCTTATGTGTGTGTGCATGTGTGTGATGGATGTCTCACCCATGAGTCTGAAGAAAGCAGGGACTGCATCTCTTTCATTCACTGTCTCCCTAATGTGACATAGTACTTGGCGCATAGTAGATACTCATTTAAAATACATGAGTGAATATAAAATGTTAATGTGTGTGCCCTCCCCGCCCCCCTGCATTTTCTTCTAAGATAATGAGTTTCCTGACACTGGGAGTATTCAAGCAATAGAAAAATTAGATTCTCTATCCCTGTGTCCCTATCACATTGTCCTCTCTTACAGTGAATTTCACTACAGCACATATCACATTGTCTTGCAATTACCTATTTCTGTGCCCATCTCCCCCATGGGGCTATAAACTCCTTCAGAGCTGATGAATCACCTTTGTTGCTGTTGTTAATCCTCACCCAAGGATATTTTTCCCATTGATTTTTAGAGAGAGTGGAAGGGAGGAAGGAGAGGGAGAGTACACAATTAACCCCTAAATTGAGAAAGATTGATGTGATTGGTTGCCTCCCGCACATACCCTGGCCAGGGCAGGCATCGAATCTGCAACCCAGATACGTGCCCTTGACCAGGTATTGAACCTGAGTCCCTTCAATGCCTGGCCCGGCACTCTAACCACTGAGAAACACCAGGACAAGCTGAATCACCTTTTAATTCCTGTAATTTGGCTCTATTACCTGTGCCCAAGATGTGATACATGTCTGAGTCCAATAAATATTTGTAAAGAAGACATTGATGCCTTAGACAGAGGGCATACATTGACCAAATTAGAACTCAGACAAAAGTGCCACCTGATACCTTCCAACTCATCAGATCTAGGCTTCAGTATCTCTTACTGCTGCCAGTTCTGCTCACACAACATCCAGCAATCAGGAACAAAAGATGGGGCTTGTTATTTTTATTGTTCCAGACAAGTATAGACAATGCAAAATTCTGTCTGCAATTAAACTGGCCTCTTGCACAAGAAAAAATCGTGAGCCAGATTTTTCATATCCAAGCTTTGCACTTGAAAAATGCTTGGATCCAACCATTCCCAAAAACTTTGCCTATAGAGTGCTTACCTATGCCAGCCATAGCAGTGATAGTAGGATGCAGCTGTGCCCCCAGCACCTGCTAGTACGGCACCTGTGTATCCCATCCATCTACGTGGAGTGAAGAAATGAAGAAATTGTACAGTGAAAGAGTCATTGAAAGTAGTACCATGCCCTTGTCCTTGCTCCCTCGCCCCATTTTTTAAACAAGGAAAGCAAATGGCACAATGTGCTCTTCAGAAAACACAGTGAAGAGGATCCTGCACAAGATACAAAGAGGTCTGGGTTCTAATCCCACCAATGATACCCTGCCTCGTTTGAAGTTAATAATAGTATCTATCCATAGGTGTGTGATGAAGATTAAATGAAGGTAGTAGGTGTGATATTCTAAATAGGGTATGCAATACACAGTAAATGTTCGATAATCCTTAGCAATCACCATTTATAGGAGACTCCCAGTGGCAGGAAAAAAACTCTCCTCTATGAAGGACCCCTTGGAAAGCACCCATCCACTCACACACTTACCCATGCTCCCGTCTCATCTCCCCGGCTCTCTATTGGCCTGAATCTGTACTGTGATAGTCAATAGCAGAATATGACATCTCTTTGGTTATCTTTCTGTTCTAATTAGATTCTACAGCTTGGGTATCAGTAGAATACCCACAGATGGGTATTCACCCATGGTCCCCAGAACTACGCAACTGGGCTATCTCAATGACCTTCACAAAGACTCTTTCCCCACACCAACCTAGCCAGTCTTTCCATTGGAAGAAGTCGCTTTCTATTTAGCCGAGGTTTGGTCCAGAGTTTATCTTTGTCACAGCTTCAGTGATAGTGCTTGGCATATACTAAGATGACTTAATGTGTAAGTGCCATTTTTGTAGGTCAATGTAGTCAGATATCAGCCATTTCATCTAAATCATCTATTAGATTTAACTGTGCAAACAAAATTGCGACTTGCTAAAGTACTTCTATTTCCTTTAAAAGCAACCACTTCCTGCTGATTTCTGCTCATTAAACCAGGCTCCCAGATCTCTCCTTGGCAGTGCTACACTAGCTTGCAGGAGTTACTGGCAGAACACACTTCAAAGTGAGCGCCCCTCAGCTGGTCTACAATGCAGCTGTCTCACTGACTCATCCTCCCCCCTCCTGTCCACAGGGATTATCAAGGGTTCCCCATCATTTCCTTGTAATGTATTTCCACTGGGGGGAAATCGTCTATCTTGTGCCTCAAACAATGACTCATGTGTCTCTACTGAGAGCACTCCCCATATACCATTCATCTGCAAGTTGAGTCCAGTCCTGGCCTGGGCAGGTGTTCTGAAGAATTTAGAAAGCTTTTGAACTTCCCCTATAGAGGCGATTCTCTGAGACAGTGTCTGCAAGACTTGCCTGGCGGCTCACAATGAGTCTCCTTTGGTCCCCAGATACCACAGCTCCATTTGATGAGATCACAGAGCAAAAAGGAAATCAAAGGAGAGCTGAAAAGAGAGTTAGGATTTGTGGATCTTGCACAGAAGCAGGGAGGGAGTGGGGAGCTAGCATGTGTCTGCTTACTCTTCTCTGTCACCTTTACATGTCTGTTCTATCTATGTAGAAGAAACTCATCAGTGTGAAGGATTTTCTAAGCCACAAACCCCTCTGATTTTGTGGGTCTTACAGAAATCTAGACAAGTCGCTTCCTCCATGTGAAACATTGTTCCAAGAAAAAGCAGAGCTGCATTTTAGCCTCAGCTGACCACGATTTTCAGGCAACCACTCTGAGCCTCCTTTTCTTATCTCTCACTTGAGCACAGTGATCAATGAGCTCTTTTCACTTGACAAAGTGCACCCTGGATGAATCCTCAGAATATAGATGAGCAGCTACGCAGATAAGCCTGACACTGATTAGGGTCAGGCTGACTCTGGAATGATAAGGATGTACTGTTTTAGTCCAGTTTTACTCCTCTCTCTGGGCTACATCACTCAACACTGCAAAGCTCCCACATCAAGAGGCCACTTCAAAACTGTCAGGCAAACGGTGGAGGTTGCGGCACCCTCTAATTTCTCTTTCTTTCCCTGTCTTCCAGCCAGTACCTAAAAGTCTTACTAAAGAAGCTACAACAAGAAGATATTTCAAAACCTGATGAGATGAAATTACCATTTCAAGGTCCTGTTATACACAAAACAGAGATATCATCCCAGTTTTTTTCTTATATTAGTTTCCTGTAACAAATTGCTCAGTGGTTAAAACAACAGAAATTTATTCTCTTCTAGTTCTAAAGGGCAGAGTCTGAAATGAGTTTTATTGGGCTAAGTTCAAGTTGTCCACTGAGCTCGTTCCTTCTGAAGACTCCAGGGGAGCATTTGTTCCTTGCCTCTTTCAACTTCTAGTAACTGCCAGCATTCCTTGGCTTTTGGCCACATCATTTCAATCTCTGTTCCCTAATCACAGTGCCTTCTCCTCTTCTGTATTGAAATAACCCTCTGTCTCCCTCTTAGAAGATCACTTGTGATTGCACCCAGGATAATCTCCTCATGTCATAGTCCTTAACTTACCACATCTGAAAAGTCTCTTTTGCCATATAAGGCATTCATAGGTTCAGGGGAATTGGGACATGGCTATCTTGGGGGTGGGGCGTGAGTCGATATTTAGCCTACCACAGTCCTGTTGACTCTATGAAGTGAGTATCCTCACCTCCATTACACAGAAGGAATTGGAAACATTTCA
Source organism: Eptesicus fuscus (assembly GCF_027574615.1). Classification (NCBI taxonomy): domain Eukaryota; kingdom Metazoa; phylum Chordata; class Mammalia; order Chiroptera; family Vespertilionidae; genus Eptesicus; species Eptesicus fuscus. The sequence goes on from NC_072487.1 coordinate 68,865,414, forward strand.
CACACCCATAAATGGCATTGCTGGAATTAAATCCACGTCTGTCTAGTTTCAAATCACGGGCTTCTTTTTTTATACCATTGTACCCCATAACACTGATAAAAGAACATTCTTAATAAGTGGTTTCTGCAGTGGAAACCAAAGAGCCCAGTATTTGACATGTGGAGACTTTCTATCAAGCCATGTGCTGGCTATGTGACTTTAAGCAAGTCTCTTGACCACTCCTCACATCAGTTTCCTCGCCTGGAATATGGGCATAGCTGAACCTGTAAGGACTGAAATAATATTCATGCTTTGTAATGTTATTGGCAATTCTGTGTTATATTTACCCCCATGCTGTGGGAAGGCTGTGGGTAGGAAAGGAGTAGCAGTAAGCCGGCCAGTCAGGACCAAGCCCAGCCCAGGGGTCCTTCCCAAGGAGCACAGTGATGCCCTTGCCGCTGCGACACCAGTGAATCTCTAGGCCCTGCTGGGGGAGCTTCCAGCTCTGTGGCAAGGGATGCCATCCAGCTGACTCTGAATAGGGAGAAGTTTCCAGCCTCCCCCGAAGAAACAATATGTAAAGGCTTGGAAAACAGTGGCGAACAGGCCCTTAGAGCCCCCTATTGATTGTATAGGCAAATGTAGTTCCTCTTTTCAAAGAAGGTCAATACAGTTTCTCCCAGATAAATAATCTCTCAACACTAAACAGCCCTTTAGGACCGGGATGGCGAACCTATGACACGCGTGTCAGCACTGACATGCGTAGCCATTTCTGATGACACACGGCCGCTGAGGTGGTCGCATGCCGAGGATGAAACATTTGCGAAATGTTTTTTCCTCAAAGTGACACACTACCCGAGTTATGCTCAGTTTTTTGGCAAAGTTTGACACACCAAGCTCAAAAGGTTGCCCATCACCGCTTTAGGAAAATACTCATTTCAATGAGCACGAGTGTGTGTGTGTGTGTGTGTGTGTGTATGTGTGTGTGTGGCGGCATGTGCATGCCAAGATGCAGGGGAGAGTTATGAAGGATATTTGAGTAAATGAGTAACCAACACTCAGGTCCATCAACCTGGGAATCTGATGGCCTGTAAAAAGGAGCTGTGTACTCTTCATGTGCTTATACATGTTATTAGCCCTTCTTATTTTAGTGAGAATATTTCTGGAAAATACCTGAGATTCTCTCTTTTCCATCATTTAAAGATGAGCAAATAAATGCCCCATAGTAGAATAAGTGACCACCATTTGGAGATTACTTAGAATGTGGCCAGCATAAACATTTGACTGTATTTTCTTAATCCCGAGAATGACTCTGAGAAGGATCAGTTATGATTGTACCCGTTTATAAGTGAGGACCTATAACAGGGAAGCCAACTAATTTGCCCGAGGTCGCAGTTCCGGCATTAGCACAGACAGACATGGACCTTTCATTAAACCCTGCTGACTTTCCACTCAAAGAAACTAAACCAAGGCCTTTCTTGCCTCATTAGATATTTAGGCACAAATTCCATAATCACTCAGAGCAATCTGAGTCCAAGAATGCCATCTTTGCCTTCAGGAAATGGTTGAAATAAAAGCACCCCCCCCCACACACACACACACACACACACATAATAGGATGTAGGGTCTGAAGTCCACAACCTGGGTTTGGATCCTCTTCCTGCCATTTATTATTCACGTGTCTTGGACAATTTACTTAGCATCTCTATACCTCACAACCCACCGTCTGAAAATGGGAATAATATATAATATAGTAGGGTCTACTCAAGGGGCTCATTATAAAGATCACAGAACTTAATATATGCAAACTACTTCATGTGAGCCATTGTTCACACGAAAAAATCTAAGGAAAACCAAGGAAGGAAATCAGGAAAAGGACAAATACTTCCTCAGGAGTATCTAGCTCAGCTGTGGCAAATCAAAGAAATTCAGTCTGCATTGGCTTCAAAGCTGTGTGTTCCCTCTCTGACAAGCATTGGGCCCAAGGGGGTTTGACTCATTGTATTCATCACTGCAGACCAGTAAACATGACCAAAACTACTTCCTAGCCCTCTGGGGGTAATGCACAACCCCAGACCTTCTCACTTAGCATTGGCCTATGCTGGTCTTTTGAACTCTTCTTCCCCATGGTAAGAAGCAGTCTTCAGAACGTGTTAGCAGACACGACAGTAGCTGGTGGCTTCAACTTCCTCCTCTCCAGCTGTCCCTGCAGAGCCCAGAAATACTCTAGATAGAAGCCTAGAAGCAGGACTCCTGCTGGAATAAGCACACTAGGGCCTTGCAGTGTGAGCTTTCAACTGAGATTGGTGTGAGGGGGGATCATTATTCATTATTTTAAAAAGCTGCATAGGGCATCAGGTTTACTGAGTGCGTTCTTTTCCACGCTCTCACTTGATCTTCACACCAGCTCTGGGTGGTACTGGAGGTAGGGATTTTTATCTGTCTCACTCTTGAGAAATCTGAGTTTCAGAGAAGGGACATGATTTTCTCAAAGGAATTCACTTTGCACATGGTCAAGCTGGTTAAACCCCAAACCACTTGTGCCTATCGTATGCCTTTTCCACTTTTTCCATCATTCAGCCAATCAGTTAGTCAGTCATTTCATGGGAAAATTAGTTGATTTCCCAGTGCTTTCTCATGGAAAGCACAGTTCTTGTCCTCAAGGAGCTCTTACAGTTCCATTGAGAAAATGGATGAATAAATCACAGATAACAAAAAAATACTCTAATTATCTAATAAATAATTTCAAGAAAGTTTTATTGTTGACTTCTACCATAGATCTATGCCATTCTAAATGCCATGATATAGAGAAATTATATTAAAAATAACAAGTGGCATGGGATAGACACCAATCATAAACAGATGCTGACTATAAACAAATTTGTGAATAAACAGATGAAAAGTATCCATGGTCTAATGAGATAAACAGGCAATTTATGCATTGTGCTAAAAATGAAAGTCTGGATAAGCATGGAGGAGGGGCCCTTCTCTCTGAATATAAGAAAAACTCTCTTAGAACTATGAAGTAAATCTTGAAAAAATAATATAGGAATTTGCCATGTGAATAAAGTGGGAAAAGGGTTATTTTAGGGACAGGGTATTGAATGTGAAAAGGCTCAGAGGCTTCTGAATTATTTCTTTTACTTTTTTACTTAAAATATTTAAGTTGCTAAGATCCTTATGGATTGCTCATTTGTTACTAGGACACTGAAAACCAGGGAAGGGAGGGATTCAGTCAAAGTCACACAGTATGTTGATGCAGCATCAAGACTTGACCCTACAAGAAACCAAAGCTCTTTGCACTCTGCCATGCTGACCAGAAAATGGGTTGATTACACAGCTGATTTGCTCTATTCCATTAGACAGGGAATCTCTCCTTATCTTGCCACTCATTTAATGACCATTGTCCTCTTTGAGATTTTTTCACCAAGGAAAAGTGCAAAAAGATGGATAAAAAGAGCACTGAAGAAAGACTGGGGAACCTTGACTCTAAAAAGGCATCTGATTGAATGACTAGCCTATTGTGTGGGACTAGAGCTCCTTCGTTGCTTTGGAAGAGATTTCTGGCCAATATAAAGTCACATGGGACCTTTGGGTGGGAGTTAGCACTAGATGAGTTCCAAGAAGAAGAACAGTGAGAGGTGGGAAGCAAGGGGTCCCTTGGGAAGTGGATGACAAACTTCTCAAAGAAATGGACACTCGGCTTCCTCAGATAGTGCCAGTCCTGGCCAATATTCCACTCATTGGCTGATCTATTACAGACCTTTAAGGAAATGAGAATGATCTCACCTGAGGCAAACCCCCATGTTCCTTCTGGCCTCCAATCTACAGCCTACACCAACAACCTGTGAATGAGGATTGCAAATGAGTAACAACAAAATCCGTCTCTGGCTGAGAACTCTGTGCAGAGGTGGTGTTTACAAGCAGTACTAAGAAGGATGCAACGGTAAGACAGAAGCCAAGACGTGTGGCCTCTGGCAAACAGGAGGATGAGTGGTTATTAATCTCATAAATATCCTTTGCCGTAATGTCTCGCATGGCTTGATTGCTCAGTTCTGACTGTGGTGACCATCTGCATGGAAAGCAGCCATGCAGGCCTTGGCTAAGCCACCTCTGTGGGCTCCCCTTTTCTCATCTGTGCAATGGCTGTGTTGGATACAATAATCTCATTTCCTTCTTACGGTCTATGGGTGAAAAAGAAAGGATTTCATTATAAAGCACAACATTTCAAATATTCACATGTTCCTCCACTCATTCAGTGAACATTTACTGAGCTTCTGTTATACCCAAGGCTCTGTGCTAGGCACAGAAAATGCAGGCATGGCCACTGTCCTCTAGAAGCCTAGAGTGAAGGAGGAAAAATTAGACATATGTGGAGAGCGGCTACAGAGTTTGGACAGGTTCAAGCCTTGGACTGATGAGAGGGCACAGTCCTCTCGTGGCCACGTGCAAGTCCCAGCTTGGAGGGCAGAGCCCTCCCCGCACAATTATAGCCAACAGCTGTAGTTGTAAGCTTGAACCTATGGTCCGAACACATGGCCCCACGTGCCTAAGTGATAGAGGCTGCAAGTAAACAAAGCTTGGTCAGGTGCACGTAATTGAGTAGGATCTAAACTCACAAGAATGTTGTAAACATCTTGACCACGCCCTACTTTGCCTCATGGCATCTGCTATAAAATAAAGACACGGTTTGTAGTTCATGGCGCTGCTTTCATTCTCTTGTCTGTCTTTTCTCAATCCTTCATCACCCCCACTCGGGCTCACTGAACCTGGCTGAGCTGGCGTGGCACATAAGGCGCCCTGGGGCTGAGTATGCCATGGCCGTGCCAGCTCCCCACAGACATACATGGATATAATTATACCTTGGAGAGGCAATGAATGCTTCTTTATCTTGTTAAAAGCACATACAGTGGTTAATATATATTGATTCTATATGATGTGTAAATGCAGCCTATGTGCCATGGCTTATGTGCTATTCTAGTACTTCATTCCCTAACCCAGGAGGTCCACTGGGTAGACATTGGAAAGCCAAGAGGCATGGAAGCATTCACTACCGGTTGGAAGACACAGCCTTGTGCTACTACAATGTGCTTGGCTAAAACACAGAATTAAAAACTTCCAAAACAACTAACATTTGAATTAGCCAAAATGGTTCAAAAGTTCAAATGAGCTGTTTTATGACATGACTATTTATGGGCTTTCTTGCCGTCTGGGACGGTCACTTAAGCAGAGAAGCCTAGGATACCAGCGCCAGAGCGGCCATAGGGATAACCTTGTCCCACTTTTTTCAGATGGGGAAACTAAGGCCCACAACAATAAAAGTCACAAGCATAGAGGTGATATCATTCAGTATTGAAAAGAGGTGGCTAATTGAAATTTCTGATTAGTGGTTAGTAAAAATCAAGCGTCTCTGTATTAGCTGTCCCATACAGAGAAGCATATCTTCCATATTCAGATGTGGCAGTGATGTTTGTACAAGCAGTGTTATAATCAAGTAAGGCATTAAACATCATTTAAACATCAGCCTACAGTGCTCCTGGGCCTTGGTGTGTAATAGGGAGAATGATGGAGCCCAGTGTTATAATCTGAATGCTTCCCAGGTGTATTCCCTTAGTGGAGTTACATTACTTCTCTGAACCTCAGTCTCTTGTCTGTGAAAAGGGTCAGACAGCACTTGGTGCCTATCACAGAGTGATTGCCAGGATGTTATGAAATAATGTCTATAAAGCACTTTGCATGGTACCTAATATAGACCTAACGGAGGAGGGCCCAGCGCCAGCTACAGGTTCCACGATGCCTCATGTCCCTCGACTATCACAAAACGACCATGCGCCGTGACAAGCTCAAGCCATGGGTGCCGTGCCCTCGCTTCGCTTCTTCCCCATCCCCTCCAATGCCTGTGTGTGCCCTGAGGTACTGGATGCATCCTAACCACCAAACCTGTGATGACTCAGAGCTTGGAAACCATCCACAGCAGGCTGGAGGGCAGAGGCGCAGCTTCAGTGTCAAAGATTAAGTTGTTACTGGAGGGAGCAGGATGTTGCCACCCCAAAATGTGTTTCTTTGGCATGGGGAATGTTTTAGGCCCGTGGTCGGCAAACTGCAGCTCGCAAGCCACATGCGGCTCTTTGGCCCCTTGAGAGTGGCTCTTCCACAAAATACCACGGCCTGGGCGAGTCTATTTTGAAGAAGTGGCGTTAGAAGAAGTTTAAGTTTTAAAAATGTGGCTCTCAAAAGAAATGTCAATCGTTGTGCTGTTGATATTTGGCTCTGTTGACTAATGAGTTTGCTGACCACTGTTTTAGGCTGATTGTTTTTAAGAAGCAAAAGACTCAGGCAGGGCTTTTTGAACTTGCCCCCTTAACTGCCCAAAGGAATTTAAAGGGTTGTCCAGGGTGGGCACTATCAGCAGAGGTATCCACAAAGGATAGGGGGGCAGGGCTTGAAGACCAAAGTCCTCTGTGTGTCCCATTGTCTCCGGGTGGCCTGGCAAATATTTGTTTTGTCATCTTCATGTGATTTGCTTTCCTCCCCTTTGCAGCCCCACTTCTGCCCCTCCTCCTTCCTTCAGAATGGCACGTAAGCCCCACTGCCTGGCCATCTAGGGACTCTTCATATTCTTATGGAGCCCCCATACGTACAAAAGTCAATTTTATTTCCTCCTGTTAATCCATCTCACACCAATCTAATTCTTAAACGGGGCAGAAAACCTAGAAGGCTATAGAGACATTTTTTCCTCCCCAGACATTACCTTTTTTTTTTCTTTTTGTTTGTGGCCGACACCTTTCAGCATTGAGAATAAGCCTCAGAGAACTTTGCCCGGGAGGTACAGCTTAGAAGACAGGACCAGGCGCAGGGCATGCACAGGGTCAGAAAGCTGCTCCCTGGGGGGCACTGGGGCTGGGGCAATGCCGCCTCCAGGCAGCTGGCATGGCTGCCTCCCAGGGGAGATGTGGGACTGATCTGGGCCGTGGCCCTGTCTCCACCTGCTGAGAACTAATCCTGGGCTATCTTTCTGCTGGCCCAGAGAAACCCAAACCTCCCCAGCTTCTGAAAGGCTTTATCTCCTCTTTCCAGGAACACATTTGCTTTCTCAGAGGTGCCACTGAGCAGCTGCTGCACAGAGCCCAGAGCCCAGGGAGTCCTGGTCACGGTCACGTTTCCAGCCCTGGGAGGTGCAGAGCCAGACCCCCTGTTCCTGCCTCTCCCTCCCTGGGCTTCTGTCTCACAATTAGAAAATCCATTTGGGGAGCAAAGCAAAACTCACACATCACTCCCAGCTGCTCTGAGTCAGGGGCAGGAGGGAGGGAAGCAGGAATTCCTACTTTCGCCATAAATTGTATGCAAATGAGCTCTTTTCCTGGCAGAGAGCAGGCAGTGAGAGCTCTTTCATGAGCTAACCCCGTTCCTCCGCTGGGAGGGCTGTTCCTTTAATTCGCCAACTGAAAAAGTGGGAAAGGATGTCTGGAGGCGAGGCGTCCCATTACAGAGGAAGGAGCTCACTATATAAGCCAGCCAAAGCTGGCTGCACTGGCCACAGCCTGCCTACTGTCCCACGCTCTCCCGCGCAGACACGCCAGCCCCTCCTCGGAACAAAGGCAGCGCGAGGTAGGGGGACTCCGGGGCAGCCACCTGGGAGCCTCTGCAGCTCACCTCCGGGCACTCATTCCATGGAGCTGGTTCATTCAAGAATCTAGGTCGTTGCCAGCTCCCGAAAGGTAAGTCTGTCTCGCCCCATCACCAAAGGTCATTATGAATACTGTTTGCCTTCCTGGTACCAAATGGGTTGCTTTTTTCATAATTACAAAACTTTTGTTTTCTCTGCGCCGCTAGCAACGTGGGGTATTTATTCTGATCTGGGTGCACCTGGGCTGTTTGCTGTTTTCCGTAAACTTTCATCTGTTTGTTCTAGTTCTATGAATAGTCACACATGGAAGGCACTTTCTGTAAAAAAGTTTTTATCTGTGCCATTCTTCAGAGGAAAAATAAGAACTTTCACTTCACTCCCTGCCTGGCTGATTCACCTGTGCAGATTTCTGGGAGGGTTAGGGAAGATGAGTTTGCACATTGAAGTTTGTTGAGAGCCTTACACTGGGATGGGATAGGGGAGATTGATTGTGGAGAGAACAATACACATTTACATCTAAGCAGCCCTCACCTTACACTTTCCCTTTTGTATCATCCCCTCACCCCACAATATCCACCCTGTGGTCCGACCTGGGAGGGGGTGAGGGCTGGGGACAGGAGCCACACGGTGACCTCTAGGCCAGGTGAACAGACAGCCTCAGGCTCTGAGACCAGAGAGCTGGACACCCCTGTTCTGAAGGGTGGGGACTCCCTGCGGATGCCTCCTGAGCCACTGGTCCTGGGGCTGGGCACATGGGAATGTTTGGGGCGCTTAGAGCCAGCAGTGTGCCATGTCTTTCTAGAATCACCTCTCCCTCCTGACTTCTCTTTAGAGAAAGCCCTAAGAGACAAATTCTCCCCCAGGATGAGGGGACCCCTATTTCCCCTGGCTGACTGGAAAGAATACAGGGGTTCCCCTCTCTCATTGGTGCTGTAGGGGATTAAGAGCTCAGGTTTTTGACTTGGGGGATCCCTTTCGTATCCCCACCACCACCACCCCACGTGTGACCTTGTTGAAAGTACATAACCTCTTTGAGCCTCAGTTTCTACTTCTCTAAAATGGGCAGGATCACTCCTGTTGTCATTAAGAAGAGAAAAGGAGTGATTGCTCAGTAACTGGAAGTTTCTATAATCATTGGCATTTCCCAAAACTGCCCTCACCTTGGAGGTTAAAAGGGGCACCTGGCCAACGTTGGATTGTTTCTCGTGCGTTCCTCACCCGCCTGTTCCACTCCCTGGCATTTTATCTTGCCAGGTCTGAGGTGTCTCACTAGGCTGGCAGGTCGGAGTCTTGGCTGTATTTTACAAGCAGGAGGCTGTGTTGGCACAGGTCGGGAGAAAAGGGAGCCGCCTGGGGCTGATATAAATGCTGGGTTCTGACTCCAGAATGCGCCAGGTTTTGAGTTCGGGCCTTTGCAGATTCTAAAGCTGTCGGCCATAAAGCACAATGCTGCCGGGGGACTCTTTGGAAATGCTTTCCGTCCAGAGGGAGAGCAGGCGAGAGCCCCGCTTGAAGAATGAATACTTCTTTCTCAGGTTTTGTGGACTTTTCCCCCCTTCTTTATGGAGCTTTCCCATATGTGCTTTAGAAATAAGACCTGCTGCCCACCCCAGCCTGCTTCCCGCCTTGTCCTGCAATATGACAAGCCCAGCTCAGGACTGGGGGGAGGTTTGTCCCGTGCTAAGGAAACCCGTGGGAAGTTTGCTGGCATAGGGTGTATCGGAGCCCTTTGCAATAGATGTGAGTGCACTTCCACCATGAGAGCTGTAATGAGGTGACATGACAGTGTTTGGGGGAAGAAAAGGGTGCATGATATGATATTCTCTGATTTGCCTAAACAGAATGAATTAGATAAAGATTGAAAGGGGTGCTGCTAATCTTAATTGTTAAAGTGTGTTTTTTAATGCTTTGTTTGAAATATCTAGTTTCCCTATCTCATCCCCCCCTATCTCCGAAACCCCCAAGACATCGCTGACCTTTCAGCCCTCAGCTTTGCACCCGTATAGAGAGGATGCCGATCTTAACCTCACAGAGCTCAGATGAGATCAGATATGGCAAATTCTTGGCACACTACCTGGCACATAGTAAGAGCTCAATAAACGGAGGCTTTTCTTGGTTTGATTGTTTACAAGGACTTGTCCAAGACTAATTAATGTTCTCAGACAATGGTTTTCATATTCATTAAATGAAATTGAGGGCAAAACCCCAATATCTGGCAGGGAAATGTGGGGCTGATGGGGTTGAAATGGGGGTGGAGGGTCCAATACTCAGCTTGTTGCTCTCAGCCTCTGGGACATTTCCATAGAACCTTGAACACAGAAAACACAGTTAAAAGCAATGAAGCCAGGTGGTGTGCATCTAGGCTGCAATTTTCCCCTTTGACAAGGATCTCTGCCTCTCCGAGTTCCCACCTCTAATGGAAGTCGGAGCAATTTCCTAAGTAGTACAGTAGACAAGAATATGTGTGGGAAGTATAAAATGCTAAAGGAAGGATGATTTTCTTACTTTACTTTTATTGTGAGACTGTTACGGATGTCCCCATCTCCCCCTTGCCCACCTCTGCCAAAGCCCCGCCCCCTTCCCTCTGGGCATCACCGCTGTTGTCTGTGCCTGTGGGTTATGTACCTGTTCTTTGACTGATCCCTTCTTCTTTCATCCAGTTCTTCCCTCCCTCTCCTCTCCTCTCAGACAGTTGCTAATGTGTGGCATGCATGCCTCCGTTTCTGTTTTCCTCTCCACGTAATAAAGGCCATATATGACAGACACACAGCCAACATCAAACTCAGTGGGCAAAAACTAAAGGCATTTCCCTTAAGATCAGAAACCAGACAGGGATGTCTGCTTTCACCACTCTTACGCAACACAGTGCAGAAGTCCTAGCCACAGCGATCAGACGAGAAGGATGATTAATTAATGTATTGATAATCTATAGGCCCTTTGCATACATCATCTCACTAAGTAGCCGCATGTCCCTGAGGAATGGACCAAACCTATTAGACAGAGACTTGGCTTGAAAAGCAAAGAGAATGAGACCATTTTCCTGAGTTCTAGGACTCAGAGGGATGGAGCCAGTTTTCAGACCCATGTCCCCATAACCCCCAAGTCAGAAGCACATTCTACTGTGTACATGCCGAATGCTGCTGCTTCTTGCACTGACTTTAGAAGGAATAAACTTCTTTCTGACTAAATCTGCCCCTCCAGCCAGATTGTGGCCACCCATAAATTCAGTGGTAGCCTGATCATATAACCAGAATGGAATTTGGAAAGGGAATTCAAGCTGACAGAATGAAAAACACGTCCCTCTTAATCCTAACCTTTCTAATGCTCACAAAGAACTCAGAACGCCCATTCTCACCTACCCCTTGATTTCTGTAGACACACACCCATGCCCATTGATTTCTATAGACATACACCCATGCTTTTTTTTTTTTTATTCTCACCCTAGGATATGTTTTTAGAGAGAGAGGAGGGAGAGAGAAAGAGAGGGAAACATTGATGAGAGAGAGAAACATCAATTGGTTGCTGCCCATATACCCCCCCCCCACCCGAGGATGGAATCCAAAACCTAGATAGCTGCCCCAACATGGAATCAAACCCTAAAACTTTTGGTGTATGGGACGACACTCCAACCAACTGAACCATTCAGCCGTAGCACACCCATGCTTTCTTTTAGGGAAAACATCCATCTGGCTTCAAGCACAAGTCCCTCCACACTAAATCATGTCCATTTGAAAAGCAGAAAGTAGGTAACATTTAGTTGACTCTTAATGCACAATCTCTTTGTGATGGTAAAATACACACACACACTCAAAATAGTTAATGTTGAAGGTTATATATCCCATGTGTGATAGAAGGGTTTGACTGTGATTTCTCATAATTCCCACTCTAACACTGAAAGTTATGAATGACTAGCTCCATTTTATGGCCAAAAAAAATCGAGGCTCAAGGAAGTTAAGTGACTCATCTGCGGGTTTTCCATAAGTGAGGAGCGGAGTTGGCTTTGAACCCAAGCCTCCTGGCTAAAGCCCTCCCATTCTTTCCACTATGCTGCCTTGTCTCCTGAAGGCAGGCTGGGCTTCCCTCTTACAGAACCTTAGCAATGTCTCCCAGCGATTGGCCAAGCGGTAGAGAAGCCCCTGACCCATTGCTGTCTGTTGATTTTATGGAATGGCCGGCATATATCATTTTTCATGGCCCTCAGGAAAGGTCAACCTTAGTGGGGTCCTTCTCTGCCTGGAAACAGAAAAGGTCAAATTTCAGCCCCGGAGAGAGAAGAATGATTCTAGAGGTAGCAATGAGGTCATTACCACTGATTTTCCATTGCAGAAAGATGCTCACACATTTCCATGCAGGACAGGTGGGCGCTCTGCCTGGGAAAGCAGGGCTGTACCTGCACCCTCTGATAGCCAGGTGAACTGAGCACCTGGTTGTAAAAGGGCTAACGGGGAGAGAAAGTCAAATTGGTGTGCAGCCTTGGGGCAGTGAACTCTGGGGGGATCAGGCAATGGCCGTAGGTTCTGAGCTACAAACTCCCTTGTAGCCTCAGAGAGGAGGGTGTGGACTCAATCACTTCTCACTTTGAGGACGACAGGGAACCCCCTTGAATCTAATCCCAGGCTAGAATGAACACCTTCAACACGTGGGAAACATTAGATGAAGTCTCCTTTCCAAAGGGGGAAACCCCCTCAAACTCCAGGCAATATTGTCACCCAAGACAAAAACAGCAGTGGCCTCACCTAAGAGGTCTGCCTCCTACCTGATTATAACCCTGGGACCAGGCCTTTTCTTTTTCTCTCCCAGTTATGCCCTTAAGCCCAGAAATCTTACTGTTTCCTTCTCCTCTGTCTCATGATTCCAGCTTCTCCCGAACTTGAGCAACCACCTAATTCAGTGCTTAAGGAGTCCCTCTGACCCTCCACCACTGAATAAAATGGAAATGCTCATGCTGAAAGAAGACCATGAATGGAAAATCCCTTCTGTGTGTATTTTAGTGTATTTGTAAATGGAAATGATAAAAATTATTTCATGCCAACTTAGCTCAGATTTTTAAAGTTTCCTGCAACTCACAGATCCTTCATGATGCAGCTGTAGTAACCCAAATAGGTTTGGTTGGCCCTTGAACCCTCTCCAAACAACCTATGTCAAGAGCCAGAGGTATTTCGTAAGCTCTGAGTAGACAATCTGCTTTAGAATTAACCACTGATCAACTCTGACCCTGGAGGAGGTGAACTGGCTGCTACTAACTTCTGCATGCACATGTTCAAAAAGTTCTCCTAGGAGGGGCCTTGGGAATGATCATAATAGCCAATATTTACTGAGTACTCTACAGGCATTATGCCATTGAATCATGCACCGTTGTTTCCAGCAATTCAGACACGGGAACCTGAGCCTGTAAGAGTTTAAGTAGCTTCCTTCCCCAACATCACACAGATCGTCATTGCTGGAGCCAGAACTCAGAGCCAGTTTCAAATCCCAAGCAAGTGTTTATAATCAGCATGGTAAGCAAGTCGTGCTCAGCACCATAATTCATCTCTGACACCAGAGAGGGCTAGACACAGCAAAGCTGAGGAAGAGTCAAAATCTTGTCTTCCCGGCCCTCGTGTTCTCTTCAGCAGCGTTGCCGCTGTTGGGATCTCTAACTTGCTCCTTTGGGTTTCACTTCCTGTAGAAACTCAGTAATAGTGTATAGTTTCTGATGTAATATGTTTCCTCTACTGAGCTCTGAGCTGTAGGAGAATGAACCTGATGCACACCTCATCCCTCCCACTATCCTGAGACCTGGAGCATGGACGCACATAGTCAAGTACAGCCTGAGTGAGGCGAGTGCCTGGCAGGCTGTGTACACACCCGCTTTCTGGTTTCCACAGAGTTCTCTGCTTCCCCCATTGGCCCCCATGTATCATAACTGATAAAGGGCTCCCCTTCCACCTGACTGCCATTGATGTCAAGTACATCCATGAGGCAGGTCTTTATCCCTGAAGCCTAGCCACCTGCAGGCAGGTCTCAGGCCCTGGGGAAGGTGTTGAAGAAACTGCTGGCCCAAAGGAAATGGAGCGTCAGCACAGCATTGCTTTTCTTCTGAACTGTGCTCTTTGATTTATGAAGCCTATTCACATGCCAGATAAATTTAAACAAAGTAGGATACTCAGATTTATACATATACTAGAAGCCCAGTGCACAAAATTCGTGCACGGCGGGGGGTTGTCCCTCAGCCCAGCCTGTACCCTCTCCAATCTGGGACTCCTGGAGGGATGTCCGACTGCCCGTTTAGGCCCGATCCTGGTGGGATCGGGCCTAAACGGGCAGTCGGACATCCCTCTGACAATCCAGGACTGCTGGCTCCCAACTGCTTGCCTGCCTGCCTTCCTGATTGCCCCTAACCGCTTCTGCCTGCCAGCCTGATCACCCCCTAACCACTCTGCTGCCAGCCTGGTTGATGCTTAACTGCTCCCCTGCCAGCCTGTTTGCCCCCAACTTCCCTCCTCTGCCATCCTGGTCACCCCTAACTGCCCTCTCCTGCAGGGTTGATCACCTCCAACTGCCCTCCCTTGCAAGCCTGGTCCCTCTCAACTGCCCTCCCTTGCAGGCCGGGTGCCTCCCAACTGCCCTCTCCTGCTGGCCATCTTGTGGTGGCCATCTTGTGTCCACATGGGGGCAGGATCTTTGACCACATGGGGGCAGCTATATTGTGTGTTGCAGTGATGATCAATCTGTATATTACTCTTTTATTAGATAGGATAGAGGCCTGGTGCACGGGTGGGGGCCTGCTGGTTTGCGCCGAAGGGTGTCCCAGATCAGGGTGGGGTTCCCTTGGGGCGTGGGGCAGCCTGAGCAAGGGGCCTGTGGTGGTTTGCAGGCCGGCCACGCCCCCTGGCAACCTAAGCGGAGGCCCTGGTATCTGGAATTTATTTTCCTTCTACAATTGAAACTTTGTAGCCTGGAGCGGAGCCAAGCCTGCTGCTCCCTCCGGGGCGGCAGCCATTTCTATGGCAGTTAATTCACCTTCTACAATTGAAACTTTGTAGCCTTAAGCGGGTGAGCCCAGCCAGGGTGTGCGGAAAGCTTTGCTTCCCCTGTTGCCACCGGCAACCCTGGCCTGCTCTCTCAAGCTCCATTCTGCCACCATTTGTTTGAATTTGTTTACCTTCTATAATTGAAAGTTTGTAGCTTGAGTGGAGGCTTAGGCCTGCAACGGCTATGGAAAGCTTGGCTTGCTTTGTTACCTGGGAAACCTTGCTCTCTGTGGCTGTAGCCATCTTGGATGGGGTTAATTTGCATACTCACCCTGATTGGCTGGTGGGTGTGGCTTGTGTAGCGGAGTGATGGTTAATTTCCATATTACCATTTTATTAGAGAGTATAAGTAACATTTCTGTGCATGACTCTCAGATTCTCCCCGCAACTACAAGTGAACTGAGGCCGGAAATGCTGTCACTTGCTCAAAGTAGAAAGTGGTGGCTTGGCTCCTCCCCAGGCCTAACTCCCAAATGGTGCTTCTTTCACCATGCCACTCCACACTCAGGTATTATTCCCATTTTTTAAGGTAGAAACAGAGGTTAGGGATAGCAGGCGACTTGCTAGAAGCATACTTACATTTTTAAAGGGTAGTTCTGTACTGAGGGCAAATACTTAGCACAACTAAGAGAGTTGCTGGTGGTGGACTTTAGGTAAAGGGATCTTTGGAACAATAGGGGGGCTCAACCCTCAGCCCCCAGGACAGGTTCAGAGAGAAAACCACCTTGAGCAGGTCTACCTTGAGTTCTTCCGAAGTTCTGCCCTCTGAGTACTTATGCCCTGGGCCCTGGGATGGTCACAGAAATGGCTTTGGCATATATGGAACCAAGGAGTCCTCTGTATTCATTGTTCTAACAAACAATACAGAGATGTCACAGAACAGTGATCTAACCTCTAGGTGTAGGTTGTTAGAAAATAAACAAAACAACAAAAAAATCTCCCTAAAATGCATAGAACATTGAAACCAAAAGAGCTCAATAATCTCCAAGCCAAGGGCTTGGCCACTGGTTTTAAAAGGATAGGGCTAGGCCGGCCAGTCTTGCTCGGTGGTTGCGCATCAACCCATGAACCAGGAGGTCATGGTTTGATTCCCAGTCAGGGTACATGCCTGGGTTGTGGGCTCGATCCCCAGTAGGGGGCGTGTAGGAGGTGGCTGATCAATGATTCTCTCTCTTCATTGATGTTTCTCTCTCTCTCTCCCCCTCTCTGAAATAATTAAAAACTTAGATTTTGTTTGTGTTTTTTCAAAATGCCAGGGCTGCTTCGACCTTATTTCAACTAAAACACCACCACTTTTATCTGTTTTGCACACTGAGCTTCCTCGTGAAATGTCATTTAATGAAAGAGTTCTGTGACCAAAAAAAAGAGGTTTTATAAATTGGTGGCCTAGTTTATTCCCTTCACTTTAAAGATAGTGAAACTGAGACCCACAGAGGGGAAAAATCTAAGATTTCATGCCAATTGGCAACATGGTCAGGACTGAATTATAGTTCCTTTGACTCTTGCACTTGGAAGCCAGAGACAATATAAAAAGTGTCAGGGTTAATACATTGTTTAAAAGGGAAAAATTAACAGAGTTTTACTCTTTAAATAGCTTCGGCATACATCGAGCAAGGAGTCCTCTGTATTTGTTATCTATTGTGAACAGACAACACACATTTCTTGTGTTATGGTTTCTATAGGTCAGGATTCCACACTCAGCTTAGATAGGTTTTCTATCTCAGGGTCTCTCATGAGGCTGCCATCACAGGGTTGGCCAGGATTGAGGTTTTGACTGAAGGCTCACTTCTAAACTCACTCAGGAGCTGTTGGCTGGACTCACTTCCTCCAGGGCTGTTGGATTGAGGGCTTTAATTCCCTGCTGGCCCGAGACCACCCTCACTTCCTTCCACCTGGGTGTCTCCAATATTGACATTTGCTTCATCAAACCAGAGAGCCTGTCAGCAAGACAAACATCACAATCTTGTGTAGCCTCCTAATAGTGCAAGTGACATTCCGTCACCTTAGCCATATTAAATTGGTCACAAGCAAGCCACCAGACCATCCCACACTCAAGGAGAGAGAATGACACAAGATGTGACGAGCAGGAGGCAGTATCATTGGGAACCATCTTAGAGTGCCTGCCCAATGTCACTAGTTTTTGGCAGCTTCTCATCAATGACAAATTTATCCAACCCTCCTGTACTTCTGTTGATGATGAGCAATCAATAATATGGACGCCACTAAGGAAGACTGTCTTGTTTAAGCTTCTCTTCCATTTATGAGGTGAAGCCAGATGTTTTGCATTAAATGTTGTAGTTCCTTAGGAAACCATGCTTCCTCTTAAAATCACCCCAGGGCAGCTTCCAAGGCAAGGACTTCAAATGTATTTTATTCAAAGGCATGACATTCAAAGTGACCCAAACTGAAACTGATCCATTGCCCTTCTCCCCAACCTATTCCTCTATTAGCAGATGTAATGAAGCTAAAATCTAGGATTAACTCTGTCTCCCTTTCCACATTTTTTACTACCCTTCCATATACCAAATCTTGTGGACTCTTCTGCCTTGACAAGTAAATCACTGCCTACTCATCATCCCCATCACCCTGGTTCAGGCTGTGGCACCTCACAGATGGACCACTGCAACAGCTTCCCCAGTGGCCCCATCCCACCAGCCTTAGGTTGTAGCAGTCACATTCCTTCTAAGCCTAGATTTTCAAATGGTTCTCTTCTGACCACAGGAAAAATTCAAATTCCTAGCCTGGCGTTCAGTGTTTTTCATGATCTGGCTCATGATCTCCAAATGCCCTCCATACCAGCCAACAATTCCATGCCTTGCATGCTCTCCCAAATGCTATCCCTTTTCTTCAAATGACCCTACTTATGTTTTTCACCTACTCACAATCTGCTTTCAAAATTCAGCTTAGAAACCACCTTCTCCAGGGAGGTGAGATGACCCTTTCCCCCTTGTTTTTCTCTATCATTACTATGTCATTCTGGAATTGCCTGTCTGCTCACAGGTTGACTCCTCCTGCTAATGAAGTTCTTGAAATGAGAATCTGTACCCATTTTATCTGTTACCGAGCTCAACTAGAATAAAAGTAATTCTCAATAGCAGGCAGCAGGTTTGGACCTCCCCTTCCTCAGCAGACTTTATTCAGAAAGCCCAGACCTTGGAATTGTTTTCATACTTTGCCCTCTAGTTTCTCAACCCTGCAGAGTGATGTCATAGTATATGCCAGGAGGAAGCCAGCACAGTCTGGGGACACAGACTTCAAGGAATGTCCTTGCTTTCAGAGGTGGCCCTCAGAATCACAGCATGCACTGCCTGGGATTTTGTAAAACCAGTACCAAGGACAGAGGAGGTCCATTAGGGATTTGAGGCTGAGTCATAGGAGACAGGAAAATCTGGAGGTTATAACAAGGGTCAGCCTACAACTAGTGGGAAGCAGGAAAGGGCTCAAGGAAGGAATGGAGACAGTTCTCTACTTAGGATATAGAGAAATTCACACCCAGGGGAAGGATTGGATAATAACTAATAGTATGGCTGTAGCATCAGAAAGTTCTGGGTTCAAGAGCTTGCTATCTGCTTGTTACGTGATCTTAGCCAAGTTACTTCCCTAAGTCTCATATTTCTCATCTGTATTAAATGAAAAATGAGGTTATTGTGATGATTAAATAAGGCAATGCCAGTGTTTAGCACAGAAACTGGCAGTTACTATAAATGTGGTGTGTGTTTTTGTCTTTGTTTTTGTAATGGTTCTTAGTAATAAGGTATTTCCCAATAATGTGTTCTGTAGGATGCAGCTTAAAAAGTATTCTATGACCAGAAGAGTTTGAGGAGTACTCTTGTATGGGTGGGGTTCTGTTCTTAGAAATTCATAAACTCTTGAGACTGGGTTCTGTTCTTAGAAATTCATAGTTCATATGTCCACTAATACATAGTTTAAGGGTTGGAGATACAGTAGAAAATAAGATATGTAAGATCCTCTTATTCATGGAGTTTACATTATGGTGGAAGAAGGTAGACAATGAAAAGGAGTCAAATAAATTCATAGTACAATTTCAGGTAGATACTTGCTAAGAAGGAATATAAAATACAATAAGGGAACAGGCAATGACTGGTGGTGTGAGGTTGATCTCTTAGACAAGGTGGCACATGGAGGTGACATTGGAGCAGAGATATGAATGAATGAGGAAATGAGCTCTGTAGGCAGTGGCTAGGAGTTAGGATTTTATTGTGTGTGATTGGAAGCCAATGGGAGATTTTGGGTAGAAGAATGCATGACCTGAGAAATCCTATAGCAGCTAATCTATTCAGCTTTGTTTCACCCAGTATCCCCACACTTTTTTTCACCTTTTCCTACAGGGTATCTACCTAAAAACATCTTGGAATATAATCCAGTCAATTCTAAACTGGAGCACAAGGTTTTGTAGAATTTAAAAGGACTATGAATCTGCTCCCCTCGCCTAGACCTACAGTAATAAGCCAAACAAATCACTTGAGCCAAAACAGGCATGCCCAGAACAAGAAAACTAGTTCTAGGGGTAGAGACAAGCAGGATGTCACCCTAATTAACAACTCCTTTTGGCTAAGATGATCAATGAGCACAGCCAGGCTTCAGCAGACCCTGGAACCCCATCTCAGGCCAAAAGAAACTTGCCAACATCTTCCTCGAAGCTAATAAGCATTTGCAAACAATACACCTTGGCTTAAGCACCCTCCAAAGGGGAAGTGTATAAAACTTAACTCCCGCCAGAGGCTCTGGAAGGAAGACAGAGGTCAAATATTTCAGTGCCTACATGTGAACAGCCACCAGATTGCTGCTGAAGGTCTAGGAAATAGAAGATGAGGGGGTCTGCTGGGGCTCTGATCTCTTATTTTATCAAACAGTGTTGATTTTTCCCCCTTATACAAACTGCAGAAAGTTGCTTGATGAGTCAACCTGGTATAGTAGTTCAAAGTCCAAAAACTGGCTCTGTCTCTTAGGCCAGTTGCTGACCTTCCCAGAGTATCAATTTAGCTTTCTAATAGTCATATTAATACCTACCTCACCAGGTTGCCATGACAAATGACAAGATAATCTATAACAAAAACATCTAGCATAAGGCTTGGCACAAAACAAGTATATAGTAGCCTGGCAACAAACTGTTAGTTTCCTTCCTGTCTAGTTCAATCTAAATTTGGTTTTTATAATACTAGTTGCCATTTATTAACTAACTACTAATATTCCAGCAAGGTCACCATATATTGAGTAATGGCCTACTTTTGTAAATAAAGTTTAACTCGAACAGCCATGCTCGTTTATTTATGCCATGGCTACTTCCTCTACAATGGGAAAACTGAATTTGTGGCAAAGACCATCTATCTGAAAGCCTAACATTTACTATCCAGTCACTTGAAAAAAGTTTACTGACACCTGCCAGTCGGTGTGCTACATTTATATACATAATTTTCAATTGGCAGAACTAGCAAGTTGGGTATTATTATCCTATATAATAAAAGGGTAATATGCAAATAGACTGAACGGCAGAACCAAACAACTAATCAAAGCATAATATGCTAATGTATGCTAAGACTGCTCAACCACTTGCTATGATGTGCAATGACCACCAGGGGGCAGACGCTCTGACCAGTAGGTTAGCTTGCTGGTGGGGTCCGGCTGATCAGGACTGAGTGAGATGGGCTGGACACGCCCTAGAGCCCTTCCATGGTCCCTCCCCGGCTTGATCGTGCACTGGTGGGGTCCCTCAGCCTGGCCTGTGCTCTCTTGCAATCTGGGACCCCTCAGGGGATGTCGGAGAGTTGGTTGCAGCCTGATCCCACAGGCCACTCCCCTTGGGAGGGTGCCAGACATAAAGCTCATGGCTGGAGTGCTGCTGTGGCAGCACGAGCCTCTCCCGATCGGGACTGATTGGGCGCGAGCCTGCTGGCAGGCACAGTGGGGCCAGGATGAGTGGGAGTGGCAAGTAGGAGCTGCAGGGGGTGTTGGATTATGAGTTTCGGCCTGATCCCCGCAGGCCACCCAGAGGGACCCCACCCATACATGAGTTCGTGTACCAGGCCGCTAGTTTATATATAAAGAGATTTAAATAGAAATACTCATCTAGTCAGTCCCTCTCCAAAAATATATGCCAAACTCTGTACCTGAAGGTAGCATAGAAAAATCTTAGAAGAGTTATTCATTTGTATGTTTCATCCCATTTTACCCCTCACTATCTCAGGCCAAATTTCTTGACTTTTCTGACATATGTTAAATTATCCTGTCTAGAAGGGGATTTCCCACTTTTCTTATTTATTTGCTTGTTTACTTGCTCATCTAAGTCCATTCTTTAAAAAATAAAAGTTGTAATGTCTAGACCTTCTAAATGCTAGCATCCTCAAACTAATTTCTTGGAAGCCATACTTTTTTTTTTTTTTCCAGATAGTACATAACATGAGGTCCAATTTTCCAGAAAGGAGAGATCTTTAAGCTCCCCTGTCTGCTACTTCTCACTTTATCTTTCTCTCACTCACTCTCTCTCCAGGCCAGACTCAAGCAGAGTTAGCTATTTCCCAGGCTTTGAGAATTTGACCAAGACACAGATATTATAGTGCATTTGGCTTTGTGCCTCCCCTCAAGTTAAAAATGTAAACAAAATCGTCATGCACACCCCAATTCCCCAACATCATTCTCCTAAGAGGTCCCATTTGAGGAATCTAACAACTCTACTTTCATCAATAATGTTGAATTTCCCTCTGATATTTATCGCATAAATATTACTTCTTCAACCTGAATAATGAATCTTGCTTCATACGATGTCCCAACTCAATGGCATTTGGTAAGTGTCAGGCACAGGATAAAGGTTAAACAGTTTGCCTCAATCTTAGTTTAACTTGCTAGAGAGCCTCAATCCTCACCATTCATAGGTATATCATTACTCCTTCTAGTATACAGGGTGGGACAAAAGTAGTCTTACCATTGTGAGTATGTGAAACGGAGTCTATTCTTGCATTATTATTCATTAACTAGAGGCCCAGTGCACAAAATTCATGCATGGCGGGGGGGGGGGTCCCCTCAGCCCAGCCTTCACCCTCTCCAATCTGGGACCCCTAGAGGGATGTCCAACTGCCCGTTTAGGCCCAATCCCAGGACTGCTGGCTCCCAACAGCTAGCCTGCCT
This sequence comes from Eptesicus fuscus, assembly GCF_027574615.1. Classification (NCBI taxonomy): domain Eukaryota; kingdom Metazoa; phylum Chordata; class Mammalia; order Chiroptera; family Vespertilionidae; genus Eptesicus; species Eptesicus fuscus. The sequence continues at coordinate 68,887,176 of NC_072487.1, forward strand.
AATTGCCCCTAACCCTCCCCTGCCAGCCTGGTCGCCCCTAACTGCCCTCCCCTGCAGGCCTTGTCCCTCCCAACTGCCCTCCCCTGCAGGCCTGGTCACCCCCAAGTGCCCTCCTCTGCTGGCCTGGTTGCCCCCAACTGTTCTCCCCTGCAGGCCTGGTCACCCCCAACTGCCCATCCCTGCTGGCCTGGTCACCCCCAACTGCCCTCCCCTGCTGGCCTGGTCCCTCCCAACTGCCCTTTCCTGCAGGTCTGGTCCCTTCCAACTGCCCTCCCTTGCAGGTCTGGTCCCTTCCAACTGCCCTCCCCTGTAGGCCTTGTCCTTGCCAACTGTCCTACCTTGCAGGCCTGGTCACTCCTAACTGCCCTTCCCTGCTGGCCTGATCACCCACAACTGCCCTCCCCTGCTGGCCATCTTGTGGTGGCCATCTTGTGTCCACATGGGGGCGACCATCTTTGACCACATGGAGGCAGCCATCTTGTGTGTTGGAGTGATGGTCAATTTGCATATTAGGCTTTTATTATATAGGAATATTGTATTACTTTCCATACAACTGTAAACCCAGTTTTGCCCTATCCTTTATAAGGAAATGAAAAGATAAAGATTCCAAGAGTGATGTTCTTCAAACACTAAACAACCAAGTGAGTTTGGGAAACACTCTATAAATGCTCCCCTTCTTGGAGATTTCCAGGGAACACAAACACTTTAAAACCCTGGGAAACCTCAAAAGCTGTGTAATTTGCTTGGTTTCAAAGAGCATTTGGTTCAAAATAGCAGTTGCCAAGAATGTTTAATTAGAAAAAATTTACCCTTGCATTAATACCTGTCAGCATGTTAAAGTGGCGTGAACAGCTAAATTCAATAAAAGTCGAGGGTTAGAAATATTTCAGGCTCATGGGCAGCTCCTCCTGCTCTCTCTCTGTAAGTCATAAAGGTCTTTCATGGCTAATATTTATTCTGGACCCTAACCACTGGGTCCTTTTGAAGTTAGTCCTAATTTAGTCACAGAAAAACCACCCTTTGACATCATTAAAGGACTATAGGAAAGCTGATGGGCAGGAATGGGGTCTCTGACTCATGAGTCAGTCCACCAGAATTAAATCCTTACTGCCCTTTCCAGATGCATGACCTTGAGCTGGGTGAGCCTCAGTTCCCTCATCTGTAAACTGAGAAAAATAAAGACAGCTACCTCAGAGGTCTGGGGAAGGATTCCATGAGATAATCCACATAAGACAGGTAAAAGAGTTCCTGACATGGGTGTTTTCTATCAATGTTAGTTATTACGGTAACATTGAAATGACCCCATTTTGAGAAAGAAAGTAGGTGATGAAAGTGTGTCTGGAGTAGTCTTAGTTGTCCCTGAAAGTCCAGTCTTAGAGGCACATTTCCATTTCAGGAGTCAACGTTTATCAAAATGCATCAAACTTTATTGAACGTGATTCAGACAGGCTTTTATAATTGTCAATGACTGCCCCTGGCTCCTTCTGACACAGGGACACAGGCTTCAGTCAAGCAGCATTCCATTCATTTGAATATCAGCACATTGAGCTGGAAAAGACTGCCAAAGCTATCTAGTTTCGCTATGCCAAATATTTGGCATACATATCAACACTCCCCCCATTCCATACCCATGGCAGACATTGCTAATCCATCACAGTATTTTTCCCCTTGAGTCCAAACATGGCCACAGAATCCTTCTCAACGCAGTTCTGGGAACCACATCAGCTAACTGACTTGGACACATGAACGAAAACTGAATTGCCATCCCAAACCAATTCAACCTCTTCACCAATTCATGAAATTCTACAGTATAATGGTCTATTTTTAAAAATATATTCCATGTTATGGAGCTTCCTCATAGGGGAGGACAAGAAAGGAAAGGAAAGAGGAATAGGTGTTAACGTTTAGTTAGCATTTAGTATTAATATTCAGGCTTTTCTTCCACTCACTATCTCCAACAACCCTGCAAAGAGCTCTATTTTACACGTGAAGAAGCCACAGTTCGGAAGAGTTATAGGACTTTGTCTAAGGTTCCCAAGCAGGTAAACAGAATTTGACCTCAGGTCCTCCTGACTGTTAAAGCTATGTTCTCTCTCCCATCACAGTGCCTCCTTCAGGCTTTCCGAAGTCTTTTCGAGGCTCTATCTTTGGCATTGGGTGGCTGATAATAGCTGACAGAGGCCATCGTGTCACAGCCATTTTCAGAAAATCTCTAGCGTTACGTGTCTACCTAGAACCTGTTCTACCTAGATAAATCTCTTTAATTTTAACCGTGGCTAAAGAGCTCAAAACCATTTTCCAATACTGTGAAAGAGTCAACCAGATTTCTTAAAATTCTGGATGAAGGCCAAAACTGAGGAAGCCATTGTTCCATTGGGAAATGAATGCAAATGCATTTTTGAAACATTTTTTTGAGAATTTTTTAAGAACCTATGTTGCTGCCACTTGGTCAGCCCATTTTTTATTTTCTTTTCTGTCTAGGCAAGAAATAGAAGAGGAAAAGCAAGTGCTCTGCAGAATTTTTATTTCAAAAATTAAAACCAGACCATACCAGGGCAGTTTGTGGTCTGAATGTATCAATGGACCTAGTCATATTTCATCTGAGCTTTTCTTAGGTATACTAAGCCACAAATATGAACCTCAGTATTGTGTCTGGGTGGAACTGTTTTATGGATTAAGATTTGGGCTTAATTTGGTTGGTAATGAAACTTCTGTTAGGAGGATGGGAGAGGGGAAGCCATGAAGCACCACCTATGCTTAAGTCAAATAACTAAAGAAAGAACACAGTATTTGGGAGGTGTTGTACTAAGTATTGGCCATTTGACTTGGGTCTAAAATAAAAACCAAGCCCTGGCCGGTGCAGCTCAGTTGGTTGGAGCATCATCCTGTACACCTGTACACCAAAAGGTCACAGGTTCAATTCCAGATCAGGGCACATACCCAGGTTGTGGGTTGGGTTGGATCTCTTAAAAATCAATGAAAACATGTCCTCGTGGAAGGATTAAAAAAAGAATAAAATAACCAAAATTAAGTTGGGCAGAAATATTGCTGATTAGCAATGGACCATAGGTCATTAGAACCAAATGCTAGAATTGGAGCCACACACTCTTGCTTATTTTACAAAATAGTGGCTGTGACTTGCTGAAGGTCACCCAAGTGATTGTCAGAACGGTGGCTCAGAGCTCAGGAACCCTTGGGATGTTGACTAGAATCCCATGGGAAGGAGCCTTGTCTGTCTTGGCTACTTTCATAACCCCCGTGTTTAGAGGGGTGTCTGGCACATAGCACGTAGTCACCGAATAGCTGAAGGAGTAAATATGAACTAATTCCAGGAGTGCGGCTATGATGAATTCCTTGATGAATCTTGCCTTAGAAAAGATCACAGGAGAATTAATTATATGAGAGCCTTCAGAAAAATAAGAGGATGTGTTTGTTCATTAGTTTCATCAATATGAGTACCTGCTGTATATGAAATCAAGAAATATATTCAACTTTATTTTATTCTATATCAATATGTTGTGCATTTACTATGTTCTAGACACCATGCTTGGTGTTGGGTATTTAGAGATAAATGACTTTGCCTGTGTCAAACTATCTGTGGAGTTTACAATCTACAAAGAGTCTAACTGTGTGCATTCTAACTATAGAAGGACTAACTGCACACACTAACTGCTTACAGTCAACATAAATACAAGATAGAATTTGCTTCTTGCTCTAAAAGAGGAAGCTATACATCCATAATAAAGCTACCCCAAATCATTTTTAGAATGGCATATGATAGAAATACCACATAAAGTATTCGGAAAACTCAGAAGAGAGAAATGTTACCTGTAAAAACTTCTAATATTTTTAGCTTTATCTTGAAGGACAGATTTGTCCATTCAGAGACATCAAAAGGGCTTTCCAGCAGCCTTCAGGACATCTGGAATCTTCTCCCAGTGATAACTGAAATGTAACAATATCTCCAGGTGTCCCTCGGCATGCTTTCTCTCTACAGCACGCACAGGCTACAGACACTGTCAGTCCCTAATTCCAGGGAATTGATAGTATTCTCCTTTTGAGCCAGGTGTTTGGAAGTCCTATGGACAGAGCTTGGCTCTGGTCTCAGACCATAGCGCCTTTCCTTGGCCCTCCAGACTGAAGGCCATGTAACCTGGTGGCTCAGTGCACTTATTTTGGACTCAGATGGACCCGCATTCAAATCCCAACTCTGAACATGCACAAGCCACTTAATTGTTCCATGCCGCAGTTTTCTCAGCTGCAGCATGAGAAGATACCGCCTCATCATTTTTTGGAAATCTGAAGTTGGAGATTTAAAATGCTCAGCACGGACTCTGGTCATTCCGACCAGCCCTGCTGAAACTTGCTTGTGTAAGTTCTAGTTTCTGAGATTTCTGGAGTCAGAGAACCTGTCCTTACTGGCCCAGTCTCCCCAGCACCCAGCACATTGTGCAGCACATAGTAAGTAAACAGCAAGCAGTTCTTTTTTTAAATTTCTTTATTGATTAAGGTATCACATATTTGTCCTCATGCCCCCATTCCCATCCCACACCCCTCCCCACACATGCCCCCACCCCCCTGTTGTCCTTAACCGCTGGTTAGGCTCATATGCTTGCACACAAGTCCTTTGGTTGATCTCTCCCCTTTACCCCCACCCACCCCTACCCTCCCTCTGAGGCCCGACAGTCTGATCCATGCCTCCTTGTTTCTGGGTCTGTTCTTGTTCATCAGTCTATGTTGTTCATTATTTCCACTAGATGAGTGAAGCAGTTCTTAAAGGAAACAACATTTTTACTCTTGCTGGTGGCTTGGGAGCATGCACAGTATTCTCAATCTACAGTGACCCTTAAGAATATCACAAATATTAAATCCATAATACACCTATTTAAAATCTACCAGTATTTCATTTTTAGGAGGAAACTGTAAGCTTTATGATCATAGGGAACGTGCATATCTTCTTCATTTTTGTATCCCTCACACTTAACACAGGGCTTGGCACCTGGTAGGTTATTTGATAAATATGTACTGAAAAGATGGGTGGTTATATAGATGAATGGATGAAGATATAGATGGAGGGATGGGTGATGATTGGAAAATTGAAGAAATATTACAGGAGCAAGAAATCTGGAAATCTCTTAACACAGATGTTCTCCGAAATCCCATTGCTCATATTTCTCCCTGAAGGCCATTAAATTGATCACAGACTAAGAATCACTAAAAGCCTTTCATATGCAGTTAATTTTAAAGTCCTCCCAGTAATCTGGGGAAAGAGATAAACCTCAATCAAATTTCTAGATCAAGAGGCAGGATCTGTGGGTTTAATATCTGCTTAACCACAAATTAGCTGGTGGCCCTTTCTGGGCGTTTCAATTCTGTTCTCCATGTCGCGTACTCCGTCTACTGAATTGGACATGGCTACCTGGAGTGATATACTCATAGCGATTCTGAAGTGGGCTCCACAGAAGTACGTGGGTAGTGATTAGAAAGATACTGCCTCATATCATTCTGCCATGCACTCTAGAAGCTTATCTGGGGGGGTGGGGGGGCCACAGATAGGCCACTCCTGGAGTTAGCGATCTTACAGTTGCGCCTAAGCCTGCTCAAGTCTCATTTTAATTCTTTAATCTGATGTTTGTCCATGTCTGTGGAAAGTATTGCAAATCTGAGCCAAATGTTTCCCGTCAGGAGCAATGTCTTGGAAGATTAAAAATCACAGCAGCCTGTTCTGGAGAAAGCCTGGCTGAGCAGCGTGGCCAGCCAACCCAGAAGCAGCACGGCCTCTTGGCCGGTACTAACCTCCCTGAAAAGGGCTCCACCCAGGCTCATGGGCGCGCCTGTCTTGCTACTGAAGTAGAATAGATAGGCTAGGAGGAGGCCAAGACTATGGCCATAGCTTTCTTTCTCTCCCAAGGGTTTTTGAGTATCCCTGGTCTTTAGGGTCTCCCCAAACTCCCCTAGTAATTCCTCAACCTTCAGAGTAGCCTTCAGTCACTGCCTTCTCCAAACAAAAGACACCAATCCCTCACACAATAGCAACACATACCAGTTAGGCACTGTCCTAAGTATTTCCAGGTATAATCTAATTTTTCTCACTTGCAAATGATAGAACTCTGTTGTGGAGTGGATATTATTTCACAAATAAGAAAATTGAGGTTCAGCACTAACCGGATTGGCTCAGTGGATAGAGTGTCCGCCTGCGGACTGAAGGGTCCCAGGTTCAATTCCGGTCAAAGACGTGTACCTTGGTTGCGGGCACATCCCCAGTAGGACGTGTGCAGGAGGCAGCTGATCAATGTTTCTCTCTCATCGATGTTTCTAACTCTCTATCCCTCTCCCTTACTCTCTGTAAAAAATCAATAAAATAAAAAGAAAATTGAGGTTCAGAGAGGCAGTGTTACGTAGCATCTGGATTGAGCCATATGAAGTTACTCCTATCCAACCATTTTTTACCTACAAAAATGGCAATTCTGTATGGTTCCAACTCATAGCAAATGGCAGAACCAGGATCTGATAGTATTCAACTGACTCTAGAGCAGATGTTCTCAAACATTGCGCAGATGTCCCAGGATATTTGTCCATGGTAGCATTTATCATTCTTCCCTATAATTGTCTGTTCACAAGAGCTTTCCTTTCTGGACTCACTGAGAGCACATACACCTCACAGCCTGTCTTAGGACTCACTCAGCTCATCTCTGTTGAATGCAAGAATGAATTATTTTTTAAAATAAACTCATCCTCAGCTTTCTGGGAAGATTGTTGGCTCCACTAGCATCCTAACTGAGCACCAGTTAAGCCACCATGTTACCTAAATGGATACTTGCTTTTCAGTGCCGGGACTCGAACACCTAGGGCTTGGAAGCATTTGGGTTTGGCAATCGGAGTTTTCTCAATTCTTTTAAGATGAAGGTTGAGCTGGACTCAGTCAACTATAAAGATCAGATGTCCTTGGAAAAGAAATCCACACTGAAGGCTCTTTCCTGGCTCCTCTCTCTTCCTGACACATGCCAAGAAGGAATTTATGAATGTTGGGAAGAACGGAGGGTGAGGAATTTCTAGAACCTTTAAGAATGCCATGTAAGCCACTCCGTGCTTAACTGGCTGTGCACACACAAAACATGCTCTTGGTGTGAGCCGTCTCATGCGTTGCCAAAATGATGTGGAAAGGGATTCATTTGAATTGCTAAACTGAGAATCCTCCTTGTTCCCCCCAACCTAGGATATTTCACATTCGTGCCTAAATCAACAAGATAAATATATTCTTTGAGTTACTAAAAATGAAGTGACCAGTAACTAATTCTGAAATATGATGCTAGCTTGTTGGAAGTTTTATCTTTATCTAAAAATGAAATTGTTTATTCTCCAGCTGTGACTAAGGAAAAATCCAAAGGTTGTTGATTCCTTCAACTAGCAATGGTCTTTGTCCTGTGGTGAGGTGCCTAAAAATAACCCTTAGTTTATTCCATGCTGCTTCTAAAGGCTAGAGCTCTACTGGGGGAGAAGGGGAATTTGATAACAAGCCAAGAGGCATCTTAAAGTATAAAATTATTAACCAACAAGTCCCTGGAACATGGTTGCCATGATATTGACTGTGGTTTCCCGGTTAAATGAAGGAACTTGAGTAATGTTCTGAATAAAAATTTACAATGCCAAAATCTGGAGAATCATCCTACACTGGCAGCATCTAACACCAAAGAATGAAGCAAAAACTAATTTTTATCTTTTTTCAGTAATGAAGTCATAATACTTTAGCATCCCTTATCCACCCTCTAAAATAAAACCTTTAGGACCATATTTTTTGCAAGGAATAAGCACCATAAATGTGACAGATATTTGGAGACCAAGGAAGTAAATACAGAAGCCTATGTTTTTTCAACAGACAACACTATGAGCAGTTAGGCATGTAGCCTTAGAGAGACATGTCCTCTTTGCTGTGGCTCTCCTGACTCGTGTGCTCTCTCTTTCCATTCCCCAGGTGTATTTACACCCCAGTGGCATCCCATAATGTTATCTGACCTTTGCCTGTGTCGGGCATCCGCAAAGAGGAGCTGTTGTTATTACTGTCATCTTCTTCCAACTCCATTGCCTTTTCTCATACAGTTCCCTCTTTCTAGATTTCTGCAGGCTTCACATTACACCCCCTACTACAGCTGTATCCATCTGTGTTTTAGAATCTCACCCATCCTTCAGGTCCATCTCTTTTGAGGTGATTTTCTTGAGTACCTCAAAAGGATGTAGCCTTCCTCCGCTCTGAACTTTAATAGGCTTAGGTTGGTCAATCCTTTTAGTTACCCTATTAAATTATTATTGTAGTCATGATGTATCTCCCTGATTCTTCCATCCCTCTGTATGCATGGTTTCCTCTCTGATCTATTCTCTAATTAATAAGTGTTATTATTATTGCTTCTATTATCATTAGCTACCATATATTGAGTACCTACTGTGTGTCAGGCACTGTGTTAGTAGCTTAATATACATCTTCTCATTTTATCCCATCCTCCCACAAAACTATGAACTAGACATATGTATAACTTTGTATGAGATGAGGCAAGTGAGACTCAGGTAGCAGCTACTAAATGGAAGAGCTGGATTCTAACACAGGTTTAGTTCTCTCAGAGACCAGCCTGTTTCTTCCGCATCCAGCTGCTCATCAACAAAATTTTTTAGACTTCTAAAGGAAATGGACTTGGTTCCTTTAAAAACTCTAGAGCAAAGTAGTTCAGGGTCAACAGAAGAAGGAGAATCCCGAGTTTTTCTTTTACAAGCTCTATCAGCTCCCAAGAAAAGGGTGGGGCAGGGCAGGACCAGATGATAGGTGTGGCCAAAGTGGTATAAAGAGCAGCTTATTTTGAGTTTGATTTGAGGAGAAGAATCTCCTGTAGAACTTGGAGCTTTAAGGTATACAGAGAGAAAGTGAAGAAAATGTCCTATTCCAAGGGTAGGAAGTGGGAGGAGGATGCTGACGTGGGGCAAGGTGGATGTTCCTTCATATTTGAGAACTCTTATCCTGTACATGTTTGAACATGTAACATATGGAAATTACAGTGCACATACATATTGTGTTTAGGTGAGTTACTCAAAGGAACTCCCTAGTCTCCTGGCACCTCTATCTGAGGTATTCCCCGTTTTCATTAGACAGGAGACTTAACAACTGCATAACTTTCTTAAAGACTCTCTGACCTCTCTGAGCCTCAGCTGTACCAAGGGCTTAATATCACCAAGCAGCCCTCTAAACCGGTGCCGCTCAATGGAATTTGCTGCAATGGTGGGAATGCTCTTTATCTGAAGTGTCTGATATTGTAGACACGAGCCATGTCACTATTAAGCATTTGAAATGGGGGGGGGGGGTACAACTGAGGATGGAATTTTTCATTGCTTTTCATTTTAATTCATTATGATTTTAATAACCACTGTGGCTAGTGGCTGCCATATTGGACAGTACAGTTCTCGATCAGTTTTCTACCTCTTCTTAAGCCTTCTCTCTCATGAGGAAATTTTTATGGTAGATTTTTTTCCCTCCAGATTAATTATGTTTTGAGTAGTTAATGTGAAAGGAGACGCCTAAAGAGTTTCACAGAAACAATTCACAGCAGTTCATTTGGCTCTAAAAGTTTATTTAGATAAAGATAGAAAACAAGTCTGGTCCACACATGTATTTTTCTGCATTCGGCATATATGCTGAGACAGCGTACAAAGCAAGGCAGCTTGCATGGCTCAGACACAGCCACGTTGTCCTGGATATGTGACCTCAACAATCTATGTATTGAGCCTGTGTCTCTTCCTGCTGCCTTTCTTTACAAACATTGACTCACGAAATCCTTTAATCTCTCCATAAAAGATAGGTATGTAGGTAGATAGATGGATAGAGGTAGAGGTAGAGATAGATTTAGAGATGGGGGTAGAGAGAGAGAAAAAAAAAAAAACATCTTCCAGCGTAGAGAGAGAAGACTTTACTTCATTGCAGAACTCTTATCCTCGCTTAAAAAAACAAATCCGCATATGCCAAAGAAGTTTCAAGAGTTGGGAGAAAGAAAATCCTGGAAAAAATGTTAAGTGAAGCCCATATTTTTTACTGCAAAGCTTCCTTTTATTGAGCTCTTGCTGCTGCCAAGCACTATACCATTCCCATTACTCACGTTATCTCACACACTTTTCACAACAGTCCTATGAGGACACTCGTATCACACTTTACTGATGACAGGACTCTGGCTTACGGTGCTAGTTAATACCTCACTCGTGGAAGAGGAGGTGGTTGAACATTGACTCAAACCCAAGACAGCATGTCTACAAAGCCTGTGCTCTTCACCACTATTCCAACACCTTGGGGCTTGCTATACTCTCAAAGAAGACTTTTCGACTGGGTATTTCCAACTAGAAAAATGTTTCTCCTGTTGTGCTGAAATGTGACTTTTAGTAAGCAACCCTCCTCTGCACCATCAACACATATACACATCAGCACTTGTTCCGTCCTTTGGGGCCACAAGGGACAAGCCAGCTCCTGCTCCTGCAGGATTTAGGCATGGTAACCCTGTTCCTCTCAATCTTAGTTTTTCCAGCTGTTGGATGGACACACAGCTCCACACTTCTGCCTCCTACAAGATATTTTCCAGACTCTCCATTGCCTGATCACTTCATATAAAGATTATCTGCTTGTGCTTTTTAAAGAGTCTCTATGAGATAAGTTGTTCATTCTCAAATTTTAAAAGCCCTACTGTCAGAATGTGATCCTTCATGTCTAACCTAAATATCACTAGCTGCAATCTACAGTTTTCCCTTGGTCTATCCTCAAAGGGGACATTAACCAGTTAGTTGTCTGCATGTAACATTCTTAAAGGTTAGGCTCTCTATCTTTTGCCTCTCTGGTGTAAATATGTCCAGTTCTAGTACGTTATCATCATAAGTTTTACCCCCACACCTTTTAGTGATTTCTGCAGCTCTTTGATCTAGATTCAAGCTACTGCTGAGTTTAGGACTAGATTCAATGAGGAGGTCAAGCTTAAGCAAAAGGAGGCTATGGGCATGGACTCGTGCTAGATTTTGTTCCTAGAAGTGCAACGGAATTGGAGCTATATTTTAATGTGTACCTACTATGGGCCTGACACCATGCTGAGCTAATCTGTAACTCCCTCAGGAAGAAGTTTCACCCCTATTTTACAAATGAGGTCATAATTAGGATAAATAGCTTGTCCTAAGTCTTAGAGCTAGGGAGTGGCATTTGAACCCAGGGGTGTCTAAGTCCAAAGCTGAGGCAGTTTCTACCACATTGAAGATATAACTGGTCTTTCCCAAAGTACAAAAGTATCCACTTGCCCTTAGACAGCCATCAGCCAATGGGAAATACTCAGCCCTCAAAAATCCCATTTCCTTCCTCTGAACAATGCAGCATTTGGCTCTGCCAGCGCACGTCTCCTACACGCACAGTGAAAAATCCTCATTCAACCCTTAGTCTGGTCATTATTACCCTAGACTCATTGCCTTAGAGTCCCAACCAGCAACTCTAATGGCTTTTTAGATGGAAATTTAAGTCATTTAGCAACACACACAAAAGTGTTGGGTAAAAGTCCAAGAGCATTTCAAACTGGCCCATGGCCCTTTCTCATTAAAAAAAAAAAGGGGGGGGGAGCTAAGAATTGATGGGAGAAGGGTGGGAAGAAAGAAAGGCAAAGAGATTTGAAGCAATTGAAAGAGAGTAGACAATCAATAAATATTTGTCCAATAAACAAATGGGCTATGCTGGTTTGAGAGAAGAGAAATTGCCAAGTTCTCTTCTTCATAATAATTTTTATTCAGTGGGCTTGCCTACATCACAGATGCACCAATTCTTACTTAGGAAACTAATTTGAATGAAAAAGCATACTTAGAAGAAGGTTTTGTTTCTTCTTTTTTTTTGTCTTTGTTTTATTTTGTTATGTTTGTTTTTGTCCTAACCAGCGTGTAGAAGCCCTAATTAGATGTTACATGATAATTGGTGAAATATCAAATAGGAATATAATCAGGATATGGTATGGATAGGAAGTTCTTGATTCTATGCACAGCTGGTGCCTTCTAAATTCCCCAGACCCTTGCTCAGCCCCACAGAAATGCTTCATGGTTCAAGTCTCCCCACCACAATCCCTCTTCAGGTTTTGCAGAGACTTTCTGTCATCATAGAAGAGATGATGACCAGGGATCATGTTCATGCATTTTTGTCATTGGGATAAGATCTTCCTGAAAAACACGTTGGAAAACCTGTTATAGAATAGGCAATCCAAATATCACATCTAATTGACATAAATAACTAACTTATGATATGCAAGACTAAGAATGGCATGGGCATAGGAAAATGTCAATTTGTGGAAAAACAAATAGCTCTCAATTATTTTCTTGAATTACACTCAGGTGTATCTTAGTGAAAAAAGGACTATAAATGATATCATGCCATACAAAGATTATTCTCATATGTATCCAAGGCATATGTTAATCAATAGTATAACCACCTAAAGTTTCCCTTGTCTTCTATCTTTACTCAGTCATTTCTCATTGCCTTTGCCAACTCCCCTTCCCTCTGCCACATGATTGCCCATACAGGTAAACAGCCGTAACGCAGACAAATAAGACAACTTAGCAGGGTAAGAACTGCCTCACAGTAGCATGTCACCTCCAACCTCTGTTTGTATCTGATTCTCTTTACTCCGTTAGAGACCACTGTATCTCAACACTACAGTGAATACTGAATGAATACCAGGAGAGCTTCAAATATAGGAGACACAAGGTAAACATTCACTACAATTGCAGAGTCAGTGGATTCAATGAGAAGAACATACTAATACGCTTGTTGTTTTTATTTCCTTATAGAAGAGAATTTCTTCAAGAAGATCAGGAACAACTGATTTATTCAACTCTGCTTCCAAGAACCCAACTCTACCTGAGAGTAAGACGCCCTAGCATCTTAGAACCCCAGAAACATCCCACCAAACCCACCTCCACCATGGGGGCCGTGACTCCCCTGTTGGTGGGCATATGCCTAGCTTTGCTCGCCCTCCCTGCTGAAGGTGGGGTCCTCAAGAAAGTCCTTCGGCATAAGCGACAGACGGGGGTGAACATCACTCTGCCGGAGGAGAACCAGCCAGTGGTGTTCAACCACGTCTACAACATCAAGCTGCCTGTCGGGTCCCAGTGCTCCGTGGATCTGGAATCAGCCAGTGGGGAGAAGGATCTGGCCCCACCCTCAGAGCCCAGCGACAGCTTCCAGGAGCACACCGTGGACGGGGGAAACCAGATCGTCTTCACACACCGCATCAACATCCCCCGCCGGGCCTGTGGGTGTGCCCCTGCTCCTGACATCAAGGAGCTCCTGAGCCGACTGGAGGAGCTGGAGAACCTGGTGTCGTCCCTGCGGGAGCAGTGCAGCATGGGAGCGGGCTGCTGCCTCCAGCCTGCCGAAGGTACGGTGGGAGAAATGATGAGCATGGCAGGATACTTGAGTTGTTTCCAAAGTGGGTTCCCGGGGAAACTAGCCTTGCAAGGGATTCATTGCAAAGAGATTTGATGGTCAAATAAATGTGGAGAATGTAACCATCTCTATTCTGCTGTCAGTGACAAATGTTTCTCAGAGGAATTTGTAGTAATTTCACTTTAATCACTTGTTTCCAAAATTTATTTGACCATGAAATGTACACATTCTCTACCTCAAAACCTATGAACACATTATGAAACTCCTGACCCAAAGATCAGACCCTGAAAGGTACTGATAAAGCCTTATTACCCCATTGTACAAATAGGGAAACTGAGGCCCAGAAGTAGGATGGGATTTCTCAAGGTCCTGCAATTAGTGACCAAGTTAGGACTTAAACCACAATATTGCAGCCCTGGCTTGTGTGGCACAGTTGGTTGGGTGTCATCCCATGCGCTAAAAGGTTGCCAGTTTGATTCCCAGTCAGAGCACATGCCTGGGTTGCAGTCTCGATCCCCCGTAGCGGGCATGCAGGAGGCAGCTGATCAATGCTTCAATCTCACATGGCTGTTTTGTTTTTTTCTCTCTCTCCCTCTCCCTTTCTCTTTCTCTAAAAATCAATGTTTTTAGAAAAGGTTTAAAATAAAAAACAGTCTTCCACACCCTGGTGTTATTACAAAGGTACAAGGCCACCTATAGCAGTACAAAGCCTGAAAACTGGAATAAATGCTCCAGTTGAATGGTAGTAATGATAATGATCACAACTATGGTTTCAGCCCCTTTTATGTACATGGCCCTGTAATTCATTATCTAACTTAACCCTCCCAACAACCTTTAATATAAGGCTGAAAGTCCATTCTACAGATCTAAGAACTGAGACTCAAAGAACTCAACTAACTGACACAAAGTTGTGATAAGGGATGGAAGCTTTGAACAGGCCTGTGTGTCTTTAGAATTCACAGTCCTCCAGTAATACCAGCCTTCAGCCTTTTTAAAGAAAGGTTACCACTTTGAAATCATGTCTTCATCTCCATTCCCTAAAGTTGATAGAACTGCAGGAGTTTCAACAGCTTGAAATCAGAGATGAAAATATCTATTTCTGCCACTCAGAAAAAATTACCCTGAATTACTTGGACAAATTATTTTAAGAGTAGACCTAATCAGTAGGCTTAGTGGAAAGTACTAAAGATGTGCTCTAGGATTCTAAGGCAAAAAAAAAAAAAAAAAAAGTTTCCTTTATGCATATATTGGTTTATCTTCTACCTCTCGACTCCCTGGGAGTTACACAATAGGATTAATTCTAAAAAGTGGGTTGGAATGCTTGTCTAGAGCAGCAGTGCCAGCCAACAGGAATATAATGTGAGAATATATATAACCTTAGATTTCCATTAGTCAAAATAAAGAAATGAAAAGAAGCAGCTAAAGATAATATGAATTATCTATTTCATTGAACCCAGTAGAACTAAAATATCCATGTTTCAGCCTGTAATAAATATAAAAACTATTAATGGATACTTTATATTCTTTCATACTGAGCCTTCGAAATCCGGTGTGGATTTGACACTTCCAGCCCATCTCAATTCAGACCAGCCACTGTTCAATTGCCCAAGAGCCACAGGTGGCCAATGGCCACCGTACTACACAGCACAGGCGTAGAGTCTCACTTTGCAAACCAACTTTTTAAGAAACTGCCTTCCTTCCTGGTGTCAGAAAGGGGATGAACCATATTCATTCAACTGTATTTAGATGCAGAGAAAGTGGAGTGGGTGTCCTTGCTTCTCCCTGGGTCCCACGGAGACCACGTCAGTTGCTCCTGTAAGTGGAGCTGACACATGATACAGACTTGAAAGAGTTGAAGTCATGTCCGTGCTGACCCGTGTCCCTCAGACTCACTCACCACGGCAACCTCCAGGAAAGAGAGAAAAAGGAACAGAGGCCGATGAGTTCTGTGGGGGCAGAGCCCAATTGCAAGTTGTCCTTGCAGAATTAGAAAGCCACTCATTTGCTTTCTCGTTTCAGTTAGGAAAATTAGAAAGCTTTGGTCACGTAACCCATATGCCAACTTGAGTCAACCCAAACAAATCTCTGCAAGATGGGCACAACCGTCAGGTCTCCATGTCCCCCTTTAACCCTGATGGGCCCCAGGGAAGTGGGTCTATTGGTCCCACTTGACCGATGAAGAAACTGGGCTCCGGAAAGAGTCTACAGCCCGTCCCAAATGCAGCACAGCTATTGAGTCAAAGAGTCAGAACTGGGTTCAGTTAAACAATTATTTCTTGGAAATCTCTTATGTGCCTGACCTTGGCTAGACTATGTAGAAGTAATACAGCCCAGCATAACACATTCCACAAGGCAGTGATCCATAACCATCGGGGTTGTGGGACTATGTGAAAATTTGGTGAAAACTATAGACCCTCTCCCTAGGGGTAGAAACACACACAGACACACATGCCTATGAACCTAAACACACGCAGTCTTTGCATGTAAGTCTACAAATTTCAGAGAGTTCAAGTTAAGAATTCCTACCCAGTGTAATTAGATATGAGTTCCATCTGATTTCACATAGTAAGCAACTAGTTTTTAAGCCAGCTGGGGCCCGAGGGTGCAACTGTGCTCTGGCAGAATCCGAATCTGGGTTTCAGGGTAGGAACCGGAAAATTGGGCTGCTGTGCTCAGCTGAGAGCCTCTGATCTCTCTATTGCAGGCCGCCTGGACACTAGGCCTTTCTGCAGCGGCCGGGGCAACTTCAGCACCGAAGGGTGCGGCTGTGTTTGCGAGCCTGGCTGGAAAGGCCCCAACTGCTCTGAGCCTGAATGTCCCGGCAACTGTCACCTGCAAGGCCAGTGCCTCGACGGGCAGTGCATCTGCGACCAGGGCTTCACCGGGGAGGACTGCAGCCAGCTGGCCTGCCCCAGTGACTGCAACGACCAGGGCAAGTGCGTGAATGGGGTCTGTGTCTGCTTCGAAGGCTACACCGGGGCTGACTGCAGCCAGGAGCTGTGCCCGGTGCCCTGCAGCGAGGAGCACGGCAGGTGCGTGGACGGCCGGTGCGTGTGCCAGGACGGCTTTGCGGGTGAGGACTGCAACGAGCCCCTGTGCCTCAACAACTGCTACAATCGCGGGCGCTGCGTGGAGAACGAGTGCGTGTGCGACGAGGGCTTCACGGGCGAGGACTGCAGCGAGCTCATCTGCCCCAACGACTGCTTCGACCGGGGCCGCTGTGTCAACGGCACCTGCTACTGCGAAGAAGGCTTCACGGGGGAGGACTGTGGGCAGCTCACCTGCCCCAACTCCTGCCACGGCCAGGGCCGGTGCGAGGAGGGCCAGTGCGTGTGCGACGAGGGCTTTGCAGGCGTGGACTGCAGTGAGAAGAGGTGTCCCGCCGACTGCCACAACCACGGCCGCTGCATCGCCGGGCAGTGCGAGTGTGACGACGGTTTCACGGGCGCTGACTGCAGTGAGCTCAGATGCCCCAAAGGCTGCAGCGGCCACGGCCACTGCGTCAACGGGCAGTGTGTGTGCGACGACGGCTACACCGGGGAGGACTGCAGCCAGCTGCGGTGCCCCAACGACTGTCACAGCCGGGGCCGCTGCATCAAGGGGAAGTGTGTGTGCGAGCAGGGCTTCCAGGGCTACGACTGCAGTGAGATGAGCTGCCCCAATGACTGCCACCAGCACGGCCGCTGCGTGAACGGCATGTGTGTCTGTGACGACGGCTACACGGGCGAGGACTGCCGGGATCTGCGGTGCCCCAAGGACTGCAGCCACCGGGGCCGCTGCGTGGAGGGGCGGTGCGTGTGTGAGGACGGCTTCACCGGCCGCGACTGTGCAGAGCTGTCCTGTCCTGGGGACTGCCATGGCCAGGGTCGCTGCGTGAACGGGCAGTGCGTGTGCCACGAAGGCTTCATGGGCAAAGACTGCAAGGAGCGGAGGTGTCCCAGCGACTGTAACGGCCGCGGCCGATGCGTGGACGGCCAGTGCGTCTGCCACGAGGGCTTCGTGGGCCTGGACTGTGGGCAGCGCTCCTGCCCCAATGACTGCAGTCACTGGGGGCAGTGCATCGCAGGCCGCTGCATCTGCAATGAGGGCTACACCGGGGAGGACTGCTCAGAGGGTGAGTACCAGAGCTCCCACCAGGGGGATGAGGCTGTGACTGACTGTACACCTGGTGTGTGTGAATATTGAACACACACACTAACTCTTTGAAGGGCCTGATTATTCACCTGCTGATGAGCTACCTATTTAAAGTCTCAGAGGCTCAGAGAGGTTATGGAATTGTCCCAAGGACACACAGCTAATAGATCACAAAGCTGATATCTGAGTCTGCCTAGCTCATCTACACTGAGGTTAACACCCATGCCCAGTAGAGGAAATGATAACCTCCCTTTTGTTAAGCACCAACTTTCTTTCCTACTTCCCACTTCCCACTGACAGCAAATCAGTAATAAACTCAATCCCTCTATTCGGAGGGAGGTAAAAAATCAGCTACATTGACTGAGCAGTAAGACTTTATAAAACAAACTGTTTTCCATGCACACTCAACTAAAGACTAAATGCTGATCACTTACGAGTCAGGCCCGTCTCTTACATCATCTTCTCTGCATTGTCTTTGATCCCAAGGATTGTGAGATCCTTAAAGGAGCATTACCCCTACAGTTAACACAAGGCGTGGTGTACAGTTGTGTTCAGTAAACACTGGTTGAGTGAAAACACCACAAAGACCAAAAATGCTTAGTGAGGGTCTTCTTTCTACTTCTCTCATCCATCCATATTACAGTGGTCACCATGGAGAATTTCTACCTTGATTAAGACTATTGGTAGATAGATAAGAATATATAAATGGCTGTGGGTTTAATGTGGTCAAGGCAGAACAGCTGGAGAACGAGTGCGTGTGCGACGAGGGCTTCATGGGCGAGGACTGCAGCGAGCTCATCTGCCCCAAACATCTAATTGTTTCACTTTTTAGATGTGAGTCCCAAATTGGATGAGATGAGCTAAGCTGGGCAAGTCCCTCTACCTCACTCACATCTAGAAAGTGAAACAATTAGACCAGATGAGCGCAGAATACCTTCTGAGTGCGAAGGATGTGTGACTTGAAGTGCAGAGCAGGGAGCTAAGCTCAGGCTGCCCCTTCCCATGCAGATGGCCTGGCTCTGAACAAGGGTCCAAGGAATGGAGACGTGGAGGAGCTGGGTCACAAAGAACCCTCAAGGCTACCCTGCAGCCCTGACACCACAGCCTAAAGGCGGTGACACCACCGGAGGTTTTAAAGATGGGTGGCAGCAAGGGCTCCCCCATGAGTTCTGCATGTTAGAAAACGGAAGCTGGACCTCTGTGACTGCCAGTGGAAGGGAGACTCTACAGGGCCCATTACTGACCCCAGCTGTCCCCTTCCTCTTTCCTACCAGTGTCCCCTCCCAAAGACCTCATTGTGACAGAAGTGACAGAGGAGACTGTGAACCTGGCCTGGGAGAATGAGATGCGGGTCACAGAGTACCTCATCATGTACACGCCCACCCACGAGGACGGCCTGGAGATACAGTTCCGGGTCCCCGGGGACCAGACGTCCACCACCATCCAGGAGCTGGAGCCTGGCGTGGAGTACTTTATCCGAGTGTTCGCCATCCTGGAGAACAAGAGGAGCATTCCCGTCAGCGCAAGGGTGGCCACTTGTGAGTGAGCAGAACCGCCCTCGGCAGCCTCAACTGCCCTCCCATTGCCCAGGGCATAACTTGTCACCTTGCCTTTGCCCCATAGCTCCATAGCTGTCCTTACAGTTACACCAATTAAGACCCTGGAATCCAATGAAGCCCCCTAAATATTTTCTTAAATTCCTCATTTCCCAGGCCAGTGTGGCTCGGTAGGTTGGGCATCATCCCATGCATCAAAAGGTTGCCAGTTTTGATTCCTGATCAGAACACATGCCAGGGTTTCAAGCTCAATCTCTGGTAGGAGGCGTGCAGGAGGCAGCCGATCAATGTTTTGCTCATATCGATGTTGTTCTCTCTCACCCTCTCCCTTCCTCTCTCTCTAAATTTCAATAAGAAATTCTTAAAAAACAACAAAAAAAGAAACTCCTCATACACTAACTCACAATAACCTTCTAAGATAGGAGCTATTGTTAACCCATTTTACAGATGAGAAAACCGAGACTCCTAACAGTTGAGCATCTCATCCCAAATCACACAATTAATAAGTGGTGGAGATGGGATTTGAACCCTGGCAGTCCAGTTGCAGATTTATGCTCTTAACCACTCTATTCCATACTATATTCCTGTGAAACTCACTGTTTATATATATATTTAAAAGTAGAAACACTAGAAGTTCAAGTTATTCCTTTAAGAATCCAACATCAGTATAATTTTCTTCCTACCTGAAAAGTAAGTTAGGCTAGAATGTGGTAATTTTATTTTATTTTTTGCTTAGTCATAATAACATTGACTGCCATATTAAACTTGTGCTACATGCCAGGAACCATGCCTAGCAGTCTACATGCAATATACCACTCAGTCCCAAAACATTCCCAAGGGACATGTTCTTCTCCCAAGGGAAGAAACTGAGACTTGGGGCATTTTGTACAACTTTCCCATGTACACAACATGTGTAACTGCAGAGCTGAAATTCTAACCAAGTCTGTCTGATTCCAAAGCCTATGCACCTATTAGGTTTAAGCACATGAAATTGCCCAGATTTAACCATATGGTTGGTCCTAACATTAATTTTCATGCTGCCGCGCAGTAGACAGCATCCCAGAAGAACCTTTAAGTAGACCCCAGCTCAGATGCTCAGCCCCTGACTAGGGCAGGCGCCCGCCCCTGGGTTCAGCAGAACAGGGCTTTGTGGCCTCCACCATACATGTCGCCATCCTTACCTCCTCTCCGTGCTCTTCCTGACAGACTTGCCTGCACCTGAAGGCCTCAAATTCAAGTCCATCAAGGAGACATCTGTGGAAGTTGAGTGGGATCCTCTGGACATCGCTTTCGAAACGTGGGAGATCATCTTCCGGAATATGGTAGGGAGCTCAAAGCAGTGGGCGTGCAAGAGTCTAGGAGATGGTCAGAGGCCTCCGCAGACCTTCATATCAACTCTAGTTCTTTGGCTCCTGGTGGGGGACAGGGCTCCGATTGGCCCTTGTATGTTCCCGTACACATTATTTTTAAGTGATTTTAATAAGTCAGTAAGCATGGAACTTGGGACTGAGGGCCTAGACAAATAGAAGTTCAGTCATCTCTAAGTTTCAGATATTTCTCATTGAAGATCTCTTGTCAGAGGCAAAGGGAAGAAATGATCTCTGTTTCAAAATGCCTCTGAGCCTAAAGTACATGTGAGGTGGGGAAGTGGGTTCCTGAGTTCGAGCCCAGGTTCTGCCACTAACCATGTGACTAGGGGACACTCACCCATAGGAGTGAGGGTGCTGGCTTCTTATTTTTTCAAAGGAGTGAGTAAGCCTGCGGATCCAGAATCGCTTTGGCTCTCACATTTTGCCCTTGACTTGAGTGTCAAAGAGGTGAGTAGAGAAGTTTATGAGAGAGAAACACACTTGAGAAATGTCTGCATCATTTCTGCATCCTCAGCATCTACCAAACCGATTCGACATCTAATAAGCGCTTAGGGAATAGAGGAGAGAATAAAAGAGGAATGAATCAAAGTGAAATGAATAATCACATAAATGAAGAGGCTGGCACCTCCTCTAGGCCTTATCAAGGGCTCCTATCTTTCAGAATAAAGAAGACGAGGAAGAGATCACCAAAAGCCTGAGGAGGCCGGAGACCACATACCGGCAAACTGGCCTAGCCCCTGGACAGGAATATGAGATATCCCTGCACATCGTGAAAAACAATACTCGGGGCCCGGGCCTGAAAAGGGTGACAACCACCCGTGAGTATCGCCTTTGATATCGCTGACACAATGACAACGCTGACTGTAACTCATTGCATTTCTGGTCAATAGCATGCCTTCTTATATAGCACCTGAATCAATTAGCTTTTGCTACGTAAAAAACAAGCCCAAAACTGAGTGGCTTAAAACAATAATTCTGCACATCGGTGCTTTAGGATTGGGCTCAACTGGACCATTTTTCTGTTCTTGACTGGGCTCACTTATGCATCTTTGTGGGCTGGGGGCTGGTTGATCTAGAATGGCCTCAGCCTCGATGCCTTTCTGCTCCACTGGCCTCTCAGCCTCCTAGATACTACCCTGGCCCTGCTCTGATAGTAGCTGACATTAAATTGGCATTAATATTACTTCTGCCTGAGCAAATCTCAAGGCCAGTCCAGATATAAGGGATGGGGAAACGGATCTATTTCTTGGGGAGCTTCAACATCACATGCCAACGTGGCGTGGATGCCAGGTAATTGAGACCACTGCCACATGATCTACCACATCATCTCATTTAATATTAGCACCAGGCCTGTGAAAGAGGTAGGGCAAATACCGTATTTTCTGGCATATAAGACGACTGGGCGTATAGAAGATTTTCCTGGGTTAAAAAGTCATCTTACATGCCGGAAAATAACGGTATTAATGTTATTATTTTTTAAGAGTAGAAACTGAGGCTTAGAGAAAGACACACCGCTGCTGGAGTGTCTGAGCCTGTTGGCCCAGCCCGGGGTCACAGGGACCGAGTGGCGAGGCTGGATCTGCCCCCTCCGGCGGAGGATCCAGCCTCGCCACTCCGCTGCTGCTGGAGTGTCTGGGCCTGTCAGCCTGGCCGGGGGCCGCGGGAGCCCAGCGGTGAGGCTAGATCCGCCGCTGTTGTAGTGTCTGGGCCTGTCAGCCCCTCCATGAGGCTGGATTCTGCGTCCAGGGGGCACACGCAAATTGTCCCCTCAGGAGTTCGGCCGGGAGACCAGGAGTTCGATCACTTGCTATGATGTGTGCTGACCACCAGGGAGCAGCGTGGAATGAAGGAAGACCCCAGCCAGCAGCCAGCAGCCGGGGAAGGCAGGCCCCAGCCAGCAGCTGGCAGCTAGCAGCTGTGGAAGGGAGGCCCCGGCCCTGATCATCCCTGATCGCTGGCCAGGCCTAGGGACCCTACCCGTGCATGAATTTCGTGCACTGGGCCTCTAGTGATAATAATAAGAGAACCACCACCTGTGATGTAGCTGACAGGTTGTAGGCTCCCTGCCAGATGCTCTGCAAACATTGCCTCCTTTACTTCTTTTTAAAATATATTTGTATTGATTTCAGAGAGGAAGGGAGAGGGAGAGAGAGACACACACATCAATGATGAGAGAGAATCATTGATCGGCTGCCTCCAGCATGCCCCACACTGAGGATTAAGCCTGCAACCCAGGCATGTGCCCTGACCTGGGCATGTGAATCGAGCCAGTGACCCCCTGGTTCATAGGTTGACACAACCACTGAGCCATGCTGGCCGGACTGTCTCCTTTCAAAAAAAGCAACAAACCCTACAAGGTAGTATCAGCCCTACTTATAGCTTGTTGAATAGGACATTGAAGATCAGAAACATAAAATAAGGTCCGGGGGTCAATATTACACTGATATATGCATACGTAGATGGGATGGCTGCCTCTCTCTGCTCAGCGCCGGCACTGTCCACTCTCTGAAGCAGCTCTGTCGCTCTGTCCTCTGCCCGTCACAGGCTTGGACGCTCCCAGCCAGATCGAGGTGAAAGACGTCACGGACACCACTGCGCTGGTCACCTGGTTCAAGCCTCTGGCTGAGATCGACAGCATCGAGCTCTCCTATGGGATCAAAGACGCGCCGGGCGACCGCACCACCATCGACCTCACGCACGATGAGAACCAGTACTCTATCGGGAACCTGAAGCCAGACACCGAGTACGAGGTGTCCCTCATCTCCCGCCGGGGCGACATGTCCAGCAACCCTGCCAAAGAGACCTTCACAACAGGTAACGGGCCTTCCCCGGAAATGGCACCAGCAAGGGAAGGATTGCGAGACTTCCATCCACTCTTCCCTGGGGTACCTTCCAGGCTCCTTTGACAGCAGGAAAACAAAAAGGGAATTTCCATTCCTTTAAATTTTATTTTCAAATATTGTACTGTTTAATTTTTCAAAGAAAAAAAATTCCCATATAACCTACCAAAATAAAAAGTATATACATATTGGCATACATAGAAGGAACTAGTCTGACACACTCAGACACAAGTCTTAGTAAAAAAATTTTAAATAAAGTTATTAAATATAGTGTGTAGAAAACATGAATGACAAAGATGCCTCCTAATGTCTTAGCCTATGACATTTTTTTTAAAGTACCAGAGTGTCATCAGTCATTTGATAAATATTTTTTTCAGAGCTCAGTAAGCACTATATGAGTTATTAGAAATACAGTGATGAGCCCGGCCGGCGTGGCTTAGTGGTTGAGTGTTGACCTATGAACCAGGTGGTCTCAGTTCGATTCCTGGGCAGGGCACGTATCTGGGTTGTGGGCTTAATCCCCAGTAGTGGTCATGCAGACGGCAGCTGATCAGTGATTCTCTCTCATTATTGATGTTTCTAGCTCTGTCTCCCTCTCCCTTCCTCTCTGAAATCAATAAAAATATATTTAATTTAAAAAAAGAAATAGAGTGGTGAGCACAACAGGCCAGTTCTTACACTTATAGAGCTTATTTGTAAGTTTCTGTGTAGTTTTTTGTGTGTTTTTTTTAAGCACAAAATCTGAGGAAAATGTGAATGACTGAAGTATCACACACGTTAATAATGGGGAAGGTGCCAAATATGTCGAATTTGTTTAGACCTGTGCGTCAGCTATTGAGATGGGGATGTGGCAAGTTTGTCATTTTCCTCCAATGGCAGGGACCTTTCATATCTCAGCTTGAGTTGTGGGACCGCCACTCTCTTGGTGCCTGATGTTTTCCATACAAATGTCCCTTCCTCTCCCAAACAGGCCTGGATGCTCCCAGGAATCTTCGCCGCATCTCCCAGACAGACAACAGCGTCACCTTGGAATGGAAGAACGGCAAGGCGGCCATCGACAGCTACAGAATTAAGTACGCACCCATCTCCGGAGGTGACCACGCCGAGGTCGAGGTCCCAAGGAGCCAACAAGCCACAACCAAGACCACACTCACAGGTGAGCTCCACAGCCCAGACCCAGCCGCCCTGGGGACGTGGCCCCACTTGGCAACCCTCCAGAGAGAGAACACGTGCAGTTCCCAGCAATCCCTCGCAGGGATGTCAGTGAGTCAGTCTGCAGAACATTCTAGACACTGAAAAGCAATAGCGTCCGGGGACAGCTCAGGCCGTTTTTAAGATCTTCTGAAAGTCTTTCTGATTTGAAACTGAATTTCCACCTGCACGCTCTCTCTTAGGTCTGAGGCCAGGAACTGAATATGGGATCGGTGTGTCTGCTGTGAAGGGAGACATGGAGAGCATTCCGGCCACCATCAACGCGGCCACAGGTGAGGCACCTGGACTCTCTCCCAGCCCCCACCCCAGGCGCGCTCTCACAGACACAGGGTTCAGGAGGCAGAAAACCTGCTTTAAAAGAAACAGTAGGCCCTGCTGGTGTGGCTCAGTGGTTGAGCATCAATCTATGAACGAGGAGGTCACGGTTTGATTCCCAATCAGGGCACATGCCAGGGCTGTGGGCTCGATCCCCAGTAGGGGGCATGCAGGAGGCAGCTGATCAATGATTCTCTCTCATCATTGATGTTTCTATCTCTCCATTTCTGAAATCAATAAAAATAAAACAATTTTAAAAAGAAACAGAGAAAGGAGCCCCTACGGTCATCTAGCCCAGATGTCCCATTAGAAAGTCACTTGAGCACACCACATCCAAATGATTCCCACGCTGCTCTCAGGACAGAAGGGAACAGCGGCTTTCTTCTTAGGAAATATTGGAACCAGACTTTATCAGAAATATACAAACTTTTAAAGTTTGTAACCAATTCCAGGGTTGTTGTTTTTCTGTATCACTGACTGATTAAAACACATCTGGGGGATTTCTCTTAATACACACTTAATGTGTATACTCTGCTCACATAAATTACAAGTGGCCAGAACACAGGTTGAGTCAGACTTTGCTCTCACCCATGCATCCTGAAGTGCCAACCTCTGGGTGAGGATGGTGAGGGGCTCCCTGATTTGAAGCCATTGATTCTTCAATTTTTTTTTTCTGGGAATGTTGTAAAAGAGAAACCCCTTTTCTCTCTCCCTCCGCCAGCCTCCTCCTGACCTCCCCTCTGAAGGAAAGGGAGGCTGGAGAGCAGAGGTCATGCTTTATTGAACCCCTCATTATGCAAGAGCCAGTACATATTCTGTTTGATCTTTTTCTTTTAAGGTAATTGTAGATTCACATGCTGTTGAAATAATACAGAGACACTCCCCTAAACCCCTCACCCAGGTTCCCCCAATGGTAACAACTGTTTAATTATAGAGCAATATCACAACTAAGAAACTGACATTGATACAAATCTGCCAACTTTATTCAGATGCACTCATCTCTGTGAGTGTATTTCGTTGTACAGTTTTATCACATGTAAACTTTGAACCCTTCACTACAGTCAAAACACAGAGTAGTTCCATCACTGGGATCTCTCTTCCATTTCTATACCACGACACCTCCCTCCCTCCCTGTCCCAAACCCTTAGCAATCATCTCGATGATTTTGTCATTTCAAGAATCTATACATATAAAAGCCTAAGCAACCGTTATGACCAAATGACCACAACAACCAGTCGACCAGTCGCTATGACGCGCACTGACCACCAGGGGGCAGATGCTCAACACAGGAGCTGCCCCCTGGTGGTCAGTGCACTCCCACAGCCAACCTCCCGCAGCCCCTACACCCCCACCTCACCAGCCGGACTTGATCAGCCCCAATGGGGTCTGGGCAAAACGCCCTGATAGGCCCCAATGGCAGGCCAGGCTGAGGGACCCTACCCGTGCACTGGGCCTCTAGTGCTACATAAAAGGCATCATATAGTATGCAACCTTTAGAGATTGGCTTTGTCACTCAGCATAATTCTCTTGAGATCCATCCAAATTGTTTCTTGGATCAATTTCTTTTTAAATTCTGTTAATTGAGTAGCATTTTGTGGTATGGGTATGCCACTATGTTCCTTTCAGTCTTCCAAAAACCCGGCTAGGTAATTTACAGTGGCATCTACAAGGTGAAAACTGAGGCCCAGTTAGGTGACTCTCCTAAAGCCCCCAGTGCTTGATAGTGGACCTGGGGCTGCAGCCCGGAGCCAGCTGCCTTTCAGTCCCAGAAGCAGCCTGCCTCCTAGCCTGAGGAGTGTTCATCTCTGTGTTTTCCTCAGATATGGACGCCCCCAAGGACCTTCGGGTGTCTGAAACTGCAGAGACCACCCTGACCCTGCTCTGGAGGTCACCGTTGGCCAAGTTTGACCATTACCGCCTCAACTACAGCCTTGCCTCGGGCCAGCCAATGGAGGTGCAGCTACCCAGAGACACTACCTCCTACGTCCTGAGAGGCCTGGAACCAGGGCAGGAATATGCCATCCTCCTGAGAGCGGAGAAGGGCAGGCATAAGAGCAAGGCCGCGCGGGTAAAGGCATCCACAGGTGAGGTCAGCCCCCAAGCTCCCTGCAGACACTGTTAACTGAGGTTTGCAGACCCAGCGGCCAGGCTGCCTTCACACGAGAACACCCAGTGGGAAGTCCCGCTACTCTCTCCACGCAGGAAGCCTCTAAATGCCACTTTGAAAGAGCAACTTACTAACCTTTCCCTCTTGACAACTGAGTCAGCAGTTTCCTTGCTGGGTGATCAATAGCGGTTTTCAACTTTTTCCTCCCAGGAGAACTTAAAGCATCAGGATTTGTGTTTGTCTTTGGTTCTTTTTTTCTTTTAATTTTGTGTTCAAATTGTTTATTGTCCCTGCCTCCTTTAGCCTAACAATTAACTTACATTTAATTTTATTTCTCTTCAAGATGACCAGGATGTTGGTAATAACTCTTTGGTTATTTCTCCTTCAGTGTTTCTATTCCAGGTTTTTGCTTTCCTCTAAGGTTACCTGAAAAGTTGCACATGGTCCTTGGAGCCTTCTTTCAAAGTACCCTCCTCATTTTCTGTTTCCTCTTAGTCATTAAGAGTGAACTTCACCTTCCCATGGCTGCTGATCTTGACCTCCAGTGTCCCTGCCAGCCCTGTGATTCTGTTCTTTGTACCTGCTGCCACATTTCCTCATAGGCTAAAACGAAAAAAAAAAAAAAATCAGTTCTTCCTATATGAAAATATACACATATAATTTTGGCCCCAAAATATAAAAGATTATAATGGAAAATGTTAATTCTTCAGGATTTGACAAGTAATAGTCTTTAGTTTCAATTTAACTAGTAAGTATTGAGAACCCACTGAATACACTTTAGTGTGCTAGTACTTGAAGGGCAAGTGGGTCATGTACTTAGTATTGTCACTTTGGCTCAGGTGCTCCTGCTCACAGACCGTGGGGAAGACCAGATATTCAGAGTATTAGATGGAACTCAACCAAGGACAGGGAATGATTGGGAGAATCAGGAGCAGCCAGAGTGTCATGACAGAGATGTTATTCCAGCTGAATCTCTCTAAACAGAAAAGAGGTTGTAATGATGGACAAATATGGAAATGCCTTTGAGTCTTTGTCATGTCTGAATACTTTCACCAGCATAGAACATAAATCTCAAATAACAGCCACTTGGAACCTGCTTTCCTCTCTCATAAAGTGAATCTGAGGCTAGGTGATTCAGGGATAGCATAGCAGATCCAAATTATCAGTGACTCAGGCTCCTTCTCGCTTTCTGTTCCACTCTTCTTGGCTTCCGTTCTCAAAGTCACCTCCATGTCACAACACGGCTGCTGCAGTACAGCCCTCATACCTGTGTTCTAGGCAGCATAACAGAGGGGAAAAAAAGAACCAAAAAGAGAGCCTACTAGATGAGTCTTTTTGGAAACCTCCCTAATGCCTTCTACTCACATTTCATCCATTGTTCCTGGCTGTAAGTTAGATTTAGGAAAGACTAAGTAGTCTCTGGCTGAGCATGTTGCTGCCACATAAAAGGGTGGTTGTCTGTAAGGAGAGAGAAGAGGCATCTGGTATACCACAGCAGCCTGTTCAGAGACTGAAGTGAGCCCCGGCAGTCAGTTCCACTGACTGAGCAACTGCTTCCCACCAGCTCTGAGCTGATCATCGGGGTGCTCTGGAGAGGAAGCCTAATCACAGACGAAGGCGGGCAGGACAGAATCAGGAAGGAATAAATTGATGGTAGAGATTTGAACATGGCAGCTTGATATAAGGTATCAAGGGATAAAGAATTTGAAAAACAAAAAAGAGGGAATTCCTCCTCTTCCTTTTTCTCCCACTCCCTCCCCCTCTCTCTCTCTCTCTCTCTCCGCTTTTCCCTGAGTTTGACAAATGCTGTATCAAAGAGAGTTTCATAGCTCCATCCAATTATATTAGCCTCTGGCTATAGCCACGTTATCCCCGATCTCCAGGAGGGAAGCCCAGGCCTGGTAGCACAGAGAGAGGCAAGCTTTCAAGTGAACCACAGGCTGGGGTTACTTTGTGTCTGACTGAGAGCCCCTTTTTGGCATCCCAAAGGCTCATGATTTCATTTCCCAGGCATGCCTCCTTAACACTGTTTCAAAGAAATCATTTGTATATTTAAGGACATTGTTCATTATAAGAAAAATGTGCAAAGTCCCTTTTATTGGTTCTTTGCTCACTGTCTCCATAATATATCTCTCTATAGCTTTCTCCATAGAACTATTTTATTTTATTAAAATTGCTTCTCTTGAATTCTGTCTTCCCAAGTCTCTTACTTTACTACAGTCAATAATATACAAGTGTGCTCTGTGCTAAGTTCTGGGGATGTTAGATCAATTAAGACAGGTCTGTGCTCCGAGGAATTCACTACCTAGTAAACAAGAAAGCATGATACTCCACTTCCTGGAATTGGGGGTGCAGAGCAGGCAGCCGGAGCACAGAATGACTTTAAGCATCAGGAAAGATTTAAAAATAAAATAAATAAAATGGGAGGAAGCTGTTGGACAGACACCTAGAGACAAACAGGACTGTGTTGTGGAATATGTAAAGAAACAGAAGTCCAGGCACTTAGCCTTGGTAAGCACATAGAAAGAAAAAAGAAATATGAAGTGGAAGCTCTTAGATAGACATACCATGTGGCTACAAGTCTTGAAATGTCAAAGGGCTGTAGATTCAAACCTCAGAAGAAAGGGACTTCTAGTTGTGCATCACTAGATTCTCAAAAGCAGAAGTCTGCAAAGAGCCACACGTCATCTGTGGGTTTCACAGAGCAGATGTGGAATTGGCTGCCCCAAAGCATTTTTCCCAAGGAATTCCAGGGCTCTCGCCATGGAATTGAGCCAAAGGGCAAGCCTTTTCCTTGAGGCGGCACCCAACTAAAAGTATGTACAACCTAAGCTGCCCATCACACCTAAAATAAAATCCAAAGACCCTACCACAGGCTGCACGGCCCTGCAGAATCTGGCCCATCCCATCTCTCTGACTTCCTTCCACCCTTGTCCTCATACTCATTTCACCATGGCCACCTTGGCCTTCTCACTGTTCTTTAAGCAGACCAAGCCTGTTCCTACCTCAGGGCCTTTACACAAGCTATTCCTGCTGCCAGGGAACCACTTTTCTCTTAGTTCTTCCCAGGGCCTCTTCCTCGTTGCATTCAACTTGTGTGTTATTCAAAAGCCTTTTCTGGCCACCGATATAAAATGGTGCCCCCATCCTGGTTTACCCCTCTGTGCTGCTCCAAAGTTCCTCATGACACTTATCTGGCCTGATATTATTCAGTAGTTAATTTATTTATCCATGGCCTACCTCCTACTGCCAACCAAAATGGAAGCACTCTGCCTCTACCCAGCGCTGCATCCCCAGGGCCTTGAACACAGCCAAGCACAAGATGTGTGCTTTATGAGCACTGCGGGCCTCAGTTGTTCCAGAGGCAGCATGTCCATCATATCCTCTGGCCTCTCCACCTCTAAACTAGCAGCCCAAATTCTCTCTCAAGGATTAAGGAGAAGGAAAGGGAAGTCATTCCCCTAGAAGGTCTCAGTTAAGCTTAATCTGGATAGAAAAGGGAGGGAGGGAGGGTACTATGCCTGTTAGCATTGAAAAAATTGAGTGCATATCAGGCATATCCTTGCCACCCCTCCTCTCTGCATTTGACCCTGATAACCTCAGGGGAACCCTGCTTGGAGTGGAGGCCAGGAATATTCTGTGAGCAATAAGGGACATAAAGCCTGGAGAATACGTAGAAACACAAAGCCACTGAAGCATCTTTCTATACCAGTGTTGGGGA
Source organism: Eptesicus fuscus (assembly GCF_027574615.1). Classification (NCBI taxonomy): domain Eukaryota; kingdom Metazoa; phylum Chordata; class Mammalia; order Chiroptera; family Vespertilionidae; genus Eptesicus; species Eptesicus fuscus. The sequence continues at coordinate 68,917,860 of NC_072487.1, forward strand.
GGGAGACATTCCCTCTTAGTTCTTCTGGCTGGTGGAATAATTAAAATGACAGAAAACAGATTAACAGGTGACAATCACCAAATTTATATATGTTCCAAATGGTTATTGGGCCCAAGAACAAGTTGGCAGTAGAGGCTTATATGCCATCTTAAGCTAAAAAGAAAGAAGAGGTAGTGATTTGGGCCTTGAAAGGGGAGAAAGTTCACATGGAGATGCAGAAGCAAATATTTAGTAAAGGAGTGTTTGCTGGGCCACCTTGAACAATGGGACACACAAAGGACTGATCAAAGGGGCCTTGCTATGTTCCTCCTTGTCTATCACACTTAGTTCATATTAAACTGTGGTCATTTATGATGATAGCTCCCTTCCTGGAGAAAGTCCTCTAATTTTCTTAAGCAGCTAGATGTCAAAGGTTCTTCTAGAATCTTTAGTTTTTTAAAAATAACCATCTTAGAATAATAAATTTTCCAAAGAGGCATATTTTAAGGCAGCAAGTTGCCCCGCAGTACCATCTACAAGATGTTGGGAATCTAAAGATTTAAAGTTGGCAGAGCCAGAAATTCCTCTGGGCCAGCTGGTCAACCCACCATCAGCACAGAAGGGGATTTGGAAATCCTAATTTCCCAGGCCCACTGACATTTTTTAGAGGGTAGATGCCAGTGCACAGCTGTAAGAAAAAGACAACAGCCTTTTCATAAAGAAATGCCAAGAAATTGAGTGTGGAACTATACAACGAAAACCCTGGGCTTCTGAGGAAATAAGCCCACAGTGTGTCATTTACTAGTGAAATGGAGAGTCTGCATTTATTATGGGATGCCACTTGGTCCCGACCTCGACTTTTGTCTGCAGAATTATTAATATTATTCTCTTTTTATCATTCTTATCCCTCTTCATTTATCTACTGATTTTACTCATGGAAGTTATACTTGTGACTTATCTGACTAGCATTTGTTTAGTGAAGGGTCAGGTGGGGTGCCAAGAGCACCCAGATACAGTCACAGCATTGCTCACTAAGTATAAACCGGTGCTCTTTCTTGATTGACCAACCCCCAGAAAAAAACAAAAAATGGAAGAATAGACAAAAATTATGGTGGCAGTACCATTACCATGATTACTATTTACCAAGCAACATAACATTATGTGAAAGTTAATCTCTCAGCTGAATGAGCAGCTGAAGCAGATTGTACAAGAGTGTGTCAGTGGCATATGAAAACCTGATTCAAGGAGAAAAGATGGTTCTCATCAGGAAGAGACATTTTCCATTGTGGATCTTGCATCTCTCCATTAATCTTTTTTGCAATAGTTTAATAGATAACCAATAATTACCTCCTCCCTGCCCTGTGAGGTGACTCTCAGATCTCTCACAAGCTGGTACCTGGTATTTCTTTCATGGAAAGAAAGATGTTTTATGGCAGAATGCGAGAGAGAGTTTTAAAAGCTAGCAAGGAAAGACAGTGACTTAATTCACATTAAGGGGGGAATTGTCAGTGTCACCTAAGTTGCTGAGCAGCCGTTTTGATAGCAGGAGGAGAAAAAGAAGAAAATGGGTTAAGAGGGGAGTTTATGAGCCAGAGGATCAGTTTCCTTAACCTTGCTGTTTTGCTTAGCCTGGATTTGTACCATGTCTCTTTAAGCAAGAGGACTGCTGGAGTACTTGACAGGAACATGCTCCCGAGTGCCTACCTCCCAAGGTCAGGGAAACCATTGTTATAACTAGACCACTGCTCCTGGCTCACAAGGCCCGTGAGTTTAAGGATGGCTGACTCTCCTTTTCTTTTGCCCAAACTGAATACATCACTTTGAGTTCAGGGTCCAATCTTTCTCATCGAGGCCGTGTGTGTGTGGTTAGAACTGCTATGAGGCTTTGGGTATGCACTTTAGGACACGAACTTGGATTAAATGAGTCCATAGAATGTAGTTCAAGATCAGGTGTCCTAAATATTTTTTGAAATGGGCCAGATAATTTCAGGCCATACAGTTTCTGTCACAACTGCTCAGCTGTGTTTTTAGGGCTCACAAGCAGCCATGCAGAAATGAGAGCATGGCTATGTTCCGACACAATCTATTTTCTTACATCATGAAGTATTATTCTTGTTTCGCTTGTTTTCTCAACCATTTAAAATGATAAAAACTACTGTTGGCTTGCTCATTACCAAAATAGGCATCAGACCAGACTTGACCCTCGGATGGCAGTTTACAGACCCCTTTCCTAGATCAGCAAGATTTGCAGGAGTGTAAGCTTTGCCAATGAGAATTAGAACATTCTCCTAAGGTTGAAAAGTCTGAATTAAAAAGATTCTTGAAAAGATGCATTTTCTCCTCTGAAAGGCTATCTTCCATCCAATTGCAACTAAGATTTTCAAGTTAGAAGCCTGCTTTCATGGACATGCAGAGCTCATTTGAAATTAGCAACCAGTATGAGACATAAATAGAGAGGGAAAACATTCTTTTAAATAAACTCAAAGCAGTTCTTACTCTGTTGTTTACAGGATCCATTTCCAGAGACAGTCCTTTCTTCCCAGGTCACGCAAGGTCCATGTGAGCTCAGCCATGGGCATGTTATCACCTTGAAGGCATATTTAGACAAGAGCGATTTTACTGTGTGTTCGGATGAATGACGATGGCACATTCCATAGGGCCTCAGTCTGTCTTTCTATCCAGTAAGGGACAGTTTTGCAAAGACTTGCCGCTTGGCTCAATTAAGCCTCACTCATACTGTGTTAATGTCCCTCTCATCTTCCTGAAGTGGTTTATGTAAACATTAGAGCCCCAGAAACTTGACAAAAATTCCAACACAAAGTGACAATAATGTAGAGGAGATGAAGGAAGCAGGAAAAGGAAGGAAATCTAAAAGGAGCCAATTTTCTCAAAATACAGAAGGCTGGACCAAGAATCCGAGGAATAGCCGAAGGCTGTTCCTTCAGATCTCATCCTCCTGAGAGACACTTTCCAAAATGGAAACGGAAGCCCAGAGCAGTACTAACCTAGACGGGTAGCATTTCCTAAACAAGTCAATAGGAAAGTGCCATTTCGAAAACACAAACCCAAATATGCAACAAGGCAAAATAAGGATTACACTGATTTTTCTGTTGGTGTTTTTATGCAACAGCACCATTCGGGGAAGCGGTCGTGACGCGCAGCACGCAGGCCCTCACGGCCTTTCAGCATTGCCTTGCCATTCCTGGGTCCCCAGGAGGAAAGCATCTGCAGGAATGGTTTAACTGACCCCATCTCTGTCCTTATTCAGACCACACCCCTGAATTGGAAAACCTCACCGTGACCGAGGTGGGCTGGGATGGCCTCAAACTCAACTGGACCGCAGCTGACCAGACCTATGAGCACTTTGTCATTCAGGTGCAGGAGGCCAACAAGGTGGAGGCGGCTCAGAACCTCACGGTGCCCGGCAGCCTGCGGGCTGTGGACATCCCAGGCCTCAAGGCCGCCACCCCTTATAGAGTTACCATCTACGGGGTGATCCGGGGCTATAGGACACCAGTGCTCTCCGCTGAGGCCTCCACAGGTACCTTTTACCTTTCTGTCGGTAGCTTCTGTTTTCTCAACAGGAAACTGCCAAGGATAATCAGACGGGCTTGCTTTTGAATGGACTGGTTGTGCCCCAAGTAATAGCACCTTGGTGTCTAAGAATGGGGAGCGGCCAGGCTGCAGGATCCAGGGGCAGCTTTCACACTGAACCCGTGTGGGCCACACCCCGTGGAGTCCTGCAGAGCCCGTCTGGGGACCACATATGCAACCCCAGTGGCAGGGACCTTGAGCTTCACAAGCAGGCTCCCTCTTGGGAAGGGAAGTTAAGGCATTTTACTTCAAAGTAAACTAATCTCCTTGTCTTCTGGAGATTAGAGCAATTTTTGAATGAAGTAAGATAACCAATATTTTCCTACACTCTGTTTCACAAATTTAGGAAGCTGCATGATGCGCATTTATCTAAAGAAAGTCACATTTTTTAAAGCCAGATAATGCCTATTGTGTCAAAGCGTCCCTGGATCTCATGTGATTTGAGTATGAAACTGGTTCTTTGTCCTTCTCCAGGGGAAATTCCCAGTTTGGGAGAGGTCACCGTGTCCGAGGTGGGCTGGGACGCCCTCAAGCTCAACTGGACTGCTCCGGAAGGAGCGTATGCGCAGTTTTTTATCCAGGTGCAGGAGGCTGGCACAGGAGAGGCAGCCCAGAACCTCACAGTCCCGGGAGGGCTGAGGTCCGTGGACCTGCCCGGGCTCAAAGCAGCCACTCAGTATAGTGTCACCATCCGCGGGGTCACTGGGGACTCCAGCACAGCCCCTCTCTCTGTTGAAGTCTGGACAGGTATTCTAAACTCATTTACTCACTTGCTTCCTCCCATTGTCTCTGCTCAGGAGGGACACAGCTGCTCCCTGCTGTGAACCAGGCTCAGCCCCTACACTTGGGGAAAACCCGAGAATCACCCTGTTCCGTCCAAATGGCATATCCCTTATACGTCCAAGTCCTAGTCCTAGCCGGGAAGCCAGTTCCATGGAGAACTCCACCTACTCTTCCTTTACAAAAGTGAGAGGTGACTTTTCTTTCAAAGCAAGTTTCAGTGACAGTATTTCAGAAGTTGGAAAGCACAATTTGCAAATGGAAAAAATATTGGTCTGAACTGATCTTAAGCACACACCAAAGGACTCCCCAAAGCCCCATTTGTATGTCCAAAATAGAAGTTGCAAACAATTCCTAGAACTATCTTTCATCCCCAAAGGCTGAATAGGGAAACCCTGGCTTTAGTGCCAACTATTGGAGTGAGCTCAACAGCCGCAATAAATAAATTATTGGAATCAACACTCCCTGGACAGCTCATCCCTCGCCCAAATGCCATCTTACCCAAATTCCAGTGTGCAGCTGCCCCTTTTAGTAACGCAGGAACTCTGTCCTTATGCAGAAGAGGTTCCAGATCTGGGAAACCTCACAGTGACCGAGGTTAGCTGGGACGCGCTCAGGCTACACTGGACCAGCCCAGCTGGGATCTATGAGCAGTTTGTCATTGAGGTCCAGGAGGCTGGCCAAGCCAAAGAAGTGCACAGCCTCACCGTTCCTGGCAGCCTGCGCTCCGTGGAAATCCCCGGCCTCACAGCTGGTACCCCTTACACAGTCACCCTGCACGGCGAGGTCAGGGGCCGCAGCACTCGACCCCTTGCTGCAGAGGTCATCACAGGTATTTGACCCTCCTCTCAGATCAGGGATGTGATTGAGCCAATCTGTCTTGGGAACAGAGAAAACCCTTGTGGCAAGAGCCGATCCCAGTGATGTTGAGAGGCAGTGGGAACGTAAGCTGTAGCTCAGGGAGGTCTGGTTTGGAATTCCACCTTAACTGGCTGAGTATTCTTGGGGGTGTCATTTTCCATCTCTGAGCCTTCTTTTCTCACCTTCAAATCCCAGACAACACCCCTACCTCAGAACACTATCCTGAGCAGTAAATGAGATCATGAAAGTGCTTAGCAAAGCACCCATCCTGTAATAAACATTGAACAGCAAATAGCTACATTTATCAGATAGCAACATCTCATGATAAAAATAGCATAGACTGGAGCTGTTGCACACGAATAAAATTCAGAACTTTCTAGAGAAATTGTATTGTTGGTGGCCTCACTCACTGCCATCCACCTTGGAGTCAGATCTCTAGAGTAACCTTTGAAATGATCTAAAATTGTCAAGTCTCTCTCTTCTTAAAAATATATTTTTACTGACTTTAGAGAGGAAGGGAGAGTGCGAGAGAAGAGAGAAACATCAATGATGAGAAAGAATCATTGATCGGCTGCCTCCTGCATGACCCCTACTGAGAATCAAGTCCACAATCAGGGCATGTCCATACCTGGGAATGGAACCGTGACCTCCTGGTTTATAGGTTGATGCTCGACTACTGAGCCACACCAGTGGGCAAGTCTCTCTCTCCTTAGCAGACACTCAAGGCAGAAACATTTCCAAGAAAGGACAGCCACATTCGACTTCAAGGTTTTTCTTTGATTTGGGGAGGAAAAACAATTCATCTCAATTTGTTCCATGAAACTATGCTGCTCCGTCTGTTACAGAAAACTCCATACTCTTCATGAGGTTTCTTGAAACAGCGTACAAAGGAGCTGTGGGAAAATGGGGCAGATATTTGCTAGTAGGATGTTTATGCTGAGCCTTAAGCCCATGATATTTCCTACAGATTCTGGTTTGATAGCACTGTCCAAATAAGCTAAATCAAAGAATTGTGTTTTTTGCTCATATAGAACAAATAAAGTTGGTCCTTGCTAGAAACTGCACACAATTTCAAAAGTCAGAAAGGTAATGTTACAATCCCTGAGCTGGCCAAACTGTCACTGTCCTGGGTTCCCTGGAGTCGCTTCACACCAAAGAGCGAAGGGGCCTTTGAGACACAGATAATCTGGGTGCAAGATGCTGCCGTCTGCATCTGTAGTTGGTAAACCTTCGCTTTTAGCAGCAGAATTCCTTGGCACCTGAAATCTTACAAGGAGCCCCATTTGTGACAGCTAAACAAACAGCTGATCTTGGTGAGCTGGGAAGGAGCAGGGGGCTGCCTAGACCCATGGCCACAGCCCGTTTCTTCCAAAAAACACCAAGTCCATGTGGAACATAGTTTGGAAACAGCCCCTCTAAATGGCCAGGTTTGCTCAGACTCTCGTGGTAAAATTCCTGCAGTTATTTTCATTTCAAACTTTGAATCCATGGCCACTTCAGCCTTCAAAAGAGAGGCTGAGAGATTTCATTTAACCCTGAGAAGCAGGGTTTCATTTTTTCCATATTTGAATCTAAACTTTCTAAAATTAGCCATAATAACTACATTAAATTTCCTTCCTACATTGTAGAGAAAGAAATAGTTCTCTGCACCATTTACCAAGCAATAACCACTTCTCATTAAACGTGGGCCCTCCCTTCACACCAAGGACCTTGCTTCCTAGTGCAAACATTCTTCATTCGGACACAGAGTTCTAGCAGAAGACCGGTGAGAGGGAAAGAACCAGACCAAGAATCCCATACAGAACCTTTGATCCCCAAAAGCTGGGAAAAGTCCAGAGATAAGACATCAGACTTGTCTAAACCTGAGGTTTTATAAACCCAGTCAGATAGCCTGTGGCCGGCAATGAGATGATGTCTCCGAGGTCAAGCAATGAAATAAAGTGGGAATTATCTCCCATAGAAATAAGAATTCCCAAGGGGAGAAATTGCAGGTTGGTTTGCTTGTGCAATTCAAAGCCCAATAAGATGCAAATGAGAGTTTGCAGCAAGGAAAGTAAAGGTTTATTTAAGGAAATGGCACCAAGCCTGGTGACACAGGTGAGCTAATGCTCTAAAACCTGGCTCCCCGGTGGCTTCTGGAAGATGGTTATATAGGGGGGAAAGCGTTAATCATGGCAACTAAGGGAGTGGGGCATGGGCTCTACTTGCCTGGTCAGGGCCAGGGTAGGATGTAGTTGATCATTGCATCTGGTCCCGACATCAGCCATGGCGTCGCTCTGATTTTGAAAGGATGTGGTCAGTAGGGTTTGTTCCACCTTCATGGGTCTGGGACTGAAACATAACAGGTCAAGATGTTATCTTTAGTTGGACGAAAACTCTCTTGATCAACAAACCTGAGGCTTTGTTCTTTAAGGGAGTTTGATGCTGACCAGAACCTAGTTGTCCCGAGTGCTCCAGGAGAAAGGAGTGGATGGCAGTGTGTGAAGGTGGAAGGGTCTGGTCGAAAGGAGGCAAGGGAGTCATGGTGCTGTTAGACAGGGGGAAGCTGGCTGGGATTAGGGAAAAGGTCATTTTAAAGAAATGGAGTTCCTGTGTAGTTACAGCATCAAGACAACGATGTACCTGTTAGGCTGCCAATTACCAGGCACTCACTGCGTGTCAGGTAGGACACTCAGAGGTTTATAAATAGCAGCACTTAATCATCACACGGTCCAAGGAAATGGTGCTGTCAGCTCCTTTTAAAGGTGAGGCGAGAGGCTCAGAGATGAGTTGGGTGACATGCCAAGATTACACAGCTAGTAAACATCAGTAATGGAATTCTAACCAAGACCTGGCAGCCTCCAAAGACTGCACCTCTATCCATTCCTACTTCCTGTATCCTGACAGACAATCCCACCTTTTCCAGTTATCTTTTAAGTTCTGGCTGTGCCTGCTCAGAGACCTCCCGGTAGGTTGTGCAGTGGTCCAGATGGCATGGCCAACGCAGGGATGAACAATGCAGATGTTCTCCTTTCTGCCCATTTTTAACTGCTGAGGCCAGGTTACCAGAGTTCAAAGGGAAAATAGCCAGAGACCAAGAATGACCACACACACACACACACACTATTCTCTCATCCCCTTCTCTCTCCCCTGGGCTGTGGGACATTTGGTTTCCTCATTTTTGGTTTACAGAACTGACACATACCTCTCTATCCTTCTTCAGAGGAGCTCCCTGAGCTGGGAGACTTAGTCGTGACCGAGGTGGGCTGGGATGGCCTCAAACTCAACTGGACCGCAGCTGACCAGACCTATGAGCACTTTGTCATTCAGGTGCAGGAGGCCAACAAGGTGGAGGCGGCTCAGAACCTCACGGTGCCCGGCAGCCTACAGGCTGTGGACATCCCAGGCCTCAAGGCCGCCACCCCTTATAGAGTTACCATCTACGGGGTGATCCGGGGCTATAGGACACCAGTGCTCTCCGCTGAGGCCTCCACAGGTACCTCCTCTCCATGTCGACGCTCTCTCCCCAGGTTCCCTGCTTTCTCTCCGAGCGATCGGGGAGTCAGCTTCTCTCCATGTCTGAATCCCTTCCCTGTGCCCCTTAGCTGCCGGCTGTGCATGGTCCCTGGGGCTGTGCCTTGGTCCAGATGCCTTTGCATCCCGAGAATGAGCAATACAGATGTTGCCTTTTCTGACCTTCAGCTTCCAGCCTCCCCCAGACTTTATCTAATTCTACAACACATCTCTCGTCTCTATTGAATTCTCTCTAGTGCTTGGATATAACTAAAAGCTGACCCCTCCCATGTGTGAGTTATGGTGGAGCACAGATTACTTATTTTAGAGAGCCTTTTTGCTAGTTGGAAATGATCCTTTCCTATCCTGAACCCCTCAAGGGTATGGACACTGTCGTTCTTCCATTTCAAAAAATGTTTTAATTTAAATGTTTCTTTAAAATGCACTGAGCATAATAAGAGAACTGAATTACCCTCCCCTGCGGAATTCTCTCAGATACTGAGTCATTGTTAGAACACAAAATTAGCCAATAGCTAGACCAAAAAGGGAGAAAGAAAATCCCACGATTAGGACTGGAGACAGTACCGAAGAAAAAGCCATTCATTAACAGAAGTACACCCAGCAGCATCTGAAGCAAGGAATGTTCCGGCCATGAGTGTCAGGGACCTGTGCCCTTTTTGCTCTTTTAATCAAGAGTTGCGCCCTGGAGTGCTGGCCTTTGGATGACACACTCCCAGCCGAGACCCAGGACAGTGCCTCAGAGTTGGCTCATCACTCTGAGTGACAAGGCGGCCAGTGTTTCCCACGAGCCTGCTTGTGAGCAGCCTTCCAGCACGTTTGCCTTGTTCACCTTCCTATGGGCTGCCATTGCCTGGAAGTAGAGGCTGTGTTGTTTGGTTTTGCATATGCCCCATTTTTAGATAATTATTGCAACAAAACTTTCATGCAAACCTATATGTCCTAGTTGGTTCTATCAAAAATATAGCTCCACATTTTAGCCTCAGTCATTTTAGTAGCTCTCGCTGAGATGCACATACAACACAGGCAACCGCTGCATGAACTGCCTCAATATTGCCACCTCGGCTGCTCTGGATGGACCTGCGGCTCATTTCATCTCACATCCACAGACCATCCTCCTCAGAAGGCAGAGCAATCGCCCTCAACTTCTGATCTTTCCTGCAGATCTTGTGGTTCGAGTGTTCTTCATATTTTTATGGTTGTTTTTCTTTTTAGTGGCAGCAACATTCTTGCTTCTGATGAGTCAGTATCAGGGGGGAAGGGCCATAATTCTATCTGCTCTGTGTTTCACCAAATCCGCTGGGACGGGAAGGCCCTCTCCTTCCTTGCCAGGGAGACAGTATTAGCTTTTCAATCCCCGCTCCTGCCTGCCCTCCGCATGGGTTATTCCCGTTGCTCAGAAAAGCTTGGGCAGGACCATCTCCAAGACAAAATGTTATTTCTTGCCTTGGCTCTTGTCTCCTGGTTGGCAATGCTACACTAGCCTTCTTGGCCCACAAAGAAAGCAGTTAAGAGAGGACAAGCTATTTTAACAGACTGTGAGAACGGCTGGCCCTTGTCAGAAGGATAAAGCAAGTCCCACGAATGGCACTGACACATTGCCAATTTCCTTCAAGTCACAAAAATCAGAAGTCTCCAGGTACCATCTTGGGAGGGTGACGGCATCAGAATTATTTAATCTTCATTTGAATAGATGGGAGCTCTCTCAAAGCAAAGGGCGCCTGCAGTAACGTTGGTCTCCTGACTGCAAATCCGGAGCCAGGAAGCCGCCAGCATCCCTGAGGTGGGGCTCCCAGGAGCATCTAGGCTTAGGCACAGCAGGTCCAGCCCCCGTCATTCAGCATGTTTCTCACACTCCAGATCCGGCAGCCTGGCATGGGCAGCTCCAGAGCGGGGAACTCTAACTGCCGTACCTTCCTTTTTGTATTTTTCTTTTAACAAACCCCCCTTCCCTCCCTCATGGGTGCTGACTGGTAACACTGCTGCATTTCACCATAACCCTCAGGTATCAGATCTTTCTTCCCGACTGCGGTTCTATTAACAACCTCAACCTTCAAACACAGCCAAATGATTAACTCAAATTTATTTGTTTCTTCTTTCCTACCCCCCCCCCTTTTTTTTTTTCAGCCGGAGAACCTGAAATTGGAAACTTAAATGTTTCCAACGTAACCCCTGAGAGCTTCAATCTGTCCTGGACAGCTACCAATGGCGCCTTCGAGACCTTTACCATTGAAATTATTGATTCCAATAGGTTACTGGAGACGGTGCAATACAAAATTTCTGGTGCTGCACGAACTGCCTACATCTCAGGGCTCCGCCCTAGTAATGATTTTATTATCTACCTCTCTGGACTTGCTCCCGGCATCCGGACCCAAACCATCAATGTCACAGTCACCACAGGTACACGTGCATGCTCCCATGTCTAACGCCCTCTCTCTCCAGGGTCTTCCTTGCAGGGTGCAGCCATTCCTGGCCCATTGACCCGCAAGCCACAGTGCAGTGACTCCTCCATGATGCCAAGCTCAAGGTTATTTAACAAAACTCTCTTCCAACAGCAGCCCAAGTGGTGCATTCGCCTTGCCTGCGTTATCACTGACCAGCACATTTGCAGAGTAAAATGTATTTTGGTCCAGATTGCCATATAGAATCTGGAGAAAAGCATTCTCCCCTTCAGCAACAAAACAAAGCAAAAAATACCCATAATGAGCATTGTCCCTGAGTTGGCAAGACATCCACATCCATCAAGAGGTCTTAAAAATCATATTTTTGTTATCCTAGTGTCTTTCTCTTCCTAGTGCCTTTGACCTCTTAATACCCAAACATCCTGCTAGTTTCATGAAATCGTATTGGTGCTATTTTTTTAAATCGGAAAACAATGAGAAAGAGCAGGCTCCTCCTCAGATGCGTGCAGGGGAAACCATTCCATTCAGAACACCCCAATTCCAATGCCACTTCTAAGAGAAAAGACCAGAACATGCTGTCTGGCCCCCAGAGCAGCGAATGGTAGATGGCAAACACAGAAGTAAGGTAGTCATGTTACAACCAGGAGCTTGCTTAACAGAAGAGGAAATGGCTCTCACTTTAAATCCGTAGTGCCTGTGACACACTCTGCGGCCGGTGTCCTGTGGCATGCCGCAAAAGAATAATCTAAATGAACTTGGAAAGGAGAGCCTTTTCCATTCAAAATAGCATCCTCAGCACATATGCCTTCTCTTGACAGATAACGTAAGACATCACAAACTGGAAGAAAAACATTATTTGTGGAATAAGCCTAGGATAATTTCTTCTTATAGTTCACAATCTCATATTCTGGGGAATTCAAGAAAAGAGTAGACATTGTAGCATCAAAATGATCTCTCGTGTAAGTCCCCCATGGTTGAGGGAGGTTCTGTCTTCATTCTATGTAAGACTACAAATTGTTATCAGGGTGGCTCACAGGAAAGTCAGCGGGCCAGCATTATCTCATTCTGGTCTCAGCCAGGGTCAAGTACTATAACACAACCCGGGGAAGAAAATTAGCCACATGTATGTGAGTCTCATGGTTCAGACTGGTTTCCAACAAAGGACCCGTTCCTTTACCAGAGGGCAAAGTGTAAAACTTTACGGATTTAGTCATATGTGTTTTGATTTGGACCCTGTAAGAGTGTTTCAGATTGACACACTTTCCTGTTTTTTCCCCCCTCCTTGATTTAGTAGCCAAACCGCTCCTTAGCCAGCTCACTATCACACATGTGACCTGGGGCAGTGTGTCTATCTCGTGGAACGCTAGGAATCTGCCTTTGATAGCTTTCTTAGAGAAGTTAGGCATTCTGACCACCTCCGAGGACCGTGGTGCATTCTGTGCCTGCGGTGTCCCGCATCTCTGCCCTCAGAGCTCCTTCCATTTACCCTGCCCACCTTCATGGGCTGATGGGCGGGCAGCACACGCAGACCCTGGCGGTCCAACAACCACAGGCATTTCCTGGGACCAGTTCTTCACTCTCCTTGAACTTCCTTTGAGGAGCATCCCAAAAAAATCACTCGCTCCCCATTTTTCATCCTCCTAGTTCTTCTAGATCTTTCTCAAAATGTGATAGAGCCACCCAAATCAGAGCTTTAAAGATTAAAAAAATACTCTTACCCCAGTTAAGGAACTTTAATGTCAACCGCTGTTTCCTTAATATGCATTCACATCTGGATTGAATTGTAAAGAGTTAACCTGACTTGCTTTGGTTGAATTTCTAAACCATCCTTTCATCTGATCTTGAATAATCGTTTCCAGTTCCTGCCATTATCATCTGCCTGTGGTCTTTCTAATCAGAGTTTGCCTGTGTCATATTGAACAAGGTATGTGCATGCCGTCTCTGGTTCCTTGATCAGAATGCTCGACATTCTCTTTCTCTCCACAAAGATTTTAGAAGTAGCACCACTAACAGGCAGAGAAAAGACCCTAAAGCACACCCCAAGAACCACATGAGAGGACCCAGTGGGCTCACCTTGTCCTTGAGCCTTCCCTGTGCCTGCATTCCCTATAGACTGTCCTTTTTTGACATTTACTCGATCAAGCATGTTTTGTCATCCACTGAAATCTTCACAAAGAGTTAGAATCTCCCTCCTCATCCATCATCTTGTCAGAATCTTGGTGCATGTGTTGAATATTCAGAGCATTCAATTTTGGAAAATGTCTGTCTTTCCTGGAAGCAGGCAGCATGTCAAGGCATTGTTCCGAAGGGTTAGACGTGGTGGGAGAAAAACGTCTCTGGCTTGCATGGAACACTACCTACCATTCTCTCTCTGCGTCTTTTCTTGCACCTCACTTTTCAGGTTGGTTGCACCCTTTGGGAGACAGCTGGCAGTAAGGAGACCTGGCAGTGAGGAGCCAGGCCTTACTCAGCATGTGAATGTGTTGGCACTGCCAGTCTCTTGTCTGGTCGCATGAGGAGAGTCCTAGCGTGCATCCTTAATTCGGGAAGTTGCTTCCACAGCCAAATACAGGACAAACGGAGTCCCGTTTGGAGGACTTTACTTTTTGTAGGGTTGAAGGAATCTGCCAGTGCTGTGGCTGCAAATTATGCCTCAAGCTGACTGCTAAGTAGGAAATCCCATGCCCTTACCTAGGGCTACATTCTGTTTCTGAGCCAGATCCTTTTTGTCCTTAGGGACTTTATGGCATCAAGTTATGTTGTGCAGTTGTCCAGCTCAAGTTTATACAAATGAGTCCCCTCCTCCTGTAAATACAGTAGCTGCAGCCAAACAACTCCTAAGTCCGTGGGAGGATTGGTCTGCTTCCTCCCAACCCTGAGTCCTCATCCTCCGATCTCACCTTCCGGGGCTGCTGCCTCTCTCTAAAATACAGGCTGGGCTGAACTTACTTTAGTGGTAGTAGTATTTGATAAATATGCATTTAGGAGACCAGACCAAATGCATCTCAGTTGAAAGCAATGGTACAGGCCCCCCACTTTAAAAATGAGTTGCTTTTATCCCTGATTGTCTAGACTTTAAGGGACAAGAGAAACTTAACCACAGTGGAACCATCCACTTTCCAAATTATCCACTAGGGGAATTTCCTAATCAGAAAAAGGCAGCGCCTGACGTTAAGTTTCTCTCTCACATTTGCATACACCAGGAATTTTTTAATGAAAGTAACTTCCACATTTAAAGCATTTGGAGTGAGATGTAGGTTTCCCTATGGCATATACCTTTGGGTTTCTAAGTACTGTTAAGAATTTCTCTTGAATGGATAGTAACCTTTAATTTGTACAATCCAAATAGATGTACAGAAGACTGAGTAAGGAAACTTCAAAGTAGATTTTCTAAGGCATGCTCAATGGCACACCAGCTTCTTGAGATGTTCAAAGAATATCCCTCATAAAGGGTACCCATGAATCAATAAGTTTATGAGATGCTGGGCTAACCAAAATGAAGGGTTTTTTTTTTGTTGTTGTTTGTTTATTTTTGAACCGAGCCAGCATTTCAGAGTCTTTAAAATGCAAGCATGCTTTGGGAATCTCTAGGGTGAGGTGTAGTCTTCTGTGTTTGCCACGTATACTTCACCAGGAAGCTGTCTTCTTGGAACAGCTTACAGAGCTAAGGCCCCCTTACAGCCGGTGTCCTTGACACCCTTTGCATTAATCCTGTATACTGCTCTTGTGGCTTCTTTGCTTTTCTTCATGCATGACTAGCAGGTGCTCATGTCTACACTTAAAAAGAACGCAAATCAATGCCTGCCGATAAAGCAGTGGAGCCTAATGTGCTACCTTTCAGCAACTATTTGGAGGGATGGATACTTTCATGTTCTGTGGCTACATTCTGAGAGGTCTACCGCTTCCTCTAACTATGTCTCTCTCCCTTTCTCTCTGCCCGTTTTCCTTCTTCCTCTTCAGAGCCAGAGCCAGAGCTGGGCACGCTAATTCTTAGCAATATTACTTCTGACAGCTTCCACGTGTCATGGACTGCTCCGGCTGGGCCCTTTGCAAAGATTGTTATCAATGTTAGCGATTCCTATGGGCTGCATGAGCCCCAGCAAATCACAGTCTCAGGAGATGCTCAGCATGTTCACGTCACCGGTTTGGTGGAGAACACTGGCTATGACGTTAGCGTGACAGGGACCACCTGGGCAGGGGAACCTACCAGACCCCTCACTGCCTTTGTCGTGACAGGTACTCATTCAAAGGTTCTCACTTGTCTGCTTAGAATTCTGAGATGGGAAATGGCGGGGGGGGGGGGGGGTGATAGACATTCTAAAGAGAAGTTGAACCCAAAACATAGTCTTCACTCCATATATAAATGTCTAAATGGAGAGCAAAGAGGGATCTTAGGCAGCCACGTGTAGGAACTTGAGACAATGAAGTCAACAGAATGAAACTTCCATGGATGTCTATGCTCAGTTTTACACGCTGTCTGATACGCAGTTTAAGAGATTCTGGCTAAAGAGTGACTTATATGTTAATGTGGCCTAGGGCAGGAATTTGTCCATGCTACATAAGGCAGGCAGACCATGACCTACCTGCCCCAGAAATGTAATAATTTATCATTTTCTTCTAAAAAAAAAAAAAAAAGACTTCTTTAAAATTGACTTCATAACAAATTAATGAAGGCTCAACCTAGGAGATAAATTCCAAGCTTAATTAAACCTTACCCATCCATTAACTTGACTTCTAACTTCTCTTTGAGTTACATAAAGAAATACTTTTCCATTTCCTCTCCTGAGATCATCCTAAATCAATGGCAAAGGCTGCAAATAGTGTCGATTTACCAAATATCTATTCTGAAAAAGAGGAAAACCAACTTTGCCACCAGTTTTCACATTAAACCAGGAACCTCCTAGGGTCTAAATTATGGTAAATAAGAGATGTTAATAAGTTCAAATAAGTATTGAATTGGAGGCAACATAGTCCTACAAGAGCAAGGATTTTGAGGCCAGGCCTGCGTGGTTCCTAAAGCTCTCCCGCATCTTCTCAGTTATATAACCTCATCTGGTTCTTAACTGCCTGAACCCCAGTTTCCTTATATATGGGGAGAGGATACCACAGTGCCCACTGGCAACCTTGTCACAGGAACTAAGTGGCTATGATGAGGTTTAACCGCCTGGCACCCAGTTGGCATTTCACAGATGCCGGGTCCTCTCTGCTTTCTCCCAACACTACGAGGAAAGTGGTGTTCTTAAAAATAAGTGGTAAACCTAGATAGAAACCAAAGACCCATGCAATCTGGACTTCCCTATTATTTTAAAGAGAATCCCAGATATGTTTTAATGTGAGATCAAAAAGTGGTTATATATTCTGTCCTGCTATCTAATGTAAATCCACTCCATCATATGGTCTCCAAACACAGACCATGGTACCTCCTTAGTGGGGCCTGGGGGGGGGGGGGCAGGCAGGGGTAGCTATGACATGAGAATCCCACTGCCCAGGAGGGAAGGAATGGCCAGCCACAGGTCCCATCAGGCCCTGACTTGTAGCCTCTTGAAGGACCTCCCACAGAACAGAGAGAAGAGAAGGAGGTAGGGAAAGCTGGCTCTGGGAATCCTAGATCCAGTTACAGCATTGTCTCAGCTAATCCTTGAAGAAAAAAGACTGCATCTTAAAAAAAAGTATATTTTAATAAGGGGGAAAAGCGAACACAGGGGACTACAAATAGCAGGCCTTTGATGGACTAATTAGCCCGCACGCCCTCCTTTTCATCAGAATGCGCTGCTTTGACAGCGAGAAGGTGCAAAGAGGCAGCTCTCAAAGCGAGGCGCCGCTTGTCTAAACAAGACTCAGCCACGGAATTTGAGCCCCTTGTCTTACCGACAAGGAAGCCTGTTTGCACAGCCCACGTGATTTCATCTTTGCCTTTGATAGAGTTATGATTCTGGGGAGATCTTTACGTGGTAAAAAAAAAAAAAAATGTCTCAAAATAAACACCAAGTGTTTCAACATAAGTTCAGAAAAGTCCAAGCCACAGTAAAATTTCAGTCTCTGCTTAGGGGATGAGGGCATTTATTTACTTGTTCATTCACTCACCAAACACTTCTTTCTAAAACATTTTTCTTTACATCCCGTGGATTAGACTGTGGGCGTTAGTGTATCGGTCATTTATCTCTTTGAAAGTTTCCATTTAGCTGCAGGGAAAAAGAAGGCTCTAAACTAGACGCAGCTAAACAGCCTTGGCCATGGAATTCCCAAGCCCATGCCCCTCCAGTAAAAACTAAATACATTCGCCATTACTGCGTTTTGTTTTGCTGGAGGGGAGGCTTTGGACCTTCACTAATCCTGCTTATGCCTCGGGACTTTGCCAGCACTGGTGGGGTTGACTAATGAATTGTTGGCTAAGGGTGTGGAAAGAACATTGAATTTGGAGTATGATGACCTGGGTTGGATCTTAGCTGAGCCACCTAGTAGATATGTGATCTTGGATAAGTCAATGACCTCCCAGTTTCTTTAGATGTATTGGGGGAGGGAAGTATTGACTGATACTCAGCTGTTAAAAGCTCACTCCTCTTAGGAATCCCAGTGTGTGGAAAGATCCCTGGGCACCGAAAAACTAGGAGTGCCCGGGATGCAGATGTTTGGTGAATGAATGAACAAATGACGCTAACAGAACGTACTGAAGATCCAGACATGTCCTTATCTCCTACTTTTATCCAGAAAAATCAAACATCAAAAGAATTAGCAAGTCTTAGTATTTTTTACTGGCCATAACCATAAAAATCTTACTTCCTCCTTTTATCTCACCTTGTGAATATGTGTCACTAATTGGCCTAATCAACTTGATTCATGGCCATTGGAGTCAGACACTCCTAAAAGACCTTGGTCTATCACATACTTAGCTATGTGAGTTGGCCAAACCAATCAATCTCTTTGAAGCTCAATTTTCTTACCACTATAATGCAAATACTATCTACCTCATAGGCTTCTTATGAGGTTATACAAGATACCATCATCTGGCATCTAAACTCTTCCTGATAGGCATTTGCTGAGCATGTGATACATGTACTGGTTGATGGGGTATCTGCAGTGTTTGCAGAGACTTGTGCTGTCCTGGCGGAGTCAGTGCTGCTAACCTGAGTTCTTTTCACTCCTCCCTTCTTTCAGAGGCTCTGCCCCTTCTGGAAAACCTAACCATTTCCGACATTAATCCCTACGGGTTCACAGTTTCCTGGATGGCATCGGAGAATGCCTTTGACAGCTTCCTAGTAACGGTGGTGGATTCAGGGAAGCTGCTGGATCCCCAGGAATTCACACTGTCAGGAACCCAAAGGAAGCTGGAGCTCAGAGGCCTCATAACCGGCATTGGCTATGAGGTTGTGGTCTCTGGCTTCACCCAAGGGCACCAAACCAAGCCCTTGAGGGCTGAGATTGTTACAGGTATTTTGATTCAAGTGAGCCATTTTCTTCCCTTCCTGGTTTCCTACCATGTAATCTGTGTACCGGATCACCATGGTTTTAACATCCTTGTCCATGTGCTCTACTTAATCCATAGATGTGGCCTGTTCTTTTATGTCCCCACCCCATGTTCTCCCTCGTCTTATGTCTCTAATGAGCACTCCCCTTCTCCCACTCCAGAAATGAGATGTTTCCAAATGTTTCCACTTCGT
This sequence comes from Eptesicus fuscus, assembly GCF_027574615.1. NCBI lineage: Eukaryota > Metazoa > Chordata > Mammalia > Chiroptera > Vespertilionidae > Eptesicus > Eptesicus fuscus. The sequence continues at coordinate 68,936,644 of NC_072487.1, forward strand.
GTTCCAAATCCTTTAGATCATGACTTATCCCTAGCTCTTCTGTGTTTACTCCACATCACCTTCCCCTGTGCTCATCCTAGCTGGTTCCCAGCTACATTTCAGCCTTCTCAGGAAATATACCAATGAGTATATTTCAAAAACTACAACACTTACATCTCCAAGGTTCAACTGTAATCTTGATAAACTCACCAGGTGGGCTTGTCATTGGAAAACCAATGATCAACTTATTATCTTGCTAATCACTAATATCCTAGATATTCTTCAACACAGACTAAATCCATAATTTTCTCAAGACTAGTCATTCCTAGAGAAGTAGAGCATTAACAACATTAACATTCAAAAATCTGTGTTTCCCAAAGTCTTTCTAGAGATTACTACTTCCATAGAATTTTTCAAGCCCCACTTGGTGAAACCATGTTCAAATAAGTTTTGGAAACACTGACTTAAAACAGGGTCCTTGACCACAAGGCTTTACAGAACATCCAAATGTGCATGTCTCTCCAAGAGGGACTTACCCAGGCAGTATTTCCCAAGCTTATTGGATAGTGGATACCTTTTAAGGAAGAAGATCAAACAGGAATAGTGTGCTGTGAGTACACTTTGGGAAACTCAGCTGTAGATTTATCTTGACATTGAGTTTTGTCTAGTTCAGGCAATCCCAGATAATGCCTTGTGTCCAAAGTATCTAGCACAAGAGGTTCCAAGCCTTAGTTCTACCATCTTAACATATATCTAATGGTTAAAGCAAGCAAGTCAAGAGTAGGAGCCTTCTTCAGTAAAACCGCTCCAAGAAAAAAGCCAAAAGATCATAACATTTACATCATTTTAAAAGCCATTTTGCTCATGATCAAGGGAAATATAATCAGCGGTATCATCATAGGCAGCTCTACAGATCGTTAAAGCTGGTTTATTTGTCTTTTCAAAAAGAAAAGAAAAAGATCTCATGGAGGATGGGCACTCGGCCACTGGAAGACAGAGAGCAAACGTAAACAAGTTCCTGGCTTTGAACTTGTTTAATAAGGCAGGGGAGGGGCCGATGCTGAGTCCAGATGTGGATTTATAGGATTGCTTTTAGACAAAACTCACATATGCAAGCATCCACTCAGTTTGTATTAAATGTGTCAAGACCATCTTTTCCTTCTCCTAGGCCTGCTAGACTTGCTCATGTTGAATGATTTTCCTTTCGATCTCTCAGGACATCACTGCATACTGACATCCCCCTTGGAGAGAAGATGACACACACTGATAAATGATGTTTTCTTTCCTCCTACCACCATTTTCTCCCCTTCTAGAAGCCGAGCCAGAAGTCGACAACCTTCTGGTTTCAGATGCCACCCCAGACGGGTTCCGTCTGTCCTGGACAGCTGATGAAGGGGTCTTCGACAGTTTTGTTCTCAAAATCAGAGACACCAAAAAGCAGTCTGAGCCACTGGAAATAACCCTCCTTGCCCCCGAACGTACCAGGGACATAACGGGTCTCAGAGAGGCCACCGCCTACGAAATTGAGCTCTATGGCATAAGCAGTGGAAGGCGATCCCAGCCAGTCAGTGCTATAGCAACCACAGGTACCGTACAGAAACAGGAGAGGACAGAGCGGAGTCCCCACCTGGGGGCTTCTCCTCACAGGGCTGGGAAAAAACAGGGGCTTTGGGCGCAGACAAGCTCGCATTGAGATCCTGGCTCTCTTGATTACAGAAGGGGTGACGGTGGGCAATTTGGCTAAGTCTTTACACAAAAAGTGTCTGATGCCATTTAATTAATAGCGTTGTAAGGATTAAATGAGATAATTCATGAAAAACTCAAAGCAGAAGGGCTGGCACATAGCAAAGGCTCAGCAAATGAGATATATTTACATATTCATTATCATTAATATATCATCATTACAATGATGGAATTTTTTCCATTCCAAAGACTTCTTCTACCTATTATCTCATTTTTTACCCAGAGATACACTTCCTCATTCTTTGGTCAAATGTTCAAACTATACTCTGCAAGGATAATGGGGAATAGTACCTTCCCCTATAAAAATTAATGTATATGAAATGCATGTGTGAATAATCAGTACCGTGATCTGGAAGGGAAGGGGGAAGCTGGCAAGGTTAGGGGCTGCTCTTCAGGAAGGTTGCTGATTTTATTCGATACTTAGAGCAGCTCTAAAAGGCACGAGAGGGGGAAATGAAAACCCCTTTCCATACGAGTTGTTCCAAGGAGAATAAACGAAGATGGTTAATAGCACGACTTATTATAATGATAATATGAAAACTAAAATGGCTCTTTAGAAGGAAAAGGAAAGGCCTACCACAGGTGGGTGAATTCCTTCTCAGGACTGAGGGCAATGGAGCATAGAGATGGCTGTTGAAAGAGGAATCAGAGGGAAAGAATCACAAAACCACAGAAGTGGTTGGAGGGACTAGAGAAATGATGTAGCCCAGCCTCTTCTGCTTTTGCATCTTGTGAAGAATCTGAGGCCCAGAAAGGTAAAGCGATTAGTCCAAGGTCACACAACCAGATTGGGGGTAGACCCAAATTCCAACTTATTTTAATACTATTAACTATAAGCAGGCTGGATGACAGATAATCAATGACTATACCGGGGTGAGCAAAGTAGGTTCACAGTTGTGAGTACAAAACAAAGTTTATTCTTGCATTATTATTTATTATATTATTTACCATACACACAACTGTGAACCTACTTTTGTCCACCCTGCATATACTTGCCATCTCTCCTAGGCATGGGGTGTAACACTGGCCCAAACCTTCTCTTTGCTCAGAGATGGGTATTTTGTGATGTAAAGTTTCAGGGCCTAATGAGCTCCAAGAAGCCCCTATAGAAATTATGACCAATATTTGTAGAAGTGGATGAAATGCTGAATCCAGGCAGCCATTCAGCCAAGGGGGAAAGCCCATTGCTTATTAACAAGGACACCCCACCCCCAGGATGTGGGTCTGTATCCTCTCCGCCCCCCGTGGCTGCCCATAAAACAACTGCAGATCAGAGGCAGAGCCTGGTTTTGACCTTGGTTTATAAACACTGTTTCTCAAAGTTTACTTCAGATGGATTTTGTTTTGCTGGTCTTTTCTGGAGGCCCTGCAATTCTAAAGCCAAACAGAGAATGAATAATCATGATTCAAGAAAAGGCAGACCCTACTTTTTTTGGAAAGCCCTTTCTTTGATTTCTTTCTCTGGGGCCTTATAGATCACAAAGAGAAGAGTGTGTGTGATTGTGTTCGTTGCTTACTAATAGATCTCAGAGAAATCACATACACCTTATTTATGTAACTTAGGTTATGACTTGGCGCTCCTTCTAGCTGTCATTCTGGATTTACAATGGCGCATCTTCCCTTCTGTGGTTTGAGCCCCTCCTTCACTGCAGCCTCCCCTTTGGGAGGTCCAGGGTTGCCAGGGGCTTCTTTTGCCTCTGGGAAGTTCAATGCCAACATGTATCTAGGCACTAGCTGGTGGGGGTAGGGGGACAGAATAGACAGAAAATAGTTTAAATTTCAGTCACAGAGTAAAATGACTCTGTCATTCTTTTCTGGAGGTTCTTTAACCTGTCCCCTTTGGGAATCCCACACATGCACCCCCAAGGCCAATGGGGGTGGTCAATGCCCAACTCCCAGAATGTTTCCCTTCCCACTGCACCCCACCCTCCCCAGCCAAACAACCTCTTAACTCCTCCACTCAGTTCTAGTTCAGATGCATTTGAAACCACACACCTCGGCGTTGCAATAACATTGTGTCTGGAGCCTGGGTCAACGTGTCTGCAGAGACACTTGCTTGGCAATCCTCCCTTCTATCTGACCCAGGCTCCTCATGTGGAAGGAGACATGCTACAATAACAAACAGCCGTCCACACTTAGGTAGGCCTGTGGTCCAAAAATACCACACACACTGACCCTGAAATTCCACCACTACTGTGGATTCAGGAGTGCATGATGGACGAGGCTACTGATGCCCGTGGTTTCTCAGATAGGCCGGATCGTATTGCCACTTTACAGAAGAACACTGGGGTCTAACAAAGGAATCTATGGTCTCAAGATACACCATCTAAATGGGCCAGGACCTGCATCAGAGAGGTTGGCAGGAGAGCCACAGTGCCTGAGTTTACACCCTCCTTGGGGTTTGTTTCTCAGCTGGCCTCACCTACATCTTCCCTTGGGGGTGCCTCAGAATCCAGGGTGGCCCATGGCAGAGTCACATGGGAAAGAAATTAAAGAAAGAGTGTGTTTACCGAGTTCTTGCTGCATGCCAGATATACCCATTGTGTCTGTTTATCCTCAAGGTCGGCACCCTTTATCACGGGACAGATGGAGCAGCTGAGGCTCATGGAAGTGAAGGGTCCTGCCCCAGGTTGTCCAGGATCTCTGTGGTATTTGGACAATCAGATCAGACAGGCTCCAGAGCTTTTGTGGTTTCCTAAGCTCTCCCAGGAGAGGACAGAGTCTGAGGGTGGCTACCAGCTTGCAAGAGAAAGCTGCAGGAGGAGAGAGAAGGACAGAAATGGAGAGAGGGAAAAACACCCTCTCCAAAGTGGTCTGTGGGTTTCAGAACTTAATGATCAACGTGGGTTGGAGAGGGGAACAGATGAAGTGAGATCCCTGGAGACCTAAAAACTGTTTCCTGGATTCTCTGGTGAAGCACGGTCCGCTCAAGAGGGCAGAACGCCAAGCCAAAACACAGAGAGAGCCAAAGGACACTGGGTGTCAGGGGGAGGCACAGCTCGCCCACAGGTAGACCCAATGTCCAGGGTGTTTGCCTTGGTGATGAGCCCAAGGTTCCTCCCCTGGCTCTGGACCTCCATCCAGTTCTGGGAATGGGTTTGCCGAGGTCAGTATCCATGTGAACATTATTTCCAGAACCCTGGGGTTGCGCTCAGTTCTGCTGCAACCCAGAAGGGTCACAGCACAAGAATGTTCATTGGAAACCCGAGCCTCGGTTTCCTCCTCTGTCAAATGGGTAACCATAACCTTCCTCTCAGGGCTTTCTGAATGAGAGTTAACCCTTACCAGTTGCAAAGAACTATACGGTTGTCAAGTCTTGGTACCCTTTGATAAAAGGAGCTAGAAAGCCACAATTTTTTAAAATGCTAAAATCCAGAATTAAAGGAGGGCGTATTGCCCACACTTCCTTAGATGTCAGCTGCGGGGCTAACATTCTCCCTGAATGAAACCAAGTGGAGGTCTACAGCCCTGGGCCTTGTACCTGAATGAAAGGAGGGTTGTTCCTATCAAGTCATAACTTGACCACAGAGCACTACACTCTCCATCCTAAAGGCTTGGCCCAGACACAGACGAGGGGCTGAATTTTCCTGGATACGGAATCCAGGAAGCATCTTTGGTGAGCAAGGTAGTTAACCGTTTCTGCATGTCTCCTGTGTTTTCTCCGTGACAGCCATGGGCTCCCCAAAGGAAATCATTTTCTCTGACATCACTGAAAACTCGGCTACTGTCAGCTGGATGGCGCCTACCGCACAGGTGGAGAGCTTCCGGATTACCTATGTGCCCATTGCCGGAGGTAACAGCCTGGGGAGGGGACGGGAGGAGGAGTCTGGGGGGTTTGGGTGGAATAATGAGGCCATTCCTCTCCTTCCCAGCATCATGGCCACCCTGATGTTTGAGGCCATCGAGATAGACTTCATTTGTAAAGTCACTTAGAAGACACGACCTTGGGAGGGTCATTTTAGGAAGACACTTACCAGCGCTGACATTCTAACATCTCTGAGAAACAGGCCCCCAAAATTGCGTCCACACAATGACCTTCTCTCTCTGAGCACGCTCATCTGGAAAGCTGGTCCTCACCTGGCTGTATGTGAGATTTCACCCTTGGGTCTGTCTCTCAGGAAAGGATGAGAAGTTGTGACTCAGTAGAACCGGGAGTTCTCATTTAGAGCGCATGCGCTGTAACAGAGACCACGGAGGAAACACCGTCCAATCTGTCTAAAACACATCCGCCAGGTAGTGAGCTACTGCAGTGGCAGTGTACACAGAGAGAATGCTGGACAGCCTCTTCAGAGGAATGCTATGCTGTGGCGTCTCTGTGGGGAGTTTGGCCAGGTGATGTCCAAGCTCCTCACCAGTCCTGAAATTCTAAGAAATATAAATTTTGGACTTTTTAATAGCTATAGGAGTACAGACTTGACCATGACTGACTATTTTTCTTAAAGAGTAGAACCTCGGCTAGTAAGGGAGCCTCCCTAACCTAAGACAGTGGGGGTTAAATATATTAGATATCCGTCACATAGTGAGCTTGCCATATTCTCTGTGAGAAAAATAAATGAAATTTACTCAACATGACAGCGCTCTACTGAACGGAAATTTGCCACTTTTAGCACATTGTGAGCATGTTTTTCCTCTCCTGGCTTGGTTTTTGGCATCTGCTTGGATGGAAAAAAAAATTATACAAAAAGTAAGAACTCCTCTCTTATGCCAGAGGGTAGGAGCAAATGAGAAGTCAAGAAAATGGTGTTGGATAAAGATGCAGTGTCATTTCCGAGTTGGATACGCCCATTCGTGGCGGCAATAGTGAGTAGGTTTCAGGGAGGCTCAGCAGTCTCCATGTTGCTTTCACTGTGTTCCAGGTACGCCCTCCACGGTCACTGTGGATGGAACCAAGACTCAGACCAAGCTGACGACACTCTTACCCGGAGCCGAGTACCTGGTCAGCATCGTGGCCATGAAAGGCTTCGAGGAGAGCGAGCCCGTCTCGGGGACGTTCACCACAGGTGAGGGTCTCGCCTTCAGCATTATTGCTCGTGGCTCAGCAGCCGGGAAATGTTTTTATTTAGAAAATCTTAGTGGGGAGTGGACTGGACTCGGAGCACCACAGGCCTCATTTCTGGTCCAACCCCAGCCTCTCATGGGCTGGGGATCCTTGACTTCATCCTTAACCTCGCTGGGCTTCCGATTACTGGGGCCATATGGAAGAAAAAGCACAAGTTGGGAGTCATCCTGACCCGGGTTGAAATCTCAAGTCGACCACTTACTTTAAAATACATGAGCGGTCAGTTCATTTCTTTAGGCTCTACTTTCCTTCTCTATGAAATGGGTACAATTCTGCTTCCTTTGCTGTAAGGATCACGTGGAACTATATAGGTAAAGCATCTGTAATATGATGACTTCACACAGTTGGCCTCCTCCCCTCCCTGGCCTGGTACCTGGGAATCACAAGGGATCTGCAATGGTGAAAGCTGCAAAGTAACTGCTCTCAACTGTTACTAATCCCTGTGTGGTTGTACCATTAAAATGGCTGCTATCATTCCCATTTTACAGAGGAAACCATTGAGCCCCAGAGCCCTATAAATTGGAAATGCTGGAAGCAAATTTGAAATTAGGTCAGTTTCACTCCAAACTCTACGTTCTCCTAAAATAAAGGATCATTTTCCTATTATAACCTGATCTGGGCAACACACTGTAAAATGATGAATTGCATTGAAGGAGAATGAAGTGGGAAATTTTTCTTCAGGCAGCCATGTCTCTAAACAATTGATCCTTTGATAGATGAACAATTATCCAGCCTAATCCATTCAAGGATGCAAAGAATGGGCCTCAAAGAAGTTCTTAAAAATAGCCTCAAAGAGTTTTTAATATGCAATTAAAACATCCCATCTGAACCCAGAGTCCTGTCCCCCCTTATTTCCCCATAGAAATCTTTCATTCATGGATTCTCATGGCAACACATGGCAAGAGCCAGATGCCTTTCTTCCCGAGGCCTCATTGTCCTGGTCAGTGGCAGGAGGGTCTGAACAGGCCTGGGGAAGTAGGAAGGAGCTTGGAGCGGATGGTGTGGGCCCCCAAATTACTCTGCCCTCCTGACTGGGAGGCCAATCCTGGCATCTCTTGGGGCTCAGGCACGTCATCTGCAAACAAGCTCCTGACAGCAGCCTCTGTGTTCCGGGCTGTGGTCCTGGAATAGTTGAGAGGTGAATAGTTGAGTAGAGCTTGCTTTCTGAGAAAGCAGTGCTGGGTAGCAACAGTGATCAGTCACATGGGCCCGGGCCCTGTGAATATCCATTCTTTCTCAGGATGAGTCAATTGGAGATCATGTCTATTTTATCATAAACTCTTTGAGACTATTATGATATCAAATAACTTTAATAGTCTATTAATAACACCCCCTAGCACATATCACACACTTTGTCTAGTTCATGCTTACAGCAGGCAGCCTGGACGACTGAAGAAAGAGAGGTTTGGAGAAGGGAAATGACATAGGCCACATAGACCCCAGACAGAGAAGCCACAGTAGAACATAGACCCCCGGCCTCCAGAGCCCCGGTCCATGTCATCTACAAGCCATCTAATCAGGGCTCTCGCTCAAAGCCCAGAAAAGCCTCGGGCAGCCTTCACTCTGAAAGTCCCTGTTTTTGTAGGTTCTTTCCCTTGGGAAAGAGATATGAACTGTGATGATAACCCTCGTTGTTGTGTGTTCAGCCTTTCCATTTTACATAGCGTCTCTCGACCTATAACATCATATGACAATCAGAATGGATACAGCCAGGCAGAACTACTATCCCCATTTTATAGATGGGGAAACAGAGACTCAAGGCCAGAAAGGGAAGAAGTCGTGACTCAAACCCAGGTCACCTTGCCTCCAAGCTTAGAACTGAAAACCTTCCATGCAGCTGACACTGTGTCCCAAACCAGGAGTCCCAAGCAGCATAGACAGCTGTGGTCTGAGGTCCTACCCATGGCTGCTTATCTCGCTAACACATTACCGTCTCTCTCTGCAGCTCTGGACAGCCCGTCTGGCCTGGTGACAGCCAACATCACCGACTCTGAAGCCTTGGCCATGTGGCAGCCGGCCATCGCCCCCGTGGACAGCTACGTCATCTCCTACACAGGGGAAAGAGGTGAGCTTGTGTCCAAGGCCCTTCCCACTCTGAGGATGTCTGTTCTGGCTGTAAACTCTCCCCATTCTCCCTTCTCTGCCCACATTCGGTAAAGGATGACAGAAATGCATGGGAGGCTGGGAAGGCCAGCAGTGCCCTTGTGACTCTCAATTGCCACCTCAGAACAGGGGCTGGGGCTAGAGCTAGGGGTGGGTGTCGAGGGGCCTGGTCAGGGGGAGGCAAGGAGGCCCTGCCCATATTCCTCTGCTTATTGTCAAGTGAAAGAGCTTCCATGTTGTAGTTATGTCAAGGGAATCCAGTAGGGCATTTAAGAAAAACAAAATGGACCCCCTGAGCCTGTCCATGCTTCCGCAGTCTTCCTCCTCTCCTGCGAGGGTCTCCACCTGTCGGCATGAGCACCCTCCCTAGAAGGCAGCTCTCATCTCTTACAGAGAAGGAGTCCAGACCTCAAATCTTAAGCAGGCAGCGTTGGGTGGTGCTGGGGAGCCTGGGCTTCTCAGAGGCCTCAGAGAAAGCCAGAGATAGCAAATTTGACTGCGAAATCCTTGTCTTTGCAAGCATCTTAGTTAATTTACTCAGTTGGCAAATTAAACACTTGTTTTGGGGCACTAGCACACAGCACCAGAACATTAAACTCAAATCCAAATAAGAGGGAAGAAAGAGCGATAGATTCCTTTCCACTGAATGAACCCATACTTTTCTAATGAGCTCCTCCAGGAAAAAGTGTTACTATTTTCATCTGAGTCAAATGCAAGTTTTATATCTGAGGGCTCAGTATTGTTTTACTTTCAGTGACAATAGGAAAAGGCACCATCATCTGATCTGGGACCTCTGAGCATCTTAACTCAGACCCTGCAGCCACCTAAGAGAGTGCTTTGTGAGGACAAAGCTTGGGGGATGAAGGGGGAGGAAAAGTGTTTGCATTTATTCTTTTTTAAAAATATGTTTTTATTGATTTCTGAGAGGAAGGGAAAGGGAGAGAGATAGAAACATCGATGATGACAGGAACATCATTGATAGGCTACCTCCTGCCTGTCCCCTACTGGGGATCGAGCCTGCAACCTGGACATATGCCCTGACTGGGAATCGAACCGTGACCTCTTGGTTCATGGGTCAACACTCAACCACTGAGCCATAACAGCCAGGCTGCGTGTATTTTCTTCTTCAAGTCGTAAATATTCTCTACACAGAGACTCTACATAGAGTCCGAGAAGATGGTATTGTCTCACCAAAAATATATCAGGGCACAGTTCAGAGGAATCACGGAAATGCTGGCTGCCTGGAAAAAGGGCTTGTTCTGGGGGGTGGCGTGGGAGGTTCATACATGATGTGGTAGGGTGACCAATGCTACCAATTTGTCCAGGGCTTTCCCAGTTTTAGCGCTAAAAGCCCCACACTCTGGCTTGCCTGGGTTGTTGGTCCCAGTGGGTGGAAATGAACACACACACACCTGGGCCCTGGTGTTTGGTCTCCACGTCAGACCTGACGCAACGGGTCTCAGAGGCAGTAACCAGGCTCTGGCTTGTCTGTTGCCTGACTTTTGAGGTCCCCTAGCCTAATGATTTGACAACATTTGGCCAATTATAAAAGCACATGCAAGTAAGTAAAAGAGAGAGACAAGGCATGGGACAGATTAAACGTGGTAGCCCAAGGCTCAGAGACAGTACCTGCTCCTCTCCTCTGGCCGGTTCCTCTGTCCCAGCGACAGCAGCTGGAAAATTCTCCTGACCCCCGGTTCTCCTTCCTTCTGATTTGGTGGCCGAAAAAATTCAGTCTCCGTATCATAAATCTTTTGTATGTGAGGTGAGTGCTCAAGAGAGAGAAAGGGGCGTGAGGCATTTCTGCGGGGTCACTGAAAGTGTGTGTTAGAAGGAGGGTGTGCGTCGTTGGCCGAGCCTGCTGATGGCTCCGACCAGAAGCGGTAACTGCCTGCGTTTGTGTATTTCATGTTCAGTGCCAGAGATCACACGGACGGTGTCCGGGAACACGGTGGAGTACGTGCTGACCAACCTGGAGCCTGCCACGGAGTACACGCTGAGGGTCTTTGCAGAGAAAGGGCCCCAGAAGAGCTCCACCATCAGCACCAAGTTCACAACAGGTACAGAGACACCGAGAGCAGGAAGATGCCCGGCCATGGCCCCCCCGAAACAGCCACTCTCTCCAACTTCCTTCCTAAGACAGATCCTGGCAGGGAGATGCTCAGCGCCAGCCACATCCACCACTGCCCATTCCACCAGGACCTGAAGCAGCATCCAGGTCCTCGTGAACCGAAATGACCTGCTCTCCCCAGGGACTAGGAAGCCATTTTAAAAGAAGAGCTTTTAAGTGGAAAACCAGACCCCTAGTGGAAATCCAGTATTTAATGATCCATGTTCTAGGCAGGGAAATAGTCTAAGAGAAGGATTTTTCCAGGCAAGTTTTCGTAGATGGCCGTTGGGTTTTTATACACAGATCTTTTTACACACTGTCGGGAGGAGGGCCTTGGAGGAGGCCTCCTCTCAGGTATGAGCACGATCAGCATCCATCTGTCCTCTTGTTTAGGAATAAGCAACATTAGTAAATGTGTTCACAGCTCTTTCTCTCCCCATCCAACCAAGGCCATGCTGGGCTCAGGAAAACGTGGCCCCTGGGATGAGATGAACCCCAGAGAATCTATGTCTTTGGAGATGATATGGCTCAACCTCCTCATGTTCAGATGAGGAAGGTTCCACCCAAGGTCATCCAGGACCGTGGTGGGGAAGGACGTGTTCCCAGGCCTCCTGATGCCCGGCCAGGGGTTTTTGTTGGACACTTGCAGACTTACTTGCTATGCATTGTCTTCTCTTCTCCAGACCTCGATTCTCCCAGAGACTTGACTGCTACTGAGGTCCAGTCAGAAACTGCCCTCCTCACTTGGCGAGCCCCCCGGGCACCTGTCACCGGTTACTTATTGGTGTATGAATCCGTGGACGGTACAGTCAAGGTACGTTGAAGTATATAAACAACTCCCCATAGCTGGTTGAAATGTTTACATTATCCTCAAAGAAGGGAAGAATGATCTGGGTGTGTTTCTCTACCCAGTGCAACTGGCAAAGTGAAAAAACACGAACAGGGCCTGGATGCCAGACCTTGTGAATCACTGGCTCCAGCCTCTCATTTTTACCAGGCTCCAGAGTCGGTAGCCAGCCAAGGTCAAGAGCCATGCTCAGAAGATGAGGACATTTTAGGCGCTGGATTCTTGGTCCTTTAATATTTGACTGAGCAAAAGCTAAAGGCTTCTTTTGTATTCTGGCTATATATACATCTGTGATCTCCCAGGTAGCATCACCCCATGCTATGGTGAAATACACATTAACCGTATTCTTAGGACATTAGCTGTTAATACAGTTTACAGAAATGGTTCATACTATTTACTTTCTCTACCTACGAACTTCTTTCTTTTACTTTGTAATTTGAAATAACTTCAGACCTTTCCACAAGTGAGATTTTCCAAACTGAACTTGTTACTGAGTTTATAATTTCGGTCACCGTTCTTTATATTCCCAGGATCTTTTCCTTATTCTCTGCACATTCATCCATTTCTAGTGTATTGTTTGTGTTCCCTGCATCATCTTCTCTTTATCTAGGAGGATATATGTTACTGTGATTTTATTCCACAACCCGCATAGCTCTTCCTTCTGCTTTGCTGCCACTGGTTTGGTTGAGGTCTCCACTGTTCCTGTTGGAGATGCCCCGCAATGTCGTCTGTCCTTTCGTGCTGGGGCCAAGAAGGAAGCTGCTGATTCCCAATCACACCTACAGGCTTGTCAATGTTGGGGCTCACCATAGAGTGATGGGGCAAGTGCGCAGCAAACTTTAGCCGGGGCTCCCAAGTATGAGTGCTGTCAGCCTTTTCACTTGAGCTACTCTGTTTCCCCAGAGGATGCTCCAACTCCGCAACTCCGCCAGGCCCGGCTGCCGGGAGCCTCGCTGGAGAAAGAGCGTGGCTCCCAGTGTGCGGGCCTGGATCTAGGGTGACGCCGCGGCCTCCCCTGCAGCTGGCCCTGGTGGACTTGAATGCAGAGTCTCTGCCTGGCTCAGCCTTTCCAGGGACTAAACATCAGCCTTCCGCCTGGACGTGAAGGACAGTGTGCCGACTGTCAGAGCTGGAAATCTGTTTCTTGTGCAGTTTTAAACAAACTGTTATTCAGCCATGCCCCATGCTGGCCTTCAGCAGCATCTTTGCTTTTGCATACATTCCATTCCTGAACCTGCTGGGCTCTGGGGCATCATCATGGAGCCTCTGCCAGGCTCTGCCCCCCTCAAGCCCCGGCTCGCTCCATTCTGTCCCTCCATGTCCTTGCACCGCACGCTTTCCATCTACCAGGATCCTGTTGACATCGCATGCCTGTGGCCATCTCCTTGGCCCTTTCCCTCACTTTGGGGGTTTATAGTTTATATCCATTTACCATCATTTTACTGGGCATCAGAAGCAAGTAGAGATAAACTGGCATGTCTGCTCTGCCATGCTTAACCAGAAGTGGACACGCATTTCTGGTTACTCTCATGGCCCCTCTTAGAGTTGGTAGAACAATGCACTCCCTCCCTGTGTGAACAGAGGCACGTTCTGCTCTCTCTGGGTGGCAGTGTCCACATCCATAGAACGAGTGCATTGGGCCCACCGTCTCTCAGCGCCCTTCCTCGTCAGGCGTTCTAGGACTTGGTGTTTACCTGAAGTCCTGAGTCTCGTTTCAGTGCATCCTAATTGCCTGGAGGATGACTTTGCACAGCAGCCTAGAGAACTGATAGGTAATTGTATCCCCAAGTAATTCAATGAACCCAGCTTTGTACCTGATCCTTCCCGAAGGGCCAGACCTAGGGGCCACACGAAGGTCACTGGGTCACTGGTATCAATTGAGCACTTACCCTGGTTTACTTTCCTGTACGTCCAATCCCCAGCTTTATGCGTTTCACTCAAGAAAAGCAGGCCTGGCTGGTGTGGCTCAGTGGTTGAGCATCGACCCATGCTCTAGGACAGTGATGGCGAACCTCTGACACGCGTGTCAGCACTAAATATTTAGTTTTTGGTTTATTAAATACAATTATATATAACAATTATACATTTATGTTATTTAAACTATAAATATCGTGAAATAATGTTTTTTCCTCAAAGTGACACACTACCCGAGTTATGCTCAGTTTTTTGGCGAAGTTTGACACACCAAGCTCAAAAGGTTGCCCATCACTGCTCTAGGAGGTCACTGGTTTGATTTTGGGTCAGGGCACATGCCCAGGTTGCCAGCTTGGTCCCCAGTAGGGGGCGTGCCGGAGGCAGCTAATAGATGTTTCTATCTTTCCCTCTCCATTCTTCTCTTAAATCAATAAAATGAGGGAGGGAGGGAGGGAGGGAGGGAGGGAGGGAGGGAGGGAGGGAGGGAGGAGGGAGGGAGGGAGGGAGGGAGGGAGGGAGGGAGGGAAGGAGGATGGATTTAAAGCATCCTGGTATAGGATGAAAGAGTCCTGGACAGGATCTTGGGAGACAAAAGGCAAGACCATCCTCTGCCACCAATAAATGCTGGAGCAAGAGCAAGTACCTCAGCTTCTCGGAAGCTCCACCCCCATTGGAAAAATCAGGAGAACTTCACCTGCCCAGTTGTGAGGGTGGAAGAGGACCTTCCAGGGGCCTCCGCGCTGCTCATTCCTGCCTGAACCCAGCCGGCTGTGTTTGCAGCTTGTGGAGAGCACCACTGTGTTTGGTTAGCTAGGAATTTAGGTTGAATTCCAATCCCAGGCACCAAGTTCATTTGCTAAAAGGTGATTTCACAGGCATTGGAAGCTGGAAAGAAGAGTCGAAAAGAAAGAGCATTTCTTGCAAATTGAAACTGATCACCTCCTCTGGACAGCAGCGCAGCGACCAGGCACAAGCCACAGCGCAGTCAGCGCAGGCTTGCCACAGCGGCACACTCTGCCTCCCCTGGAAGTCTCTGTTCTAGAAAAGGGGTGTGCTGGGTCAGCGCCAGGCGTCACCAGGCCATGCCTACTGAGCCCCGTAACCATCTCCTGACTTAAGAGATCACCTGGGGAGTTTCTTGAATATGCACCTGGCCAGGCCCCACCCCCAGCCCGTATGATCCAGGCAGTATGGGGTAGAGCCCAAGTGTTGCATTATCTAAAAAATTCCCAGAGGGCTGTGAAAAAAAGAGCCATGTTTAGGGACCACTGATAAAACTGCCTCAAAGTCTAAACCTTTTCTCCTTACTCTCCCAGATTAAATTGGGTTTGTGTCATTCACTTGTTCAAAAACCTTTGAGGAATCTCCATTTCTAATCCTGATAAACTTTAAATTCCAGTAGCATGGCTTTTAAGCCCCCTTGTCATATGGTCATTGCCCATCTCTTCTATCATCACTCCCCCACCAAATACCAAGTATAGTTGAGATAGGTCATTGCCTTTTCATATTATTTTCGTTAGTTCTGCCTCTTCTGGCACCAGGACCTTTGCTCGTGCTACATCTCTCCATCTCTGACATCTTAGAAGGAAGCATGGAACCTGGTACAGAGTGATACTAAGTGGCTTCTTATTGATTTAAGAAATAAACGGCGGGTGAATGAATGAATACATCATCTGTGTCCTAAGGATTTATGTGGCCAAACGCTATTATGTTCTTCCTTCTGTCCTTAGGAAGTTATTGTGGGTCCAGACACCACCTCCTACAGCCTGGCAGAGCTGAGCCCATCCACTCACTACACAGCAAAGATCCAGGCACTGAACGGGCCCCTGAGGAGCAAGCTGGTCCAGACCATCTTCACCACAAGTAAGGGGCGTAGGGATCAAACCTGTGAGACTGAACCAACCCTCCTCCTCTCCTCTGACTGCTACATTAAATTCACCCATCAAATCTCTGACAAGGATCAATTCCCTGCCACTCCCTGACAGCCCGAGGAATATGGGTACAAGAGATGACAGGGCTCATGGTGAAAGGGAAGGAGGGTCAGTAGTGAGAACGTCTGAATTCAGTCCTCATCTCCACCACTTGCTCTGTGTGACTCAGGAAATCACTGCCATTCTACGAGCCTCAGTTTTTTCATCTATACAATGGGCTTGATAACCATCCCTTCTTCATAAGAACTTTGTGAGGGTCCTTGTGTTGTGTTGGAACTCCTAGCCCATTGTGTCGTCCATTCTCAGGGCTCATTATACGCTCAGGGCCCCCTCTTTTTCTTCTTCAGCTTCTCAACATTTGCAAAGCCTGTCCATATTCACTCACGCACAGGCTTCCCACCAACCTGGTGTGGTGGGCCAGGAATGCCATTCCCGGTGTTTTGGTGAAGAAACAGAGGCTCCCTTGATTTTCTCAAGGCTACACCATGACAGAGTCAGCTTTGGGCTCAGGTGTTCCAGGACCAGGGAACCACCCCTGCACCCTGCCACTGTGTATCTTCTGTAGATGTTAGACATGCCAGGTGCTCCATTGGTGAATAAGAGGAAGGAGCTGTTCCTGGGAAGAGAGGAGTCTGCCTTTGGGGAGCCCTGAACCTGGGTTGCATGGAGCAGACCCCAGAGATACCTCCTGCCTGCACTTTTCACTTTGGTTACTCTGCACACACCTGCTGAGGGAGGGTCACAGGCAAACGCACCTCTTTGCCAGAATTTACACCAGGTGTTGGGAACACAAAAATATGAGTGTGCCCTAAATACGACTTCAGATGAGGGCTGTAAAATAGACAACAGCTAATGATGCAACCTCAGGTGAAGGTCAAGTACAGTGAGGAGTCATATCAGAAAAAGGACAGTTGTGGCCGTCAGTTCTCCCTGCCACCTGCTAAGCACAGACCCAAGATTGTCTGTATCGATCATGGTTTTTAAGTATTTGCATCACATTACTGCACTTGGAAATTCCCCAGGCATTCTTGTTCTCCCCCGACACCACTTATCTAAGATCCCTAGGCTCAGGGCAGTTAAATGCCATCTCCAGCATCCTAAGGCAAGGAAGTGAGGAGTTCAGGACTGGAACTCCTAAATTATCTGGTGACAGTGAGATGCATCTGGCCTAACAGAGTGCCCTGATCCACAGTGAGCCACCCACTGGGTGCTGGGGACCTAGACATCCTGGCCAGTACCTGGGTGTCCATCAGATGCTGCCTGGCCACTCCTGGTAGATTGAGGCCAACCTCCCACATGGCCATCACAGTGGCTCAGCCCTCCTCCCACTGACATCGTTGACAGCTTCCATCAATCTAAGGGACTGAAATGGACGTGTCCCTTAGATCCACAACCTCTAAGCCGCACTGCACCCATGCAAATAGGTTTTGTCCCCCTCTTGCATCTGAGGGAACAGAGCCTCAGAGAGGGTCAGTCATCCAGCCAACAAGGAGTAGAGCTGAAATCCACAAGCTCCCACTCCAGTCTCCCTGCTCTGACGTCACTCTTTCTTCTACCCCCCAGTTGGACTCCTGTACCCATTCCCCAGGGACTGCTCCCAGGCAATGTTGAACGGAGACACGACCTCTGGCCTCTACACCATTTATCTGAACGGCGATAAGGCCCAGGCTCTGGAAGTCTTCTGTGACATGGCCTCTGATGGGGGTGGATGGATCGTGAGTATTGCCGAAACCCCAGGCACGGGGGGTGGGGGCAGAGGGCACGTGGGGCAGGAGGGCTGGAGTTCCTACCCCTGCACTCTGACCCCAAGGTGCATGAGGTTTGTAAGATAGTGCCTGCCACAAGCAGACACTCAAGGATTGTCGCTTAAACAAAAGAATGGGGGTGAAAAGAAGCAAATACTTTTCCTGTAATTTATCTCATCTGATGCTTAGCTCTGTGATGCACAAAAATGGCAGTGGTCATAAACCCACTGTGTATATTAATTACCATTTGCTCTCTACCAGGCATTGTGCTAAGAATTTTATATGAATTATTTCAATTGCATTACCATACGATCTGGGTAATATTTTTTAAATTGATACACTATTTTTTTAGAGCAGTTTTACATTTACAACAAAATTGAGCATGTGGTCCTAGCCGGTTTGGCTCAGTGGATAGAGCATCAGCCTGTGGATGGAAGAGTCCCAGGTTTGATTCCGCTCAAGAGCATGTACCTTGGTTGCAGGCTCCTCCCCAGCCCGGGCCCTGGTCAGGGCATGAGCAGGAGGCAACCAATCAATGTGTTTCTCTCACATCGATGTTTCTCTCTGTCTGTCCCTCTCTCTTCCACTCTTTCTAAAAATGAATGGGAAAAAAATACCCTAGGGTGGGGATTAAAAAATAGTAATTAATTAATAAATAATAAAATGCAACACTATTATTTAAAAAAAATTGAGCATATGGTATAGTGAGTGCCCCCAGGCCCTGTTTCCCACAGGCACAGCCTTTCCTGCCATTAGCATCCGCCCCAGGGTATGCATTAGTTACAAGTGACCCTCCACTGACACAGCATCATCACAGGTGGTGGGTGGTGTTTTTAGTCCCTCTGCTTCAGATGACAACACCGAGGCTCAGAGAAAGGAGGTGAGCTGCCCAAGTTACCTGGAAAATTAGTGAGGACAGAGCTGGGACAGGCGCTTTCCCACGGCCCGATGTTCTTCCTCTCAGAAAGATGCCTTCTCTTTCTCCAGTAGCTTAAGTGCACCCGGCCTCACTGGTTATGTTCACAGGTGTTCCTGAGACGCAAAAACGGACGCGAGGACTTCTATCGCAACTGGAAAGCCTATGCCGCTGGGTTTGGGGACCGCAGAGAAGAGTTCTGGCTCGGTGAGGCCGCCCTGCATGCTTGTGTCCCAAACGTCCATTTCTGCCCCCTCGTCACTTGTCCGAACCCACAGCGACCTCTGGGAGAGGAATGGATGAGGGGGAAGCAGCTCTGGTGGTAGACACTGAATTTCAACTTCTCAGTGGAAAATACTTTAAATTCTCTGTATCATTAAAAATAAAACTCTGGTCAAGGGAAAGCCAACGGCCAGGCCTTAAGAATGAGCCTCGCCTTTAGTCATTCGCTGGCCATTTAAGAATTGTCCTCTTGAATCATTAACTGCTTCTGCCCTGCGCTCATGGTGCTGAGATATGAGGTCTTATAGCCATAACCTCTAAGCACCCCTTCAAGGTACAAAGTTCCGATTTTGCACATAGGAAACCAGAGTCTTGGAGGAGAATCTAGCCAACACTGTTAGCATTTGAGCTGTAATTTGAAATCTCCTGAGGCAGCACTACAATGCCCTCCTCCATCCATCCACACAGCTCACACCTTCCGATAACGCCTGCAAAGGGATTGTCTGGCGGGGAATGTCTATCCAGGTATCATCCATTGCCTTTCACTTGTACGGAGCTTTAGAGTTTACCAGGGCCTTCTCCACCTCATCTCCTCTGATCTTCACAACACCCTAGGGATTGGCAGGGCAAAGCTCTCAACCCAAGTTTGCCTGAGGCTTAGAAACATCATCTGTTTTGCCTGGTGTTGCCCCAGCAAGGAGCAGACCAAGCTGCAAGCCCGGGTCTGAGACACGACCCTCCTCAACATACATCAGCCTCTGCCCTGATGTGAGTGGAGCAGAAACAACGGCCTCTGTCGCTGGTGCTTCTGCATCAATCCTTGCCTGTCGTCCACAGGCCTGGACAACCTGAACAAAATCACGTCCCAGGGGCAGTACGAGCTGCGGGTGGACCTGCGGGACCATGGGAAGACAGCCTATGCCGTCTACGACAAGTTCAGCGTGGGAGACGCCAAGACTCGCTACAAGCTGAAGGTGGAGGGGTACAGCGGGACAGCAGGTACGGACGGCCACTCAGAGCCTACGGAACCACAGGACCTTCCTGTGCTCTCAGCTGATTCCTCCCTGAATCATCCCTTCCCTTCCTTCATTAATCAATTAATTTATTGGGTCATCCATTT
Organism: Eptesicus fuscus; assembly: GCF_027574615.1. NCBI lineage: Eukaryota > Metazoa > Chordata > Mammalia > Chiroptera > Vespertilionidae > Eptesicus > Eptesicus fuscus. Next base: position 68,956,333 of record NC_072487.1, read on the forward strand.
ATTGAGTATTTGTATCCCCTACTGCATGCTAATCTGGAAGAGCTGCTATTGGACCAAGCTGGGCAGGTATTTTGGTCACCGAAATAGAGAAGGTTGGGAAGCAGGACACTCAGGGCTGATCTGGAGCTGCCATCACTTAGAAATGTTTAGATTTCAGTGTAGACTGACAGAAAAAGTCTCTCAGGGGGCCTTCATACTCGTGTAACTCAGTGCTTCTCAATCTATTATGTACATACTAGAGGCCCGGTGCACAAAATTCTTGCACTGGGGGGTGCTCTCAGCTCAGCATGTGCCCTCTCGCAGTCCAGGACCCCTCGGAGGATGTCCGACTGCCACGGAGGCTGGAGAGGCTTCTGCCACCGCTGCTATGCTCGCCAGCAGTGAGCCCAGCTTCTGGCTGAGTGGCGCTCCCCATGTGGGAGTGCAGTGACCACCAGGGGGCAGCTCCTGTGTTGAGCGTCTGCCCCCTGGTCATCAGTGCACATCATAACAACCAGTAGTTCTGCGGTTTGATTTGCATATTAGCCTTCTATTATATAGGATGAGCCCTCAAGGGATGCCAGGTGCTGACACAGCCACTGAGACTCAGTGTTTCTTACAAACTCCCTGGTGATGCCACTGTGGGTGGTGTTGCACTCTGAGTAGCAAACAATACAGTGCATTACCAACTGCTCGAGTCTCTTCGAAGACATCCCTGCCACATAGCCAACCAGCATCAGCCTGAACCCCCCAGGGCAGAAGACCGCCACAGCAGTACTTTCGTTCTTTGGTCCCCAACCCAGCGCAGATTTCTTGACTTGACACGGCCTCTGTGTGGTGTCTGGTGCCACGTTAGAGGAGAAATAAGAACACAGCATGCATTCAGGGCTCCTGGGTCGCATCCTCTGGTGCAGATATTCCCACACGTTACCCCCACTCAGCTCTCACAGAAGCCATGCCAGGAAGGCACAGAGGAGGAGAACGAGGCTCAGAAAAGTTCGGCAATTTGCCCAAGTGACACCGCTTGTAGAGGGTGGGCCCAGGTACAAGCCGGGCTGCAGAAGGTGCTCTTGGGAACAAGAGGGATCAGGTTTGCGAGTGTGCCCAGCCCGTGCCACCCTGCCCCCTTTGGGTGGCTCTCGGTGATGTGCATGGAAACAAGAGATGCTGTGGTACATTTACAGCCTCTCTGAGCCCTGAAAGAAAACATCTATGATTTTTTAAAAACGACTCCAGATAAGGGTTGCCAAAAGCCAGGCTCAGTCAAAGGAGAGACAAAGCTCTTTACAGAAGCCTGCCATTTTATTAGCTGGCCATAAATACCTCTTTGGTGGAGATGGCTTCAGGCAAGAGGGATCCAGTTACATGGCAAACAAAGACGCTGTCAGTGGGAGTGAGTGAGCCTCCACCCATCTCTAATTCCAGCAGAGATGAGCTGGGATGCATCCCTGACAGGAGACATCTCATTCATCAGTGTCCACCTGCCACGCTCATGCTCTCAGCAGCTTAGACAGGCACCTGCTGCCTCTGACAACCTGCTCCTAAAGGTCAGGGTAGGTGCAAGGGCATCCTGATGCTTTCATGCACTGCGCTGGCCAGGTGGGGAGTGAGGGTGCACAGAAAGAACGGCACTGAAATCTTCCCAAAACTCAATGTGATGATTACAAACCAGATTCCCAAAAAGCACTCTATGAGTGGGCTTCTTGTCTAAGAGTCAGGAACGCTGGTCCCATAAACACTTAGAAAAACAACTCTGTGGTGCACAGGCTATTGGGTGACATCTGATAGCTGAAGGGTTTGATTCTAAGTATGGTTCTAAAGATTTGTGTGTGGGGCAAAGCATTCTTAAATGCAGATTTCTCGAATTACTCAGTGAGCGCCTTTATGGACAGGGAATGCAAAACATCATATAAATAGCACCAATCATAACTATTTGCTCAACTCTACCTTTTTAGCATACACCTCATAAATGGTCCCCTGAGGTGGATAGAATCAATGTGCTAGTCCCATTTTATAACTTAGAAAACTGAGGTGCAACAAGCAGCTTGACCTGTGCAAAGTCACAGCTAGGGGGTGAAAGAGATGGGACTTGAAGCTGGACCATCCAAAGTCACCCACAGCCATCTTTCTACCACATTATGCTACTTCTATCAGAAATGTATCCTTGGATGACACTCATATCCCATCCAGTCCCAGGTGTGATCCTAAATCTGGTCCAGTGTTCAAGGCCGGCCCACCCAGGACCGTTCCCTTGTCACCTCAGGTTGTATCCTTCACATCCCAGAGGAGACTCCAGCTGGGATCTCTTAGGTGCATTCTCTCTCGCTCTCCCAGGTGACTCAATGGCCTACCACAATGGCAGATCCTTCTCTACCTTCGACAAGGACACAGACTCAGCCATCACCAACTGTGCTCTGTCCTACAAGGGGGCCTTCTGGTACAAGAACTGTCACCGTGTCAACCTGATGGGCAGATATGGGGACAATAACCACAGTCAGGTGAGCAGACCAAGAGGGCGCAGGACCAAGCTTGGGAAGCCAGTTGGGGGTGAGACTAGGGGCAGCAACCTCAGTAGATGACATGTGTTCCCTAGCACAGCAGGGGCAACCTCAGTGACAGGCAGGTCAGGTGGTCATAGAAATAGCACACGAGGGGAACCAATGATCAAGTGGATTCCAAAATAGAGAGCTTTCCTCGGGCAAAATCTTTGTCTGAACCCCAAAAGAGGAGCAGACAAAGGGAAGGCCATGAGGTGAAGCAGGGTGAGCGCAGGTATTCCTGAGTCTTATGTCGCCTCAGTTACACTTCCACTCTGAGCGTTATTGTATCACCTTCACCGCCTTGACCCTAATATCAGTGCAATACAAAGTCTTCCCGAAAAATAAAGACAGCTATGTGCCAAGGGAAACGTCTTTTTCTATCCTTCACCCAATTGTGGAAGAAGGAGAAGGCCGTAAAGGAGAGTGGATTGGGCCCTAGCTCTGGCTCCGCTCCAGCGCTGTGCTAGCTCCTTCACATTCTGCCATTCCATTCCGACCCCGAGTCAGATCCTTGGTAGGATTATAGACCGCCCCCCCCCCCCCCCAGAGCTACTCAATTCTGTTACCTCTAGTCCTGCCTGAATTCTTTTCCCACTTTTCCTTGTGATGATGGCAAGTGCCATCGGCCACCACTTAGTTTCAGACGGCAGAGCCAATCTCAGGTGGCTTGTGACTAGAGTAACACAGTTGAGTCGGGTTCTGCCAGCCCCTCTGGCACTTTTCACCGCACAGGTCAACAGACAGACAGCTGTGAACTGCCCGGCAGTCACGCTGGGACAGAACTCACCCCATCCTCTAGAGAGCAATGGTCAGTGCCTACTGGGAACCAACTGGGAGCTCTTCTCTCATTCTACAGGGTGTTAACTGGTTCCACTGGAAGGGCCACGAACATTCCATCCAGTTTGCTGAGATGAAGGTAAGACCCAGCAACTTCCGAAACCTCGAAGGCAGGCGCAAGCGGGCGTGAATTGCAGGGACAACTGGCTGAGGGGTGTAGGGCCCAGAGGAAGAAAAGAGTTTTACCAAAGCACCAGTGCAACCCGTCCCACCGTCAAGCCACACCTGGGCATTTGGCAGGAGTTCACGTGGACCACGGCGCCTCGGGGCCAACGGCAGGAGCACGGCCGCCCCCTCTGCGATTCCTTCCTTCGCACCAAAGACAACCTCTCCAACAGGTTTCTGTTGCTGTTCGAAGCCGCAAAAGCCTTCCAGGACAGCAGCCCAGTGGCTTTCCTTCTCGCGGCGGCTGTGGGAATGGGGTGGGGGTATCCGCTGTACAGTGGTAGTTTTAGAACCGGCTGTCTTTTACACAAAGCTGCATAATTAATTATTGTTATTTTTGTTCCCAGTGATTCAATGTGTGTCATTGGGAGCCATCCCCATTTTTTACATTTCATACAACAGAACCCAGAAAAGCAACCCTGTTTCAATGTTAAGGATATAATTAATATTATTAATATAATAATAAGGATGATGGTGAAAACTAAGGATTTTTAAAGAGACTTTCCTTCCCGAAACACATGTGGACAGTACCTGATTGTATTTTTTTTTAATAAAAGCACAAGTACTTTTAAATTGGACTGTTGTTTCACCTTCCATTGTTGAGCTTGAATCAAAACCAAGCTTGTATTTGAACACCAGGGGATACTGAAACAGGAAGGCGAGAGGGTGCTGGTCACGAGGGAAACAAGGGCCAGAAGGGGGGAAACTCTTTTCTGGACAAAGATGAACAAGGTCGGAGAAGCTTACAAATTAGATTCAGCTTCTTGCTCAATATTTCCAAAACTAGTTGTTTATGGTTTAAAAGCTGTTCTTTACACCCATTTTCTTATGTGATCGCCTAACAATGTTATGACATAGATGAGCAGAACTGCCTGAGTGGGGATGCTCACACACGTGTTCATGTCAAAGCATTTCCGTGAGAAATGAATGATATCACTCACAGGAGGCCCTTAGCATGGTGCCTGGCACACATTAAGTGCTAATAAGCAGTAGTTATCCTACTATTATTTTACATATGATGGTTTGGGGTTCCTACAAGAGCGATGCCTTGTGTGTGGCTACTTACCCAGTTAATAATAGAACCAGGATTTAAACTCTGGCCCCAATGTCCCTGTTCCCCCACCCCTGATGAAACTCCTCCCTTCCCTGGGGAAAGTTGTGCCATGAGAACAACGGACAGGTTGCAGAATGAGGAAGGTCCCCGGGATCCTTCATCAGGGTCCACAATCCCGAATCTTAGAACTGCAAAGAATGCCTGTTAGGAATATCTCCTTCTCCCCTACTCAAAGCCCCCCGAAAGGAAGGGAAAGTCCAGTGTCTCCCAGCCCCCAGCCTGAATACGTCTGGTAATAGGGGAGCTCACTGCCCAGCACAGCAGGCAGATCTGTTCACAACCAGTGACTAAGAGTCAGAACCACACTTGACACATTTCTCTTTTAGAACCAGGATGGGGAAAGCAATCCCCAGTTCATTCCCTGAGGCACTTGCAGCAAATTGACTTATTTAATGGAAATGTTGGGGCTGATAGGCCTCATTCAAATGGAACGTGATGGCTCAGAGAGAGGAGCAGAGCATCGAACTCTGGCCAGGCGCTTTGCTGCACAGTTTATTACGCTTTAACAAGCGCTGTCATGTCATAGACACAATTTGCTGCTCCAGATCACAGACTTGTTGCCTGCAATTCAGCCATAGCAACACCCGCTTTGCTCCATACACCCAAACAAATGGGTGCCCTGCGACCACCAAGCCTTAGTGCAGCCTTAACCCTCTGCTGGCTCCTGCCCGGAGGTCTCTGAGCGCCAGTCCCATCCCCTCCCAAAAAAGGTAGATGGAGCTAAGCTGGTGCTCATGATTCCACGAGGTTTAGAAGGTAACACCCATAGGACTTGGGGTTCCAGAGAGCTTCTCCATATCCTGAGCTGCCCTCAATTCCGACAGGGCATCTTTCCTAGACATGGTGCCATTTCGATGGGGCGAGCCTAATTAGAGATGTGGGGAGCCAGAGTCAAGGCCCCACTAACTGCGGGAATGGGGGGCTGCAGAGACCTGGAGCACTAGGTATGTGGGTGAGAGGGGAGGAGGACTCAGAGGCGGCTCCGTGCTTAGAATGAAGACAATGGTAAGACCAAGGCCAGGCTGTGGCTGGCTGCTGGGAACCAAATGGGGCAACCTGCTCACCTAACTCAGGGAAGGCCTGTGTGGTGGCCTTGCAAACTCTGAGACCTAGAGCAGTGGTCGGCAAACTGCGGCTCATGAGCCACATGTGGCTCTTTGGCCCCTTGAGTGTGGCTATTCCACAAAATACCACGTGCGGGCGCGCATGTACAGTGCGATTGAAACTTCGTGGCCCATGCACAGAAGTCAGTTTTCAGCTCTCAAAAGAAATTTCAATTGTTGTACTGTTGATATTTGGCTCTGTTGACTAATGAGTTTGCCGACCACTGACCTAGAGTAACCACAGAGGATGGTCTGAAATGAAAACTTTTTACATAAAAAAGCAGTTTATGATGGATAGTCATGTCCTAGGCCAGTATCTTCCCTGACAAAGATCAACTTTGATCTCAATGAGCCTATTGTCTTCTGCAGCTACTCTAAGGCCCCTTTGGAAAGTCAGAGTAACTTGTGACTTCCTTTTATCCTATCTGGACGCCTCAGAGCACAATCAATGCACCAGGGTAGAGACCACAAATTCCCTCATTGTTATTTTATGTTAATTGTTGACTGTTAACACCTTTGTATCCTGTGCCCAGCTATGTAAAAGAAGCAAGTGTCTATCATTTTACTTTTTATCCAATCCCAGAAGTTTCCCAGCTTTGCTTTCTCCCACTTCCCTAACCTATTACCAATGGATTTCATGTAACCCACTTATGTCTCCTCCTTTGATAGTAATTTAAATAAAATATAAGTAATGCCATTCTCCAGAGAATGCTGACATTCTGCTTCCCGGCAGTTGTCAACAGTTTGGCTCAAATAAACTCACAAAAATTCTTTACAGGTTTGAATGTTTCTTATGTTAACACTGCAAAGGTTGAAGGTAGTACAAGGCCTGGCCTTGCAGGCTTGTGTTCTCTGAGCGCAGCTGAGAATTGTGGAAGGTATTTAGGGCAGGATTGACATAATCAGCGTTGCTCTTCAGAAGGGCAACTACCCCACCTGTGTCCCCTGGCCCAGTGGGTGCTGGGAGCCTCCAAGTGCACCCGGCCAGGATGTGAGCAGGTGTGCTATATCAGTGGCCAGCAGAGGGCTCCCTCCCCTCCTCCTCTTCCCTTCCCAGTAAGCCCCCAAAATGAATTGCAAGCTCAGAAAGGAAGCAGAAATCAGGTCTCTCCTTGATCAACCCCAAGACTGGAAAGTAGATCTCAGTATATTATAGGAAACACACACACACACACACACACACACACACACACACACACACACTGCAAATAAGCAGCTGCTGCATTAGTCCAGTATATTTGCAGTTATAGATTAAATGTGTTCGAAGCAGTGAAGTTCACGGGCCTTGAGGTGCCAGAGCTGGGACTAAAGCCCAGGACTTCTGAGCCCCTCAGCCACAGAGCCTTGAGGCACGCCATCTCACTCGGTACACCCAAACACCTGCCACTTGCCAGTTCCCACATCACGCTTTACAGTTTGCAAAGCAGGTGTGATCACAGCAACTTCTGCAAAGTAATCCTTGCAGTTGGAGCTGAGCTGAACCCCAGGTTTTCCAATGACCAAAAGATCTTGGTCTACTCGCTTAATTTTCCAGAGTACCCCTAAAAATGAGAATGAAGAGGACCTCCTACTCTGAAGAGAATTTGTGTTGATTTAAAAGAGAAACTGGACAGTGCCTGGCCTGGAGGAAATGCCAATACAAGTTTGTCTCACAAGTTGCATCTGGATGCATACTTAAGCCTTCCAGTAGATGGCAGTCTTCCCCAGCTTTAGGGGGGGTAGGAGGTCCTTGTGAACATGGTGATGTGGACATGATGCCAACTGGGCTCCCAGTCTCACAGACTCTTTCGAGAAAACACTTCACCTCCACTATAATCCCTCTCTCCATAAGGGACTCAAGTTCTGCCCAGGGCATGGCAGGCACTGCACGATGCCTCCTGTAGACAACCGCACACCCTTGGTTTGTCACCACCTGCAAATCTGCATTGGGGTGAGGGACAGGAACGTGGGGGGCAGGGACAGGGTTTCTGACCACATGTCCAATCCCACACAGATTCTGCAAGGACCTCCTGGCAAGGACTACTGATCAACCTTCTCGGGCATGTGTAAGGGCTCCGTTGTATTAACGTCCCACCACCAACTTATGTTTGCTTTCTCCTCCCTCACTGCTGGTTGTGAAGGCCAAGCTCTCCCTTTCCCATTGTCCCATGCTTGTTCCTTTGGCTTGTCCCAGGCCCCTCATTTCCTACAGCTCAACTTTCGAGCGCAGAGCAATGGGGCCAGTTCCTGTTGCCCTGGATGTTAACTTTCTCTTCACCCCCAACACCTGGGTTAGGTGGCGATCTCTCCAGATTATCCCGAGAAGCTTGGGCAGCACTGAAAACAAAGTCAGGGCCCCAATGCTTGCCTCCTAGAGCCCATCTCTGCCCCCAGGAAGTTGTAGGGTGATCCTCTTATAAAATGCTGAGTCACCTCATCCCACTGCTCAAAATCCCCCAAAACTGCCTCCTGACTTAGCCCAAGTCCAGGGAGTTACAGTGGCTTTCGAGGACCTGCGTGATCCCTCTCCTCAAACTTCCATGACCTCAACTTCTCTCCCAGGATGCTCTGGGCACGCCAGCCTTCCTGCTGTCCTTCAAACCCGCAAGCACGCTCCCCCTTCAGACTTTGCCTGGAACACTCTTTCCCCAACACACGCGTCACTCACTCTGACTTCCTTCAGGCATCCTCCCAATGTCACCTTCTCCATGAGACTTGCCCTCGCCACCCACATAAGCACACACATGAACATGCACGCACACATGCAAAAACACATGTGTGCACACATGCACACACAAGCCCTGGGCCCAGTACTCCTCTCTGTTGTTCTCCACAGCACATATTTCCATCAGGTTTGCCACTAGTTTACTTATGTAGGTGCATGTTTTCTAGAAACCAATGAAATTGAACAGCAGGAGCTATATGAGTGTCCTCTCCGCCGTATCTCCAGCCCCCACAGGAGAGCCTGTGCTGTCATTTCTCAGTCATGGCATGCTACCTGGCCGCATGGCCAGCCCTGGGAGGAGAGGCAAGGAGACCTGGTTAGCCACGCCTCGTTTTCTATTGAATGCGTCGAGTGTCAACTCTGTCCCCAGATCATCGTTTTAAGCAGAAATGAGCTCAGAGAGGACATGATTTTCCCAAAGCTGCCAGGCAATCAGTGTGGATTCAAATTGAGGTCCCACTCACCCACATCGTGACCTCAAGAGATCAGAACCTAACAGTGCGATTTAGAGAAACAGCAAAGGAAGTGCTGTACGGAGAGCCCCAGGCAGCAGCCTCTCCTAGGGCCGGCCTCGGCCGAGATTGTCCTCCAGCCAAGGAGGGAGAAATCCAGCAGATGTTTGGAGGGAAAAGCACCATAAGCATCAGTCATTTGAAAGACAGAACGTGGTCTGTGTCCAACCCAAATCCCTTCTCCAGGGACTTTCCACACACATGGCGGCTCAGAGAGCAGCCCCCCGGGTTTGGACAGGCCCTGCCACCCCACCATGCCCAGAGCCATCATTTCTCAAGGACTGATGGGAAGTGAGCAAGATTAGCTGACCTCCTCAGCCTTCCATTTACACGCACTAACTGTTAAAAGATTACTCAAGTGACAGGGCAGAGAGAATCAGAGGGCGTTTTCCAGGGATAGTAGGAGCATCACTACACTGGATTCACCTAGTGGTGGGCCCGAGAGCTTTTCCGTAAAGCACCTCTGCTTCCCAATATAAAATGAGGCTGGATCATCCCTTCAGGCATTCGGCTTCTCTCTGCCTACATGTCCCTGCACTCGAGGCCCTCAAAGCAGTTAGCAGCAGGCCCAGGGGTGTGAAAGGGGCCAGGGAGAGAGACAGACGGGGACTCAGCTCAGGGAGCCTGAGGACCAGCCACCTGGACGCCCTTCAGGTGAGCCTCAGAAACAGGTGTGAAAAGGCTTCTATCTCTGCCCAAAAGCCCAGCTCCAAGCTAGCAAAGGCCTTTTAACTCAGTGCCACACAGGTCAGCTCCAGGGCAGGCTACAGACTCCACTGTGTCTCCAGGGCCGCACCCACAGACCTCTGGAGACCCGGTACATTGGCAGAACCCCAAACCTCCTCAAAACGGTAGGTTCCATTCATTTCTCCCCATAGTGCTCGAACATAGTTGCTGCACAATGAGGAGTCCTTTATTAAGCAATTAACTATAGTAACTGCCTGCAAGTTATTGGGAAGATTCCCAGGTCACGACCAATCCCAGTTTAAAGGGGAAAAAAAGAGTTGCACTCAATTAGTAGATGTCTTGTTAATAAACTTGTCACCCTTAGAATGGCACATATTTCGACAATAGGGATGGTGAGAAGTCTAGAAACACCACCTCCCTGGAAAGAGAAACCTGGGATTACGCGCAGGGACACAATCTCTGTCTCAAAGTCTCTGAAGGTCTCTCCCGGAAGGGAGAGAGGAGGCGTCTGTTGGGGACAGAGAGAAGAACTTGGATTCAGTGCCGAAATGTCCCCGGGGACACACTGCTCTCAAGTTAGACAAGAACTTCTCATGGCCAAAGCTGCCCAGAGGGCGAGCGGGCTGTCACCGCAGCCATGAGCACCCGGCACCAGAGGGTCGGAGGGCTTGGTGACTTAAAGTGGTGTTGGCATGTCCCCGCCAGCCCTAAAATGGACTTACTCTGCACCTCCGCTCCGTTAGTATGAGCGGTCCAAACTGTGCCTGCTCCAGCCTGAGACCCAAATGCAAAAAGGAAAGGAAACCCTGGAAGAGTTGCGACATCACGAAACACAGATGTTTACCCCTAAGAACGTGACCCCTTAAGGCAGGAGGTGAAATAAAAGCGGTGAGTGTTCCTGCGCACAGACAGAGCCCTTCCTCCAGGGACCCGGCACGCTGGCAGACCCCCTCAAAACTGTAGGTTTCATTCGTTTCTCCGAAGCGAGCTCCTTACAGAAAGAGAAGTCTGCAGCCTCCACCGTGACTTGCTGCCAAAGAATCTCACTGACTCCCGGGCTGCGGGAACCACATTTCACTTCCCAACCTTCCCTTAGGAGGTGGCGGGAACCTCTAGCTTACGTGTAAAAAGAGACGCTGTTATCATTCAGCTCCAGTCTCAGTCACCACTTAATTCTTTCTCCCACTTCACCTAAATGCCAATTTGAATGAAACTGAAATGGCTTCATATACAGCTATAATAATGTATGTGGGGTTTTTTAAAACATACGTTTTAATTGATTTTAGAGAGAGAGGGAGGGAGAGGGAGATAGAAACATCAATGATGAGAAACATTGATTGGCTGGCTGCCTTCTGCACGCCCCCTACTGGGACCGAGCCTGCAACCTGGGCATGTGCCCTGACCAGGAATTGAACCAGCGACCTCTTGGTTCATGGGATGATGCTCAACCGAATGAGCCACATGGCCGGGCTGTAATACATGCTTTAATGCTAAAGTCTGAGGTTGATTATAACAAGACTACTAGACATGGAGTCAGGAAACTGCGTCCCCAAACAGACTGCAGGGTGCTGGGGCAGGAACAGTCCTTAGCAGACTCCGAAGCGGCAGCACCAGGCAGGGGAGACGGCAGTGTGCAAGTCGGCGGTGGAATCAATCCCTCCACGGTCTAGGCTCTGGCTCTGCTTCAAGTGCCGCCTTGGCTAAGTCACATAACTTCCCTGAGCCTCAGGTCATTCTGTCTATAAATCAGCAAGAATAACAGCTACCCCGCATGATTGCAGTCAACTCGATACTGTGTTTGAAGTGTCGCACAAGGTGTCTGGCATGTAGGGGGTGCTCAGTGAGTGCTGTGCCCCCCTAGTCCCTAGAAACATACTTCACACGAAGCAGAGATCAGTAAACACTTGCCCGGAGGAGCCAAAGGTGGAGCTAAGATGAATGCTCTCAGGTAATTCAGGAAGAAGCTCAGACAGGGATTCATGAGCTTTACGTGCAGGTAGCCGTTCCATGGCAGGTTTGGGGCAGAGAGAGGAGAGGAAATCTAAGATTTGAGTGTATCACTGGGAGAGGCAGCCAACACTCGCATCTGCCATTGGTGGTTCACACCCCGATTTCTGCTTTGCCATTTCAGCTCCAAAAAGCAAAGTCCTAGATCTTGCCCCTGCTGGTGTGGCTCAGTTGGTTGGGTGTTGTCCCATGCACCACAAGATCCCTGGTTCGATTCCCAGTCAGGGCACAAGCCCAGGTTGTGGGCTCGATACCCAGTAGGGGGCATGCAGGAGGCAGCTGATTGATGTTTTACTCTCACATCAATGTTTCTCTTTCTCTCTCTTTCTTCTCTAAAAATTTAAAAATATATATCTTTAAAAAACACAGTGCCAGATCTTCTAGTGAAGTCATAGAAGTCACACCTTTAACAGCTCTTCATTGGTAGAGCTGGACACACACAGTAAACTGTACTCAGCGTGAGCTATGCCTCAAGGAACCCCATGTGCACTCCCACTGTGTCCAGTCCCTGTCCCTGCGCCCGAGGAGCTTTCTGTGGCAAATGAATGTGTACCTGGTGCTGGGATCAGGAAGTGGATAGTACGCTCTCTCCCTGCTTCTGGTGCAAGCAGAGTAAAGACAACTCATTGCCTACCTTCTCCAGTCGTCACGGCTCTGTTCCTTCTGGTTCCTTCCACCGCTCTCTGCTTTCATCCCACTGGTGCGATTTTATTTGTGTTTGATCCATAAGCAACTGCAAATCTTTCTGCAGGAAGGTAAGATACAAGAGCACTGAGAACATGAAATTGCACAGGGACTCCCAATTTGGACTCGCCCACTTCGAAAGCAATCCCCGACTTCCCTCCCTCGGATTCCCTGTCTTTAAATGAGTGATGATGCTGAAAATCACAACATGAAGTGCTCATCAGAGCTCTAGGTACATGCCGGGGCCTGTGATAAGTGCTGCCCGTGTAGAAACTCATTTGGTCCTCAGGAAAATGTTATGGCGTAAGACTATACAGCCATTGCACAGAGGAGAAACTGAGGCACGGGAAGGTTGGGTAACTTCAAAGCTCACTCTTGAGGAGGCACTTTCTTTAGTGCATTAGGACTCAAATGAAAAGCTTTATTTAGAGCCCCATCATATGGGAACCATGAAGACGGCGGTAAATATAATTAGCACCTTGCAAACGCCAGCAGGGAGCCAGCCCACCACGCAGTCACTGACTAGAAGGATAAGGAATAAATCCGATTTCCCTGCCACCACTGACACTTCATTCTCAGCAACTATCGAAATGATGGGAGCCGAAAGGTTATTTACTATTGCAACCAGGTTCCTGGAGGAAAGATGTGTGAGGCAAAGGGGCGCACACCAGTGTTTCCTCTGACTGCACGGCAGACACCTCCCTCGCGCGCCCCCTCGCCTAGTGCCCATCACAGTGTGGAGAAGCGAAATGGGGCGGCGAGGTCCTTGAGAAGGGGACGCCTGCAGCCCCAGCTCCTGACCATAGGCGGGAAGGTGACTCACTGTCCAGGCAAGTGGTCCTGCTGAGCTGGCCTCATGGAGACATGGCTGTTCTCCCTGAGGCTCAAAAACCCATGCTCCGCGGAAGGGTCTGCCCTGCTGCTCTGCACACAGTCTCCAGAATTCCAGGGACAAGAGCACTAAACTGCAGGCTGCCTCGTCCCCCCACCCGCTCCGCCCCTTTGGACCAAAACGCACAAAGGACGCTCTTTCCGGTCCCACGACCCCTTCGCGGTCAGTTTGCGAATGCGCTGCAGCCAGATAAAAATGCATATTCCTTGAGGCAGGCCCCAAACTCGCCACTCCTCCCCTCCCACCCTGTGGTGACACCATCGCTGTGGCCACAGTGAGGGAATGGGAACCAGGCCCAGAGAAGGGCCCTGACCTGCCAGCGCGGGCCCAGGAGGAGCGCCTGGTTGGCTCCCCGAGACAGCCTCCTATTGCCCACCTCTGTCTGCAGAAATGACACTGGACCTCTGTCTCCCGAGGTCCCCACTTCCTGCTGCTGGTTACCTTGGGCTAGTCGCTTACCTTGCCTGCTGGGCCCGATGCTGACATCTTCCACCCCAATAGCTGCCAATCACCCAAAGCACTGGCACTTTTTCGGCACCTGTGACCTGGAATTAGACCCTCTTGGTCTGTGATGACCCCAGTCCAAGTCTAGTGCAGGTCTGACTTGGACAGATCCCAACACCCAGACCCACTCATGGACTTGGAGGTCTCAAGCTCCACGGGCCGGGCTGCCAGAGGAGGGTCGTGGAGAGAAAAACAGCACGGGATGGAGAAACCCCAGGTTGGTTCCCTCAGATAAGACACCAGGAAAGCCCCCTGTAGAGGGTGACACTTGAACCTAGACCTTGAGAGTGTTCCAGGCACACTCTAGAGTGGGAAGCAGCTCGCTAAGTAAAGCGGCTTCAGCCGTCATCACCCCCACGTCCATGGACATGTTCTCCTGCCAGCACATGCCTCCAAGTCTCTCCACTTCTCTGCCTCCGGCTTTCTTCTGAGCCTGGGAAGCCCACTCAGAGCTAACCCAGGGGCCTTTCAAAGTGGGAGGTGGGGGGTCCCTGGGGACCTCAACCAATGAGGGGTGGGGGCTCTGAGCAATCGTGCCGGCTCCTCTCCTTCTGCAGGACAATGCCAGAGCACGTTGCCCATGCTTCCCACAGGAGCCCAGGGGGAATGTGACTCTCGGCCCACACTGGCCTCGCCTTCCTCCCTGCCTTCCCTGCCCATACCCTCACTCCCACTTCCTGGGGTCCCCTCCCAAGCCCTGGCCTCAGGCTCTGCTCTAGGCCTCATCAGCTGCAGAGGAAGCTCACTGCTGTTCTAGTGGGAATCCGGATGTTACATAAGATCAAGTCCATGAGATCGATACCAGCCCATGATCAATACGGTCACGAAAAGGTTAGATTTCTGACTTCACTGCCAAGGTGCTCCAGATGGTATAGCTCAGCCTGGGAATCCAGCCGAGGCCTCGGGAGGCAGGGGTGGCTGGGGACCTGGCCTCGAAGGGCTAGCTGGAGTCTCTGAGCCTCTGCTAAGCCGGCTAAGATTCAGGGAAAGGATTAGGATGGGCAGAAAGGGGACACTGAGGCAAAAGGCTGCTCATTGAAATGGGGCCACGAGGGAAGCCACAAGGGAAGTTCTGACTCAACCCTTATGCAAGTGCCCCGCAGTCATCTCTCGCACATTGGATAGGGCATGAAAAGAACCGCAGCTTTCCTGCGTGCTGCTAGTTTTCAATCTGCTAAGCAGTTTTCATAATGAGCTCACGTAGCTGTCAAAACAACCACATAAGTCATTCTCCCCATTTTATGGAGGAGGAGAGCAAGCCCACTAAGCCTCAGAACCAAGACTCAAATCCAGAGTTAATGGATTCCAAAGTCCATTCTCTAGCCAACCTACTCCCCTAGCAGGCTCCAGCAATGCTACAGCCCAAGTTCAAGATCAACAACTGACCCTGCAGATGTGAGCTTGCTGGCTGCTGGCAAGCGGGGCCGGGGAGACAGGCACTGAGTCTCGATGTCTGAGCGCACCACAGCCTGAGTCGCCAGCCTCGTCTGGAGAGAGGAGCTCCTTGTGCCTTCGCCTCGCAGGGGCAGCGACCCAGCCACCCTGTCCTGTGCCGTCACCCTGCAGCTGTCCTTCCATTCCTGAAGAACCTTTCTCAGATCTGTCATCTATACTCAGAGCCTGAAGGGGAAGGTCAGGTTGAGGTGGGCTGTCTGCAGGATGTGTTTCCAAACATATACAAATTGTATTCAAGAGCAGCGGTCGGTCGCCAACCTTTCGGACCTCACGGACCACCAGTTGGCGACCGCTGCTCTAGCGCTTTGAGGATGGGCAGAGCAGGCTGTGTGACTCCCATTTCAGACAGGGGCAAGCAAGCTCTGATAGGCTGAGAGGCGGGAAGGACAGTGTGACAGAAATCCCAGCCACTGGCTGTGGAGCCAGGAGTACACGATCTGCCCTTGACTGACCTTGACTTAGCTCAGCTCCCTATCCACCCTAGATACTGACTTTGCAGGCTGCATGTTGGAGAGGGAATAGATAAAGATGGAAGGAAACTGACTCCCTGAACCACCCCAGAAAGCAGAGATCAAACCCACCGGTAGCTCTGGACCATGATGTGAAGCAGTTAATTTTAGTTTTGCCTCTGAGCACCTGGAGTTGTCTGTGCCAGCAGTCGGCCAACCCTGATGAGTACAGGCTCTCTGCGTCAAGGCAGCTGCCTCCTGCACCTCGTCAATAGAGTCAGCAGCGCCTGGAGCTTCCCTCTGGTGCTTCCCACGCTGGACTCACCAGGTGCACAGCCCTTGGTTTCTGGGACGTCTGTTCCCAGCCCAAGTCCTGCCAGCACCTTTCTTCATTTCCCCTGAAGTCAGTGAGATGACAAAGCCATACACCACTCAACTTCCCTCCCTGTTAGAGAACCAGCCCCATCAGATAATCCAAACGCCAGATGGAAGGGACCAGACCTGGTCACAGGAGACCCAGTGCTGGCCTTAGCTTCACTATAGCACCTTGAGCACGTTTCTTCAGCTCCTTGGTCTGGCTTTCCCATCTCTAGAAACACGGGGCTGGCCCCACGCATACCAAGCATCCTGCTAACAGCTGAGGATTCTACTGTAGATGCAAGGCCCGAGAAAGATGTCGGTTAATTAGTCAAAGCTGTGGGATAATTAATGACGGTGAATTCCCCAGACTCTGAGAGGAAAAAGATTTCTTTGAAGGGAAGAGAACTGTCGAAGCTGAGATCATGTTAATGAAAGCAAAAGATCAGGCAGCTCCATATTAGCGAATCCCACTATTTGAGACGTAGCGGAAGACAGTGGAGTGGCCACAGGCTCTGGATTTGCACAGCCCTGGGTTCAAATTTCACCTTGACTCCTTACTGACTGTGATGACAGCAATTCATTTCACCTCTCTAAGCCTCATTTTATCACTTGTAAACTGTTATATCTCAGAAAGTTGGGGCAGTTAAACAAGAAAATGCAGGTAACACACACTGTAAGCTGTGGCAGGAAATTCCCTCGACTCGTCATGCTAGACTGAGGGAGGAAGCTAGTTTGGGAAAGCAGGGGGAGGGATGAAGGCATTTCATTCATTGATGTGTCTATTCATTTATCTCCATATGATGTGTAGGCACTGGCGATAGCGAAATGAATCGAGCACAGCCCCTGACCTCAAGGAATTCAGTGTCTCGGTGGAGAGATGCCCTAGTGTGATAACTGCCTTACACAAAACAAGAAAGCCAGCATTCCCATTGCCAGAGACTCGGGGAAACATGTACAGATGACCCCTGGGATTCTGGCTATAAATGTAAAAATTAGGGGGAAAATGTCCATCAATAGGAGAGCAAATAAATTATAACAGATGAATAACTAGAATCATTAACATGTAGTCTCATTAAGAGCAAGGGGAAATGCAGTTACCAAATTAGGCATATGGTTGGGTATGTGTGATTAGATTTTAAAACACATGCAAAATGATTTGTATCTTTCATGGATATGTGCATGTGTGTGTATAAAAGTATTTTTTTAATGGGCTAAAAGAATCCACCTCAAACTCGTGAACCTGCCTGCTTCTGGGGAAGATAGGAAGAAAACAGGCAAAGGGGACAATAAGTCCATCTGTAACATCTGACCCATGTTTAAAAGACTAGAAACAAATAGGACATGTTAATTAGGATAGTGGTGTTACATGTGATATCATTCTTTATACCTTTCTGCATTTTTTACATTTCTCAAAATAAAAGTATAGCAATGTGCTATACAAAGAATGATGGAAGTGCCCTTCCCTTAGTCAGCCTCAGTTGACCTCAGAGTGCATGTTGGAAGGCCATGGTCAGAGGGTAGGATCGGGGCTGGCAGGAGTTAGCCAGAGGTGGTGGAGGATCCTGAAGCACATCTGTTAATCACATGGACTACCTGGGGGTCAGTATAAAACTCTGAGGAAATGAAGACCTAGTTTTCCCTCCTGGAGTCACGCTTTATTACCAGAACAAATGCAATCACACATCAGCTCTGCAATGGATTGCTTCCTCTAAAGAATCCAGTTCTCTACGCCAGTTAGTAGATAAGATGTGAACTGTAAAGGCTATGTAATTTATATTTAATTTGAGCCCATAATTCAAATAGATCTTTAGGAATGGCTCAGTTGCTCTAGGACAGTGGTCAGCTAACTCATTAATCAACAGAGCCAAATATCAACAGTACAATGATTGAAATTTCTTTTGAGAGCCAAATTTTTTAAACTTAAACTTCTTCTAATGTCACTTCTTCAAAATAGACTCGCCCAGGCCGTGGTATTTTGTAAAAGAGCCATATTCAAGGGGCCCAAGAGCCGCATGTGGCTCGCGAGCTGCAGTTTGCCGACCACGGCTCTAGGAGAAAAAAAAACCCCAGTCTCTGAAAGGATGGTTTCCTGCTTGCCATCCCCAACTCCAACCCAAGATGCCTGGGTGTGGTCTATGCAACCTTATGATGGAAACAAAACACTGGGGGCCTGAGGCACCAAGCCAGTTGGATGTTGGTGACAGAAATAATACCTGGTCTACCTGATTGCAGACTGACCAAGTGAAGTCTGCAACAGGTGAGACTGGAGGTCTGCTGAGTTTCTCTCTCTCTCTCTCTCTCTCTCTCTCTCTCTCTCTCTCTCTCTCTCTCTCTGCTTGGGCAAAGTCCAGGTGCTCTCTGGCTAGCTCAGTCCCACCACCTCTAGACCTTTCTGAGGGCTGTTGTAGATACATTCAGCCTCAGCCCAAATGGTTTCTTATCTCTGCAGCCTTCTCTACAGAACCACCTTGGTCCTACTATGGTGGACCTCCTAGCCAGTACTCCATCCCAGTGCCCAGCTGTCCATAGCACCCCGGACCTGAGGGCAGCTTGGGAGGGCTAAACCTCTAAGCCTCCCTCAGCCTCTGAGGAGCTACTGCCATGCTTATTTCAGATGGCTGCTGTGACATTACTAGGACATCCTGTGAGGTGGCTCTGCCTGGAAACTCCCTCTGTTCTGGATGTTCCTTTCACTTATCTGAAGCACTTCTCTTTTCTTGGTCAACTGCCTTCACAGGATGGTTTAATCCCTTCTCCTTCCTCCCTCCCAGTCGTCTCCTTTATATAGAAACCTAGGCTGGTGAAACAGCTCAATTTCTGTGTCAGTTTGACTAGGCCATGGTACCCAGATATTTGATCAAGCATGTGTGGGTGTGGCTGTGAAGGTATTTTTTAGATGAGATTAACATTTAAATCAGTACACTTTGAGTAAAGCAGATTGTCCTCCATAACCTGGGTGGGCCTCATCCAATCAGTTGAAGGCCGGAAGTTCTTTCTTCTCTTTCAAAGAAAACTTCCAGAAGACTGCCTTCAGACTCAGGCTACAACATTACCTCCATTTTAGCCATGCTTTCCTCTTCCTTGGGTATCTAGCTTGCTGGTCATCCTTTTCTTCTTTATAGGGCCCAGTTTGCAAGGCTATTGTCTTATTTAGGAAGTCAGGTACCTATCCTCTGGAATAATAATCTTGGAGGAGGAAAAAGGCTGCAGGGAAAGCATGGCTAACATGGAGAAATTTAAATTTGCTATTCAAAACTTTTACTGCCATTATACTGTGTGGTCTTGGACACGTCTTTTCACATCTCTGAGCTTCTATTTGTCTCACAAAGTTGCTCACCTAATCAAGATACCATAATTATCATTAATAGTAGTACTCACTTTTGGAGATGTTAACGTGCATCAGTCCCAATGCAAAGTTCAACTGGGCTTTGAGCAGTGGAATTTGAGGTTTTGCAGAGGTGGCATTGGATGACAAGCCAGGGTTGAGAGGCCACAGTTGGGGTTGTATGGGGTGGATTTGGACAAAGTAGAAGTTTGAGATGGCCAAATCATGGCTGGGTTCCAAGATCCGGGTGGAGGGTAGAGTTGGGACTGCCATGTGGTCAGCTATGACAAGACCAGTGATTTGGGGGCAGTAGGATGACAGCTGAAAGACAGGGAATAATGATGACATGACTCCTTCCCATTTCTCTTGTCCCAAATGATGTGATCCTAGTGAGCTTGTCTTTGATCCAAAATAAATAAATAAATCTGTGCTGAAGCCAGATTTACCTCCTGCCCCACCAGGTAAGGAGCGAATATTCTAGCAACTTCACCCATAGCATCCGAGGAGGATGGGAAATTCCCCTGGAAGCCCAGAATAAACTGAGGCCAAACTCTGGGCTTTTTCTGAGCAAACATTTTGAGAGAAACCAAAGTGATGATGCTGTGGAAGAGCCAGTGGGGCTGTCCCCTTTCGCAGAAGCAGGCTGGTGAATACACAGGGATGAGTACAGATGAATCATTGCCAGGCCTCTCCCTGAGAGCCTGTGCTGGTGGCAACCCAATAAGTACCAGCTCTCCGAAAGCGCTGACAAGTCACCCACCGGGCCTGGGAGTTAGAGAGATGGCTTCGGAACTTGGTGGGAGGAGAAAGCGGGGAGCAGAGACACGGGGGCGTATCCCCCTTCCAGAATTCATGGTCCTCCTTTTGGTAAGATAATTTCCTACTCTTTCTGAAGTGTGGGTGATTCTAGAATCTAGATGAATGGTGCCGGCAATCCTGACCTTCGCGCCTCCCGTGGGGGTGGGAATTCGTGTCCCTCTATGACTTCTGCCCTCGACAGCAAGGAGCAGGATGCTCTCCCTCTTGGGAAGCTTTGGAGGCAGGAAGGGTGACTGCCTTGCGTTGGGTTATGGACAATGAGGAGGAGCGGAAGATCTCTGGATGAACGGAGCTTCACGAGGCAGCAGTCCATTCCATCTTGACCATGATGGTGGATAAACAAACCTGCCCATGAGATAAAACATACAGAGCTTAATACATACATACATACATACATACATACATACACACACACAGCAAAATGAGAATGAATAAAGTTGGAAAAGTCTAAACATCACTGCATTAGGTCAATCTTAAAATCCTGGTCTCAATATCCTAACCTCCTATAGTTTTTCAAAATATCTGAGGGGGGAAACTGGGTAAAGGGTATAAGAATCTCTGTTGTTTTTTACAAAACAGGCTTATTGAAATATGGTTCACATACCACCCAATTCACTCATGTAAAGTGTACAGTTCAGTGGCTGTTAGTATATTCACAGAGTTGTATACACATCACCACAATGTTGGAACATATTAATTATCCCCCAAAAGAAACCCCACATCATTTTACCTACCATTTCCAAGTTCCCCACACCCAAGCCCTAGGTAACCACTAATCTATATTCTCTCTATAGATTTGCCTGCTTTGGAGATTTTACATAATGAAATCATACACTAGGTGTATGACTGGCTTCTTTTGTGACTGGCTTCTTTCACTGAGCATTTATTCTAGTATGTATCAATGTTTCATTTCTTTTAATTGATGAACAATATTCCATTGTATGGATAGACCATGTTTTGTTTATCTATTCATCAGTTGTTGGATTTGGGGCTGTTTCCACTTTTTGGCTATTACGGGTAATGTTTCTGTGAATATTCATGTTCAAGTGTTTGCATGGATATGTTTTTAATTCTCTTGACTATGAACGAATTCTATGTTTATGTTTTTCACAAACTGCTAGATTGTTTTTCAAAGCAGGTGCATAATTTACATCTCTACCAGCACTATATGAGGGTTCTGATTTTTCCATACTCTCACCAACACTTACTATTACTTCTCTTTTTAAATTATAACCATTCTAGTGGGTATGAAGTAGTATCTCGTTGTGGTTTTAATATACATTCCCTGATAGCTATTGAGGGTGAATATTTTTTCATATGCTCACTGGCCATTTGTATGCTTTCTTTGGAGAAATAAATGTCAATTCAAATCCTTTACCCACTTTTTAACTGGGCTATTCATCCTTTTATTATTGATCTCTGTATTATGGCTTACAGTTGCATATGAATCTACAACTATCGCAATGCAAATTTCAACTTAAAAAAGGGACAGTGGGGAAAATGAAAATGAAGCAGTACTTCACCAAAGAGGGCAACAAACACATGAAAAGATGTTCAATAGCATTAGCCAGTAGGGAAAAGCAATTAACAACACAATGAGATATAATCACACACCTATCAAAATGGCTAAAAACCAAATGTTGGTGAAGATGGGGAGGAACTGTGTCACTCATACATTCCTGGTGGAGGGAGGTACAAAATAGTACAGCCACTCTGGAAAACAGTCTGGCAGGTTCTTATAAAAATAAACATGCAACTACCACAACCCAGCAATGACACTTGGGGGCATTTATCCTGGAGAAATGAGTACTCATGGTCACACAGAAGCCTTTACATGATTGTTCATAGAAGCTTTATTTATAAGAGCTCCAAAGTGGGACAACCCAGATGTTCCTCAATAGCCGATTAATTAAACAAACTGTGACACCTCCATACCATGGAATACGACTCAGCAATAAAATGGAACTACTATTGATATACTGAACAACTTGCATGAGTCTCCAGAGAATTAAGCTGGGGGGGGGGGAGCGGTATCAAAATGTTGAACACTATATGATTCCATGTATGTAACATTTTAAAATGACAAAATTATAGAAATTGAGAGCAGATCAGTGTTTGCCAGGAGTCAGAGGATGGGTGGGGTGCAGGAGAGGGAGATGGGGGTGCCTAAAGAAGGACAACACCAGTTATAGATCCACAGAAATGGCCTGCATCTTGGTGTATGGATATTAGCATCCTCGATGTGATTTGGCACATAGTTCTGCAAGATGTTACCAATGGGAGGACACACCAGATCTCTTGCATCTCCCTATAGTAGTTCTTATAGTAATGAATCTACAATTTTCTCAACATAAACGTTTAATTTAAAAAAAAGAAAAAGGCAGTGCCTTCATGGATCTACTTACAGCTCTACCCATTATTAGTTTTGTGATTTGAGACAAATTAACATTATCAGTTTTCCAGCTGTAAAATGGGGATGATATCTACCCATATGATTGTGAGAAGAGTCAAAGGGAGATAAAAGTGAAAGAGCCGACAGCTAACAAAGCAATTACTGTTACTACGACAACTACTAATAGAGGATATTCTTTGCCCTTGATTTACATCCCTTACTGGATGCCACGATGTCAGAAATGTCCACTCATCATTATTTGATTTTTCCGTTGATGGTGTCGCCACTGTGAGAAAGGTACCGGAATACCTTTCTCATGCCTACTCAGGCAGGACCAGCAGGTGGGTGCTTTCAGAGGCTCAAGACCGAATGAAACAGGACAAGAACTGGGTGCTCCTCAAGGCCGCTCAGACAGAAGGGGCAGGAGACAGGCCATGCTGAGTCAGAGCATGAGTTTTATGGACTTTGGGTACCTGGAAGTGGGGACTTTTGACCTACCTGCCTGAGTATAACTTTCTTCTTCACATTGTGGCTGTGGGAAGGCCTCCTCTCCCTGCTAAGCAACCTCCCTTACAAAGCTGTTGTAGGGACCACCCACGGGAGACCTTCATTGTTTCCCAAACTCCGGCCACTCCCACACCAGCGGCTCCTTTCTGCTAAATTCACTTAAACACCCAAATTGTCACTCATTTACTATTTTGTCATTGAATCAACTCCCTTCTTTACTCAAACAGCCTATTTATTTGTTAAAGGAAACCACAGTAGATGCACATTGGCTCACATTGTAGCATCTTTGAAAGCAGCAAGCTTCTTACAGTCAATGATGTATGATCGCTTGATTAGTAAAGTATATTTCCGTCTTACTAGAATATGTAACAACAATGCTTTATAATCAGTAACATTTTATATTAAATATGCACTGTCACATCTCCTCTTCGAGTATAAAACCAGGGTTGCTTATTAAAAATAGAAGGAACCATTTAAATACACATATTTTATTAAATTACAGTTTTATTTCATTTCCAACATAGTTGAATTTCAGCTGATGGGCTGCCCACAAATCTATTAGCATAAATCCTGCTCTTACTCTATTACAAAAGGGAAGTTTGGCAAGCAAGGAGGATAAGCAATAACTTACTAGCACTAAACTGATAGGATCTTCATGATGCAACCTAGAATGTCATTCCATGTTAGCAACAGGCACACTATGCAGCACCTAAAACTACTTCCACTGGCAGCCAGTGTCGCCTTTGAAAAGCACTGGGGAAAAGCAACGAGTACCCCAGCAGACAAGACCTGCATCCCTGCTCTGGGAATTGGAGGCGATACACTTGCCATTCCTAGGAGGAGGGAGGAGTGCAGTGTCCTGGTTCCAATAGGGGGCAGAAATAGAATATTGGGGACCAGGTATAATTGTAAGAAATATTAATCATGCTCTGTTAACCCTGATTAAAGAAGGCACATTCTAACCTGGCTGGGAGTTGTATATCGGACCTGGGAGCTCACCTGGAAATGCAGCCCATCCTCCCCATCAGGGATCTACCATTATCATGAAAAGATTAACAACCTTGTTGCAGAAACCAGAGGTGCCAGCCCTTTGAAGACCGCCAGCCTTTGCATACCCACAGGCCTTTGCACATCTCCAGCCTGCTGTTACCTGTAAACTGCCCATTGGCATGCCCTTTTGCCTACTTCCCCATGTAATCTTTGTCCTTCTACCCAATATAAGCAGCTGGTTTATGGGGAGAGGCAGAGTAGATTTTCGTGGGTGACCTGCTGCTCTCCCATGCTGCCGGCAGTGTTGGAATAAATGCTTATATATGATTCAATCCTGTCTCTGCTCAATTGGCTTAAGCAGTGTGGACCCATTGATGGTCTGGTTACAGTTCCACATTAAGAGAGTATGTAGCAGTTGCAAATGTCAACTAGAACTACGTCCACTCAGGTGGCTAGAGTCTTAAATAGAAAATGGAGTGAAGGAAAAAGAAACTGAATGAGGCATATATGATAGCATCATGTATATCAATTAAAAGCAAACACATTCACCACAAACACTACTCATTTTTAAAAAATATACATATATCTTTATGACGGGGAAGGTGGGAGAAGGGACCTAGTGTGCAGGTAAGAAAATACTATGCATAATTAAAACAAGAGAGGCTGTTTGGAACAATGATGATGCTGTGCCCTGAGATGAAGTATTTGAGTAATCCAACTATCCAACTATAAAAATATGAACCTAAATGCAAAGCTCCTATCAGTATCATATAGGTATAAAGTAGGTACTCAATGAATATCAGTTGCTTGTCTTTAGGGTTATCTACAAAGTATCTTCATGAATTCCTAGTGGTACTGAATGCCCAGTGACGGTACCTAGGTATTATGTCACACATCCCCTTAGCAGTCCCCTGGATTGGTCCTGGTCCCCCACCCTATCCACACACACACACATACACCTCAGACTCTCTAGTTCAGGATGACCCACCACCAATAACCACCCATCCCTCATCACCTTAGGGCATCTGAAGCCAACCAAGCTGACCGCCCTGAAACAAGGCTCACACACCCTAATTATTGATCCAAGTGGACCTTGCATATGGATTGAGTCCCACCTCCCATTGTATGGATAGCAACAGAGGCCAGAGAGAGGCAGAATCTAGATGGAATCACACCACGAGTAAGAGGCAGTGCCCTAACTAGAACCAGGTTGCCTTCCTTTTCATGGGCATATATCCTCCTCCTCCTTCCACCATGGTCTGCATGGCCCTTTACCTGACCTACCAATATAAAGCAGTACCAAGTCCGCTAAGAGAATTTCCATCCTTGAAGGGGCAGATCTGTGTGTCTAAGGTGCTGCTCACCAGCCACCGGAGGTCAGGAAAACTACCAGGAGGGCAATGAATACCCTGCAGATAAGACAGAAGTGATAACAGCCCAGGGTGTCATCTCTCAATATGGTTTATTCCCTAGAACAGTGGTTGGCAAAACGCGGCTCGCGAGCCACATGCGGCTCTTTGGCCCCTTGAGTGGGGCTCTTCCACAAAATACCACGTGCAGGTGCACATGTACAGTGCAATTGAAACTTCGTGGCCCATGCGCAGAAGTCGGTTTTCGGCTCTCAAAAGAAATTTCAATCATTGTACTGTTGAT
Organism: Eptesicus fuscus; assembly: GCF_027574615.1. Taxonomy (NCBI): domain Eukaryota; kingdom Metazoa; phylum Chordata; class Mammalia; order Chiroptera; family Vespertilionidae; genus Eptesicus; species Eptesicus fuscus. Next base: position 68,982,011 of record NC_072487.1, read on the forward strand.
ATTTGGCTCTGTTGACTAATGAGTTTGCCGACCACTGCCCTAGAAGATAAGTAATAGAGAGTCAGGCCTGCAGGCTGCCTAGCATCTTTGCCCCAGAGAGGATGGGCGGCAGATGTAACAAAAATGGTAGTGAGGGTGGGGGCATAAGGCATTTTATAAGAATTGTCTCATATTCCCAAAGTATGTACTATTATTTCCTTTTTACAGATACTAAAAGACTCAAAAAGGCTATGTAACTTGCCAAAATTCATAAAGCTAGTAAGGGGCTGAATAGGGGTTTCAACAGAGCCTTCGTCCCCTTATACCCCCAGCACAGGGCTTCCTTGTACACCAAGAAAATATGGGGGATCAAAGATGAGAGAGCTAAGCTTTGAAAGGGGGGTGGGGTGAATCCAGGAGGATTTCATGTGCTTCTATCACCTGGCGTAGATAGGTCTTGAATGAAGGATATGACTTCCATAGATGCATGGGAGGGAGGGTGGTTGAGGTGGGAGGGTGTACATATAGCAAAGGCATCCGGCTAGGATAGTACAGCGCATGCTCGGTACACCACACAGGTGGCTGGGTGAGAACTCGGGCATGTGAAGGGGAATGTAGACAGGTCAGGGTGAAGAAGGGCTCTGTACAGACCGAGGGAGGAGCCTGAACTTGCCCACTGTGGCAAAGGGTTCTATGGGCACCACAGTGGGCAAGTTCAGGGAAGGATTTTAAGGTGAGGCCTGGCTACAGAGGTTCCCCATGCTCCCCAGAGCCTCCCTGGCTAAAGGAAAGAGTGAAGAGGGAGGGAGGGAGGGAGGGAGGGAGGGAGGGAGGGAGGGAGGGAGGGAGCGAAGACACCGGTTTGGTGCCAAACTGACTTGAATTTGAGTTCTAACCCTGCCATGAATTATCTGTAATCTTGGGCAAGAGGCTTATCTGAGAATACGCCTGGCATATAGGAAATGCTCAATATGAGTTACTAATGATGATGAAAAAGATAATGATAACATTGAAGGTGGAGGAGGAGGCAGAGGAGGGAGAGGGGAAGGAGGAGGAGGAGGGGGAGGAGGAGGAGGAGGAGGAGGAGGAGGATAAGTGGTAGAGGGGAGGGTGGCTCCATGAGTCAGGACTTACTGAAGAATAAGGAGTCACTAAGTCTGTCCAGCTAGTAGGATTCGGAGAAAAGTTCTGGAGACATGGTCAGGAATCTCCACGGCCAAGACTCTTGCCTTCTGGTTTGTCTGTTCTGTAATCATTCTTGCAGCTTGCTGGATCTATAAAAAGCAACAATTAACATGTACTGAGGAACCCGACATGCTAATCGCCATGCTAGGTGCTAGAGGCCCTAAAATGTATTAGACCAGTCCCTGCCCTCAAAAAGTTTGCAGTCCAGTGTGTTTGTGTCGGGGTGGGGGAAGGGGGAAGGGGGGGAGTAGAAGAGGCATAGGCATATAAGCAATGACCTAAAGCAGAAAAGCTCACCATCCTGAGTGCCAGATTGAGCTTCAAGTGAAGAGTGGGTGCTGGGGGTTGGGGTGGGGAATGGGGGTGGCTTCTGACAGGAGGAATCCAGGAAGAGGGCGCAGAGGCTTGGACTCCCTGAGCCTGAGAGACTAGAAAACCAAGTCTGAGAGAACGGAAACTGGGCAGCTCCGGCGTTCAGGAGGGAGGACATAACCAGTGATCCTGTCCATGTCTTAGAAGGAATTCACTCCAACTCTTTTCCCATCTCTGCCTCTCCTTTTCGGGATTCAAAGTTCTGAAGGTCCATTCTTTGGGTTCAGGAAGGCAGGATATCAGGATCCTCCATTGTAGGAGCAGGTTCGTTTCCAGAGAGAAAATTGAGTCAGTGTTGCCAAACATGGGGAAAAGATACAGATTACCAAAGGAAGTAAACCCCGATGCTACCTGGAGCAGGTACAGCTAGTGCACCACCCAATCACCTCTGCTTTGGTTCAAAGAGACAAAGCGCCCAGTTTAAAGTCCTCCTCCCTGCCCCCAGACATCACTGCAACTAGGAGTAGATTCTAGAGTAAGACCCAGCTCTGGCCAACGAGAGGCAGGCAGAATCCAATGGGTGGAGCTCTGGGTAATCCCTTTGAAAGAAAATGCCCCCTTTGGTGGTTGGTCCTTCTGTTCTTTGACCCGAAGCTGGAGACCAGAGGGTAGAAGGAAGAAGCCTGGGTCCTCAATGACTTTATAAAACTCTTACTTCATAGAGAGGCAGACTGAAACTCAAGCAGTCAGACCCACATTACAGTTAGTTACACAAGTGTTTGTGGTAGGGGGTTGGGAAGGGTGGTCTCCTTTCATTGGACTTAGCTATCAAATGACTCTATGCAAGAAGCCTTCCTGACTCCCAGAATAAATCAGGATTTCCCCATTTTACAGATTTGTGGTTCACCAGTCTTTTCCCTCTGGGCAGTTACCACAATTATGTGTGCCACTATTTGTACAATGACTATATCCATTACCAGAGTCTGAGCTTTGCAAAGGTCCAGTAGCTATACCTGTGTCTATGTCTGTTGTGTCTGTGTCTATGTCTATATCTTTAGATCCATATCTACATATCTATCTATCATCTATCTGTCATCTGTCACTTATCTATCATCTACCTACCTATCATTATCTATCTATCTATCTATCTATCTATCTATCTATCTATCTATCATCTATCTATCACCTATCTATCTATCTGAATCATGGTATCCTTCATGTCCCTCATAGTGCCTTATATATTATAGGTCCTCAAATCTTTGCTAAGTAAGTGAATGCACAGATGAGTGACTTGAATGAAAGCCTTGAGACTGTGCCTTCAGGTTCCTCCATCACCTTTATTTCTACTAAGAAAAGCAAGACATGAATAAACCACCTGGGGATTCCCAGTACTTTAGAAGAGGGCAGACACCTCTGAAGATTTGGGAGCTGACTATGTGTTGTCTCTCCGGAGATTTCTTCTGAGCATCTCCTGGCTTCTTGGGGCGCACACAGGCCTGCCTGTCTGTTCTCCTCTTTAGCAGAGCGTTGGTGGAAAAGAGGTCGGTCTTGCCTGATGTCTGGGCATCCTTGGGGTGTGATCCTGGAGCCTCATGTTCCATGCCATCTCCCCAGTGGACCTTCTGACTGTCCCCAGCACCACTGTTTGGCCCTTCCCACAGCTCTGAGTCAGGACCGCTGAGTAGCACGCGGATCAAAGCCACACCAAAGGCTGGGTTGCTGGGCCCACACAGAAGGTCCTCAGAGTCACAGCTCAGGAGGCACAGGCTCCTGCGCCACCGCCGGCTCCCTGGTGGATCAGGTACTTTCCTGAAGAGAACACATCATTCAGCTCTTCCTGTGCTTTTACTGTAAACTCTTGGTTTATTACGCATCTAAGAGGAAGGACAGTGGGGAAGGAAAGAGACTGAGACAGACACAGGGGAGGTTTGATCTGAAAGCAGCAGAGCAAATAACAACAGGTTCTTATCTGTTCTGAATTATAGGGACAAGCCCCATTACAGAGGTGGAGACTGAGGCCCAGAAGGGGAAGTGCTTCAGGAAGTGGCCCAGGTCTAGGAAGGGATAGAAACCTGAGGTCCTGATGCTCTGCCCAGGGCTCCTTGGCTACATCTGGACAGCTGCTCACTGAGATCCCTCTAGAATCCAGGCCTCCGGAGGAGGGGGACCCTCAGTGCACTATGCACTGAGGGCCAACCTTGCTCGTGGCACAAAGGCGCATTCGGGTGGCATCCACTCCATGGCGGGCATCTGAGGAGACGCAGAAACGAAAGAGCCTCAGACTCTGCCCTCATAGGGCTCCCAGTCCCGCTGGGCAGACAGAAACAAGTGCAGCTCAATCCAATCCCAGGCAGACGGAGGAGGGTCAGAGTTGCCCAGAGGAAGGGTCCGAAGGTCAGAATGGGAACCTGCAAAGGTGTCTTGGCACCGGGGTGAGCATGTGTGCACTGGAGGGAGGTCACTGCAAGCGGAGGGACCTGCATAGTAAAGGCTTCGCGGTGGGGAAGTCCACGGTGACTCACCCTGTGACTGAGCCTTACCCTGTTTGTAGGGGACAGTTGCACAGAACGGACTCGGAAAGCAATTGCAACCGGCTCTGAAACTCCCGTAGCCGGGAGCCTGGCCTTGTTCACATCCCAGTGCTCAGTGCAGGGCTGGGCCCGGAAGAGCCAGGTACCCAGTGAATGGCAGGAAGTCTAGCACTGATGTTGTCCTACCCAGCTGTAGCTAACCTACAAATCCCAAATGTCTTTCCTCAGGTAGAGTAAGGTACAATGGAATATATGCAGCTGGCTGTAAATTCTTGCTCTGCTGTTGAACTGTGTGAGAGAACACTTACCAGGACATGGTGGGCACACCATGCATAAATAGTGAGTGCAGGAGATGTGTGCTTATCTGTATGCTCCTCCTCATTCCTCTCATTCCTCTGACTCCACCCTGGGATATCCATTTGTGGATGGCATGCTGGGCATAAAATGTTAATGAGAGATAGTGGACAGCTGTGGCAAGCTTTCCCAAACATTCCTCCTAGGAATGCTCCCAATGGGCATACCCGCACCCACACAGTCCTGGGGTAACCAGGCTCCCAGTCTGGGGGCCTCAGCCAGAAACCTGGTGCTATGCCAGGCCCAGGTTCTCCAAGATAAGGTGGAGATCCCCAAATGCCTATACCTCTGCCTCAAACAATCCCAGAGTTAAATAACCCCAGCATTTAAATTGGGTGTGGGCTGATTATCTTAATCCATGCAAATGTCAAAGAGAGACATTTGAAAAATTGACAGGTATTTTCCTAATACCCTGCATTCTTCTGAAATATGTATATCTCTATTACATCCTTTGGTCTTTACAACAAATTGGTGGGGTTCATTAGGCAAGCACAAGTATATCACCTTTGCAGTGAAGAAACTGGAGTCAAAAATTGAGCATTTTGCTCATGGTCTCAAAGCCCACGGTGACCTATTGGCTCAAGGGCAACTCAGCTTTGACATCTGCCCAAGTCCCTGGGGATCGGTGGTCATATTAACTTCAGTGCCGAGTCATTACATCCTGTCTCATGCCCCAGAGTTTACCCATCCCATCTCACTGCTGAGTGCATTTACTAGTGGTCATGAGATTATTAAAGAACCATGAGGGAAGAAAAAGAAGTAATACAATCATTTTCATTCATACTTCAGATTAGTATTTGATACAAATGACACATTCCTCACTCCGTATTAGTTAGTGCTAATCCTTCCTGAGGCCAGGAGGGTCCCAACATCTCAGTCTTTGACTTCTTTCGCACCTCCTTGAAGACAAAATGATTCTGGGTTTTAGGATTTCTTAGAGGAGTGATACCTATAGCTCACTGTGAGACCTCCACAGGAGGAAGAAAAACATTTCTAGCCTTGTTAAGTCACTGTTTCATACAACCAATTTAGTCTTTTTTAAAACTATTTACTTTAAATATATATTTTATTGATTGTAGAGAGAGAGGAAGGGAGGGGGATAGAGAGACAGGAACATTGATGAGAGAGTCACATTGATCCCCTGCATCCTGCACGCCCTACACTGGAGATCGAGACCGCAACCCGGGCATGTGTCCTGACCAGGAATCGAACCATGACCTCCTGGTTCATAGGTCGATGCTCAACCATTGAACCACACCAGTTGGGCACAATTAATTTAGTCCTAATACAGATGCTAAAGACCACTCCTATGTCACAGGACAATTATATATCAGAGAGGGCTAGAGAGAACCCAAATTCACACAGCAACTTAGCATGAGAGCTGGGTCTTGAACCCAGGGCTTCTAACTGTTTACCCTCCCATACCATTCACTGTACTCGGCCACCTCATCCAACTACAGAGTGTATAAAAATACATTCCAGAGGCATGGCACACACATGAACTATTTATTCTCCTTCGTATCCCAGAGATCAGGATCTCCATTTGCTCATATAATTGGTGTTTTAGATACTTCCTTAAAACCTCCATGGGCAGTGTAAACCACCCATGATACAACAGCAGTTCACTTGAGCAAAAGACAGAGAGCCAATAAAATAAACTTACCAATGACATTGCTGGAGGCACCAAAACGATGAACTATAATCCTGATGTTACTTGCTGCCTCCCTGCCCTATAAATCCAAGTAAAGTGAGCTCAGATCATTAACTCCACGGAAAAGCAAAGCCTGTAAGATTTCTGCAGATTTCAGGGGTGGGTGACTGATTCTGCAAATTCCATTTTTTTTTCTACATTGCTACAAACCAGACAAGAAACCCAGCCCTTCCTCAATTTCTACACATGCATACACACACGTGCAGCATCTCGCACAAGAACTGGTAAGGATAATACACTTACTTGAAGATATCCCTACGAGAGAGGAAAGGGTTACACACTAACCATTTCAAGTTGAACATTAGGTGTCTCTCCCTTGTGAAACTGTCCTTTGTGCCTTTCTGTGAGGGAATCCCCATGGGATGGTTACCCCAGTCACTGTCAGGCCACCCCCTGCTTGGGAGCAGGCATTGGAGGGCAGACCCTGGTGTTACTGCAGCCCTGCCCACCCCCTCAGCCAGCCACCTGAGCAGTAACAACCTGCAGAACCTGCCTAAGGGGCTCTGGCGTTACCTCCAGTACTCCTCAGTCATAGACCATCTCCCTGCCCCCTCCCTCCTCCCCTCACTCCATTATATTTGCCTATCTCTCTTCTTCCTCATTGATAGAGAGAGAGAGACATCTCTTAGTGCATCTTATATTCTCAGCCTGGACCACAGCTGCCAACTTCCAATGTTTTCTTTTGCTGGAGCTCCTGCAAAGACCCTCAGGGCTCTCCTGCCACTCAGGATGACTCAGCATGTAATCTTTCCAAATCAGAAGGATCCCTTTAGAGACACATTTTGGTACCAGCTATTAAGATATTTTAAAAGTTCATTAAGTTAGAAAGCAAACATAGATGGAACCTACAGGTAGTTTTGTTCATGGAGGGAGCTACATAAACAGACCTTGCTAAAGAGCTGAGGGCTGCAGCCATTCGTTGGGGTGGGAAGGATGCATGACTGGAGAAGAGAATTCGTGCCCTGCCATTTTACAACTCAAGAATTTGACTCTGACTTAATGTAACTTATTTAAAAAATGACCTTCTTTTCACCCAGGGCCCCAAAGGGAAAGCTGAGGAGAGAGGCATCTCCTGCAATTTCCTTATGAATTATCTTGCCATTTTCCTACTTTCCACCAGAGGGATCATGTAAAGCTCCAAGTTTCCAAAGAGGCATTTAATGATGTGGAATAGTTTGAGTAACACACACCCACAATGCTATTCAATTCTGGACTGATTGGTTGAGAGAGCATTTCAAACTTTCTCAAAAAAGAAAAAAAAAGACCAATTGCTTTCAAACTGAAACCTTCCGGGAAAAATCTCTGCATGCTCTTTGTCTTCCTTTGCTCCACTATGAGCTATGTCTGCCAAAACTCTAGGCAAAAGCCAGGGGGTGAGCCCCAAGCCACAGGAATGCATCTGCTGAGACTTGAAACTGGGGAGACAGAGAAGTTATGACTCTCTAGACCAGTGGTTCTCAACCTTTCTAATGCCGCGACCCTTTAATACAGTTCCTAATGTTGTGGTGACCCCAACCATAAAATCATTTTCGTTGCTACTTCATAACTGTAATTTTGCTACTGTTAATGAATCATAATGTAAATATCTGTTTTCCGATGGTCTGAGGCTCTACAGCAGCGGTTCTCAACCTGTGGGTCCGCGACACACAGGTTGAGAACCGCTAGCAAGGTCGCCTTAGTACACTGCTGGTAGCCTCAGACCATCGGAAAACACAGATATTTACATTATGATTCATTAACAGTAGCAAGATTACCGTTATGAAGTAGCAACGAAAATAATTTTATGGTTGGGGGTCACCACAACATGAGGAACTGTATTAAAGGGTCACGGCATCATTAGTAAGGTTGAGAACCACTGCTCTAGACAGCGCTTCGCTCACTGGCAAAGCTCTACCCTCACAGCCTCATCTCTAGAAACAATCCTTGTCCCAAGATGACAATGCTATTACCTGCTTTATTACTGCACTAGATAGATTAAAGGCTTGGCTGATGTGACACAGACCCAAATTAGCAATGGTTCCAACAAAGTCACATGTTATTTCTCTTTCCAAAGCTGGCATGGTACCTCCACAACCAGAGATCCAGATTCTACCTTGTTGCTCTTTCGTCCTTTACATAGTTTTCAACTGTGGCCAATATGGCTGTTTCAGCTCCCACAATCACATGGGCATTCCAGTTAGCAGGGAGTGAAAAAATGGAGAGGGCACGCCTTCTCTTATACAGCGCTTGGCTTGGACACAGTACACACCTCTAGGTTTCAGTTCAAAATGTTTTTTAGTTGCCTTTGTACTATTATATTTTTGGATCCATAGATTATGTAGAAAAGTGTTGTTTAATTTTCAAATATTCAGGAATTATCATTTTGTTTTGACTTTTAAGTTAGCTCTTCTATTTGCATATCATATGTTCTGCATTATTCCTCAGCCCTTTTAAATGTGTTGAGCATTGTTTCATGGTTCAGCATGTGGTCTACCTTGGTGAATGCTCCATGAGCTCTTGAGAAGAATCTGAATCCTGCTGTTATGGGTAGAGTGTTCTATAAATGTCAGCTAGGTCAATTTGAATGCTGCTGTTCCATTCTTCTACAGCTTTAATTGCTTTCTGTCTATTTTTCTGTCAATTATAAGAAGAGGAAAGTTGAAGTCTCCAAATATAATTGTGGATTTGTCTAATTCTTTTGGTTCTGTTCATTTTTGAGTCATATATTTTAAATCTCTATTAAGTGGGTACAATTTAGGATTGTATCTTCCTTTTCAAAATATATTTTTATTGGTTTCAGAGAGGAAGAGAGAGGGAGAGACAGAAACATCAATGATGGAAGAGAATCATTGATCGGCTGCCTCCTACATGCCCCACACTGGGGATCAAGCCCACAACCTGAGCATGTGCCCTGACCAGGAATGGAACCATGATCTCCTAGTTCATAAATCGATGCTCAACCACTGAGCCATGTTGGCCAGGCAGTTTTTTCTTTTTAATGGCCAAGTAGTATTCCATTGTGTAAATGTACATGAATTTTTGCATCCACTCATCTACTGATGAGCACTTGGGCTGCTTCCAAATCTTGGCTATTGTAAATAATGCTGCAATGAATATAGTGGTGCATATATTCTTCTGAATCAGTGTTTTGGGCTTATTCAGATATATCCCAGAAGTGGAAATGCTAGGTCATAAGGCAGATCCATGTTTAAATTTTTTTATGAAACTCCATACTGTTTTCCATAGTGGCTGCACCAATATACATTCCCACCAACAGTATACTAAGGTTCCCTTTGCTCCACATCCTCACCAACACTTGTTTGTTGACTTATTGATGATAGCCATTCTGACAGGTGTGAGGTGATATCTCATTGTGGTTTTAATTTGCATTCCTGTGATGATTAGTGACATTGAGCATCTTGTCATATGACTATTGGCCATTTGTATGTCCTCTTTGGAAAAGAGTCTATTCAGGTCCTTTGCCTGCCTACAGCCTATTTTCAACCACATCTGTGTGTAATGATATTCTGTTGGTTCAATTCCTACAAATCACTAATACCATTATTAAGTCCCACCTAGAACTCAACATCACTTTAGGCAAGATGAGAGATCCTTGAGTGTGAGAATGAAAGAAAACTTCAGAGATCACTTAATCCTTTGTGGTTAAGAAATCTGAGGTCCAGAGAGAAAGGGACTTACCCAGGGTCCCTCCTTCAATCTCTTTGCTGGCAAGGACACAGATCTCTATCTGCAATCACTACAGAGTCTGTTAGGACTCTGAAATTCAGGAAATAGAAGCTGAGCTTCCTTCAGGATTCCCCTGCTGTGTATGACTCATGGGGAAAAACCCCTGGGGACAGCCAGCAACCAATGCTGCAGCTGTAAGAATGTAGTTTGCTAGTGCTTGTACCTCTCACCATTAAATAGAAACTGATCTCACCTAGAGTGCTGACATACCTTTTGAACCAGCCTCTATGCCTGGAAAGACACCAGCTAGTTGAACGTGCTGGATTTAACTCCCTACTCCTGTGTGTGTCCTTGATCATATCACTTAATCCCAATGAGTTTTCAATTTCTTATCTCTATCTTGGGGGTGATTATCCTTATATTATAGTGCTGAAAAGATCCAGTAAAATGGGTAACACCTTCAGCACAATGAATGTTATTTTCATTCACTTATAGTCACAGACCATTGCTTCCAGTGAGAACTGCCTCTATCAAACTTATTTTGGGTGATTCAACCACTTCAATTCCTTCAGTGGCTCCCAGTCACTGACAGAAGAAAGTCAAAATGTCTTTGCAAGATTGTCAAGGTCTCCTCTTTTTGAAAAACAGAAAGCTTTGGCAAATCAAAGATGAAACTAAAAAAGTCAACTGACCCATGTTCTAATAATTCTTAAACAAATAACCATTAGTAAATGGTTATTTATAAATAGTTATTGAACAGATAACCATAGTAAAATGTAGAACGTTCTACAAGCAAATTAATCTAGAGCAGTGGTCGGCAAACTGCGGCTCGTGAGCCACATGCGGCTCTTTGGCCCCTTGAGTGTGCCTCTTCCACAAAATACCACGTGCGGGCACGCACATACAGTGTGATTGAAACTTCGTGGCCCATGCGCAGAAGTCGGTTTTTGGCTCTCAAAAGAAATTTCAATCGTTGTACTGTTGATATTTGGCTCTGTTGACTAATGAGTTTGCCGACCACTGATCTAGAGCATGGGGATGGAAGGGGAGGCCCATATGCTTTAAAGATGCTTATATCTTCTCAGCCATTCACTTCCAGGGATTGGGATACATCCAAGAGATTCACTGGAGTCATCTCTAGGTGGCAGAGTTGTGGGTGGTTCCTAATAATTTTGTTACCAGTTTGAGTATGTTCCAATGTTTCAACAGCAAAATAGTTTTCATTTGTGTAATAAAAAGTAAAATGGTAATGATAGTAATATGTCATGACTGTAGCTGAAGATTAGGCAGGTGAATGAAGTGATAAAGGGGAAAGACTTAATGACAACATAATCCCAGTGGTCCTTGGGGTCATAAATATGTCACACACAAGCCTCACTACCAGTTTATTCTGTCTCAAGTCTCAAGGTCATTTTTCTGTTTGATACTCTATGGCTACATCTTGAAGCAGGACTTGCAACTGAAGGGTATTCCTCATTGCTAAGATAAGCACACAAGAAGATTAATAGCTACAATATTTTATGACATCATGCAAATCAACAAGAAACAGACAGCTGCCCCATTGGAAATATTGTAATAGGATATAAGCAGTCCATTTACAGAAGAGGAAGCCTCAAAAGCTAACAAGCCTATGAAGAGATAGTAGAAATCATCAACAATTAGAGAAATGCATTGTCTTTGATGAGAAAAAACACACAAAAACATTTATCAGGATTCAAAATACGTCTGAAATAATAATAAACTTTGAAAAAACCAGTAGAAGTAAACACAAGAGCGCCTCTTTGGCCTCCCCTCCTCCCACGCTCCCTGTGTGTCTACACTTTCCATGCCAAAAGTACTGAACTACGCGTAGTTCCACAAACTCAGCATGCTGCTTCACTATTGTCTGTCTTGGTACATGCTGTTCCTTCCCCCACCCTTCTCGTCTAGTTCTGAGGTATGAGCACTGAATCTTACTCACCATTGAATCATCAGAGCTTAGAGCTTGCTCTTTGGTGCTAAGTAGCTGCCTTGTAATATTGTTGCCTTAAACTCAGTTTGGACACCTTCAACAGACCTCCCCTGCACCACCACCCCTCCATCCTTTCCCAATCTTTTTGTGTAATAGCTACAGGTCATTGAGTACCTTCTAAATCCCAATGCTATACTACTACCTGGAAGGCACACATTGAAGGTCAAGATCCTGGGAGCTTGTACGGGAAGAGGACGGGTTATAAAAGTTCCATGTGTTGGTTTTTCTTTAATCCTCCCACCCATTTTCTATAAGGTACCCCTTCTTCCAGATGCACCTGGTGTCCACTAGCCCAGAGCGCCTCTGATTTGCTCCCTCAAGGGTAAACCTCCAGCTACATGCCAGGGAGTAGGAAGAGATGTCACCTGACGTGATTGGTTGGGGTGATCTAGTGGTTTTTTAGCTTTTACAGATTTTCAACCAGTGCTCCTCTTTTTTATCCAACTTCACCCTGTTCAGAAATTCTAGAATCCATAACCTTTCTGGGGCACTAAGGTACAAATCTCTTTGCTCCCCTGTTTCTGCCAGCTAATGAAACAGGATTCTTGGGTCCGCTAACACCAATTGTCCAACTGCTTTCCAGCTTTCAGTATTGTCATCCCTTCTCTTCTTTTTGTCCTTGAGCATTTACGCCATACATGCTGCCACAAGTTCAGTCACTGTCACTTTATTGGCACTATAGGGGAGAACATGGATAAATGTGTGTTCAATCTATCATCTTCAACCAAAAGCTGCCCACTTTCAAATAATTTAAATGGTTTAAAAATGTTTTGGTTAGTTTGGGGCATAATGGGCCACTTGGTAAGATCCACCTCCCATTCTTGTTTTGATACAATGGATCTTCAGATTTTAGAGAATACCTTCATTTCCGCCCCCCCCCCCTTACACTATTATTCCTTTCTTTTTTAGGATAGAAACAAGCCCCGATTCAATATTCATTACACCCAGTAAACACAAAAACAGTTGGGGGAGATGGGTGACTCAAAAGGACTAATACTGAGATAGATCAGCGGTTCCTGATGTGTGTTTCTGGACCAGCAGCACCTGGGACCTTTCTGAAATGCACTCTCAAGCCCCACCCTAGACCTACTTACTGGGTCACAAGATCTGGGGTTGGCACCCAGCCATCTGTGTTTTAACAAGAAGATTCTGATACTCAACTTTGAGACTATGAGCCTAAGACAAACTATGGCCAAAGGTGCAGGAAAATAAAGAACAAGTCTGGCCTTCTCGCCAGCCTGGCCCCCACTGGCTGCCAGCTCCTCACCCAGCCTAGCCTGCAGGCTCCGCCCTCAGCCTGGCCCTGGGAGGCCATGGATTGGTGGTGGTAGACTGCTGGTAGGGGACAGAGGAGAACCAGACAGTTGTATTGTAACATGCTTTTGTACAGTAGTTAAGAATCAAAGTCACATGTCTGATGCAAGGTACTATTTTTTTGAATATTGAATGTGAAGATATTCATGTACCAATAAGTGACTGATATAGTATATTCCTGTTAATGTCTAAAGGAAAAAGAACAGACTGAGTAGAAGGCAACTTACTGAATCTGTTTCCAGAAGTATAAAAGTATGCAAATTTTAAAAATGTACTTGATGCAAATTATTTAAAATGCACACACTATTTTTTAAATTTTGTTTGTTTTGTTTTGTTTGAAAGATGTAGTCCAGTGTAGTGATGGGAAACATAGACTCTGGAGTCCAGATCCCAATCCTGGCAAACTCACCAGCAAGGTAACCTGTAGCCCATTGCTTTAACCTCTCTGTAGTTCAGTCTTTTCCTAGAGAATAATTAAACCTATCACACTTGGCTATTATGATAATTAAGTAAGTAGTGTGTTTAAGGTATTTAAAACACTGCCCAGCACATAGTGTTTAGAAGTATTGATGGGGGTGGGGGTGGTTATTATGTCAAGGTTAGCTAAAAGTTAGAAATTTGTCTTCTATAAAAACACAAGTGTCATTGACTTTTTTTAATAATGAAATATGAGAATGACTTTTCCTTCTTAATATACCTAGCTGAAAACTTCAATGACAAAGGATAAAAGGACAGTCATCAGCTGCTTTCTCCCTGTACATCTTTATTTTTTTTCTACATCTTTGTTTTTATTTTTCTTGTGTGTTTTGCTCATACTGTACTTTTTGGCAGAGAATATTAACAGCACATTTTTCTCAAATAGAACAAACAAAAACAGCATTCCACAACGTTATAATCACTCTATATGTAATAATCATCTGTCTACCTTCTTTCAGGCTAATTACATGTCTATACCTCTACTCATATAATTTATATATGCCAGGGTCCAGGATTTACAAAATAATTGGCGAAAATTGTTCTCAACTATTAATACATGTGTGTCTCTTAAGTTTATTAATGACATTACTTGTGTGCCTATTTAGATCTCATTTGCCTGTGTTTATTCATGGTATTTCTTAGCAAAATCAAATGCATACTTGAATTCTGCAAATGTATGTGAATTGCATTAGTTCTGCATTTTTAACAAGGTTTTATATAAAAACCTGGTTTTCAATAAACAGCAAACCTGGACACTGTGTTGTAGCCCTACTGTGTTACCTGTGAATGAGAGATTATAGAGACCCACTCAGTGTCACTCAACCACATCAGATGATTAATGTGGTTAATCGTCCTACTAGAGAAAGAAAGCTAACTTCAAGTGGAACTGTGTTGAAAATGACTTCTTTCTATTCATGCATTAGTCTCGTGGCTGTACTTGCTCTCTACATTCTGTCCATGAGCGTCTATGCTAAGAGAGCTGACCCAGATCTACAGCATCCTCTCCGTTGGGTATCCTTGGTGCTACTCATCACTACAGGCTTGAAACAGCTTTGCACCAAGCATATGGGTGGTAGCCTTCTGAAGAGCTCTGCTCTCCAAAGCTAATGATTTAAGGTTTTTTCATCTCGAGGCAATTTACAACAAATACAATGACTCTCTCACCTCTCACCCATGGTTTGATTTCATTCCAACCTTAGAAAATACAGAGGGATACACCCCAAAGGAAAATTTTGACATTGATACTTGAGTTACTGTGATTCAGACACGTTTCTAAGAAGTTTCCAAGAAGAGTTGAGAAGTCATAATCTTTTTTTTTTTTACAGGGGATCACTTCTCACCTTTGACCCAACTTGCTCAGAGTGCCACTAAGATCCAAAATGAAAATAATGATTTCAATTGTGAGGGCCTACTGTGTGCCCAGGAATGCACAAATCTTTCACATGTGTTTTGACAATTCACTGAAAGTTTACAACAAGCATGTCAAACTCACTGCCCACGGGCTGCATGCCTCATTTATTTGGACTGTGTTAGCCTTTGAGTTTGGTTTGCAACATTCCTGAGTTTTATCCTCCTTTTAGAGATGAACAAGCTAGGACTCAGAGGAACAGTGTGACCAAAGCCACACAGCTAGTAAGTCAAGATTCAATCCGCATCTGTCTGCCTGCAGCATCCAGAATCTTGATTACCTGGCTCCCAGAGCACACAGAGCTATGCTTCAGGTAAACCATTTCCCAGTTCAGGCAGGACTGGGTCATTCCAAAAGCTATTTAGGGTTTTCTTCTGCCCAGAACACACTCTTAACCTCCTTCATACCTACAGTCTTATCTGCTAACAAGTCACTGCATTTCCTTTGAGACCCAGTATAGACAGCATCACCCCCTCTATGAAGCCTTTCCTGCCTCCCAAATGTGCAAACTCTAATGCTTACATCCATTAGCCCTTGCTGTGTCCTTTAATTATCTGCCAATTCTGATAAAGAAATTTAAAAAATAAATAAATAAATAATAAAGTGTTAACTAAAAAAAAAAAAAAAAAACATCTGCCAATTTTGTGTCTATTCCCCTTAGTACTTCCCTGCTTCTCTCTCTCTCTCTCTTCCCCTCTCTCCCTCCCTCCCTCCCTCCTTTGTCTCTCTCTGCTCCTCTTTCTCTTCTCTCTCTCCTTTAAATGCCTATAATATAGACCTGAACTCCTGCACATAATACTTTCATCTGTTGTAATATATGATTCAGATATAAATAATGTTTTTTAATTTCAGAATCCAGTGGATGGAACATGTTTGTAATGTCTAAAAATAGCATCCAAAACACAAACACCCACAACTCTCTCCCTTGAATTAACACCATACAGTAAATTGATTTTTTTTTTTTTGGTGAGTCAGTGACTAGCAATAGGAAAAAACTTATCTAATCCTGTTCAATGGGGGAAATGAACATGATTTCAGCATCCACTAAATACCAGCAATACATTAATTATGTAAGCACAATAATTAATCATATATGTAATACCTCATAATCATTAACAATATATTAGTCATCATGTATAAATAGACATGTATATACTCAGTCTTCCCATCTGCACTTTAGGGAGACAACTGAGGCTCAGAGAAGTTAGGTGACTGTTCCACTATCACCCAGTAAGAAAGAGGAGTGGGTGGGATTCAAACCCAAGACGCATGCTTTCTTGCTAGATTAAACATTCTCGTCCATGAAATAAAAGAGGCTGTATTGGGAGGAAAAAGGAAGAGAAAATGCCCCTCATGAAAAACACAAACCTCGGATTAAGGAACCCTTTTTCAAGAACAGCAAGGTTACCCGGCCAAGGTTTTGCAATCACAGGCACAGAGCTTGCATGCTGACACTTCCTATGATTCAGCTCTGCCGTCTTACTCGGCTCTTTATGAAATTAAACCACATTTTAGAAAAGGAAACAATATCACACTGATCATTTCTGTTTAAAATCTGATAATTTAAAATGAAGATGAAAACAAATGGGATGACATAGATTTTTATCTCACCCTCTAGTCACAGAAATTTTGAGTGTGAAAAACTCTTAATTCCAAATTCCAGAAACAAAACTTTTCTTTGCTGGTTCTGGAGGTTTCTCATATTGTTTCACAACCTACACAGCCCATGCCCCTACGCTCAGGGCGTCTGCTTCCTCTTCCTTCCTCAGCGCATGCCATGAACCCTCAGCTCGCCACAGGGAAGGGCCTCTCGGGGGAGGTGCCCAGGAGTCCTTCCCTGCATGGGGCACTTCTGAAAATCTCTAATTCCCACCTCCCCACGATTCCCTCAGGCTGCTCTGGGCTAAGCAAGGGTGAGAGAGTAACCAGGCAGGATATCAGCCCTGGTTCTGAGTTTGCTCTGGCTTGAACGGTAGCAGCAGGCAGGATGGAAAGTGTAAGTAAAGAAAGTACAGCTGATGCTCTGGGGGAAGTCGTCAGAGTGAAAGCAGGCGGGCTCTGTGGCAGACCTCAGCTCTGGCCAAAGCCAAGTTGGCCTGCTGAAGCTGCCAGGCCTACCCAGGTTTCCAGGTCCTGCCACCTGTCCAGACTTCTGCAAGTCTTGTGACGTCAGCATCCTTCTCTCAGACCTCATCAGCTTCCTACTGCACTGCTCGCCTTCATTCTTAAGTCCCCATCCCACTAAATGGGAACTTTCCTAAGGCCAGTCCTACACCTCTGCTCTCCTGGGCTGCATCTGGAGGGAGTCTGAGAGTGAGTCCACTGTTATGGTGGAACCTGAGAATAGATTTAGAGAGATCTGACTTCCAATCCTGGGGTGGTCTATTGTCATCTATGTGACTTACGCAATAAGAATCTTTCTTCGTGTCATTCTCTCCTTTGACTGCTCTAGGGGAATAACTTCCTAACCTATGTTTTCATTCCTTACCTCTAGTATAGTCAGCTGCCTGCTACATCTTTCCACTTGGATGCTCCTTTATTGCCTCAAATACGACAAACAAAAATGATTATCTACTCTTCTCCTTCCCCCCACAAATCCTTTTTATGGTCCTTCCTTTCTGCTAATGGAACCACCAGTTATTAATATTCATTTTTCAAAATATATTTTTATTGATTTCAGAGAGGAAGGGAAAGAGAGATAGACACATCAATGATGAGAGAGGATCATTGATTGACTGCCTCCTGCACACCCCTACCAGGGACTGAGCCCACAACCCAGGTAGGTGCCCTGACTGGGAATGGAACCGTGACCTCCTTGTTCATAGACTGATGCTCAACCACTGAGCCACGCCGGCTGGGCTGAGGTTCACTTTTAACTCCTCATACTGAATTCCTGAATCAGAACATAAACGCTATGATTCTTCCTCCACAGCTCTCTGCAGTCCAGCTCCTTCTTTCTCATGGGTTCCTGTTAGTTCATGACACTTTATTCCCCTACATGTGTACTCCTTTCAAACTAGCCTTTATATCACAGCCAGAAAAATACTCCTCACCCACCACCTTCCAGCATCACAGAAAACCCTCCACAGCCTTCCAGCTCCTTGGCCCGGTGCTCAAGGCTCTTCATAACCTGGGCTCAGCTTCTCCCAGCATCATCTCCCTTCGCTCCCCACTGAGGCCTCTGCTCCAGTTAAGCCATTCCACTCGACACAACTCATCCCACTCACTAAACATCTGTAGAAGGCCCACTGGAGCCAGGCCTTAGGGATCCAGTAGGTGAATAAACAGACACAGCCTCTCCAAGGTGGAGCAGGCATGCTTTATAGACAAGTAAGTGCATATATAATGCAAATTGTGAACTCCTGGGGAAACAAGGCAAGCTGAGCACAGCATTTATATTGTCTCCTTTAAATGTCTAAGGTATAGTGGGCAACAAATGACATAATCAAATTTTGGTAGACGGGGTATAGATAGATGAGCAATGGTCAACTTAGCAGAGTGGAGAAAACATCAACTTTAAGTGTGTGGGAGGCGAATGCTGAACATAATCACGCACCCTGCAGAACACCTGCAAGGTGAGGCGGGGACACCTGCAGTTCTGCAGAAGCAAGGGGCAGGGCGGGAGGCTGCACATCTGCACACGGGAAGAGTTAAACCCTTAGATGCCCTCTTTGGCCCCATGGAGCCTGACAGCCACTTTACAAGCAAAAGACAGGAGAGCTGGTGTCTGGAGAAATTGTTAAAGAAGTCCCAGACTCACGTACATCAGGCACAGAGCATGGGCTAAAAAGGATCATGCTGAGACACATCCCCATGGCATTTCAGATGATCCTAAAAGCTCCTAAATGGGGTAGGGGAAGAGAAAAAGATCATATACAAACCAATGGGGTCAGATTGCAATCGGACTTCTACTGGGCATGCTAGAAGTTGGAAAATATTGGAGAAGGCTTTCAAACTTCAAAGGAAAGCTTGAATATAAAACTCGTTACATAGCTACATTATCAACAAAAATAAGGAAAACATAGAGACATTTTCAGACAAAGGAAGATTCAGAAAGTTCACCTCCATACACACCCTCTTTTTCAGGAAGTAACTTGAGAATGTCCTCCAGCTAAGTAAAGAAAGGGGAAGATGCAGAGATCCAAGAAACAAGGGGTCCAAAATAGGAAAGCAGGGTGGGGAAATTCCAGGATGCAGACAGGGCAGGCAGTATAGACAGCAGGGAAGGGGGGAGGTTTAAGGCAAGGGCTGCAAGAAAAAAAAAAAAAAAAGAATGACACAAATTAATATCTGATATATGTTGTCATTTAGAAGAGGGGTTGGCAAACTCCAGCCCATGTTCCAATCCTACCTGCTACTTAGTTTTGCAAATAAAGTTTTACTGAAACAGCCACATTCATTTACATACTGTCTGCAGCTCAGTTACACATTGCCCTCGACTGTGTTCCCTCTATAATAGCTAAGCAGTTGTGACAGAGACTGTCTAGACTGAGAAGTGTCAGATTTTTACTATGTTATTTTTTCCCCACAGTTTGACAACCCCTGATTTAAAAAGGAAAAAAAAAATTACTGATCTGATAGAATGGGCAAAAAAAAACCATAATAAATGGGGAAAATAACCAACTGGGGATAAAGAGGCAATTGTTAACTCAGGAAATACAAGGTGTATCAGAAAAGAAATGATCTTAAGACACTATTTGGACTCTGCAGTGAAGAATATTTGCATGATCATAAAAATAGAAACACTGATTCCAATTTACCCCAAAAGTATGATATAAATATTAAAAGAAGAGGAGAAGAGAAATGAGATGTATAAAAGCTCTAAATTTTAATCTACTGTAGCAGAAAGTCAGTGGAAGCCTGATGATGATAAATCAATAGATAATGTGGATGAAAGGGGCCACATGCTAACCTGACAAGCTCAGGGGAGGCCTGCATGGCAGTCTTGCAAACTCAGAGACCTAAAGGATGATGGTCTGAAATTAAACTTTAACTAAAAGCAGTTATGGGGTGCAGTTACATCCTAGGCCAGTATCTTCACTGACAACGTCAACCTTTACCTTAACTGAGCCTATCTGTCTTTTTGCATCTATAACATACCCTTGACGTGTCTGGGTAACTTGTAACTTCCCTTTTTCTGGACCCCCTGGGGCACAACCAAATGTGCTGGGCACCAGGACAGATACCACAAATTCCTTCATTATCATGTTCATTGTTCCTGTACCCACCTAAGTATGTGTCCATCATTTTACTTTTTATCCAATCCTAGGGGTTCCCCCACCCCACCCACGCTTTGCTTTCCCCTGCCTCTCTAATCTATCACCAATGGATTTCATGTAACCCACCTATGTCCTTTCCTTTGATTGCAATGTATAAATACAGATGTAACCCGCCATTCTCTGGAGCATTATCTCAATTCCTTGAAGTTCTGCTTCTCGGCATATGTTGACAGTTTGGCTCAAATAAACTCACAAAAATTCTTTATAGGTTTCAATGTTTTTTATGTTAACAATCCTACCTAATAATAGACAAATATGCAAATTGACCACACCTTCGCTATGCCCAAGCCACGCCCACCATCCAAGCCACGCCCACCAACCAATCAGGACGAGTATGCAAATTACCCAACCAAGATGGCGGCTAATTTGCATATAAAGACAGCGTAGAAAGAAGCCAAGAACTGCAGAAGGGAGCAAAGCTGCGGAGAAGCAAGCAAGCTGCTGGGGGGGGGGGGGGGAGAAGGGAGGAGCAGAGGCGGGGCCGGGGGAGGAGGAAGGAGAGCAGGTGGCTGGCCGAGAAGGCAGGGCCGCGGGAGAAGGGAGGAGCAGAGGCGGGGCCAGGGAGAAGGGAGGAGCTGAGGCGGGGCCGGGGGAGAAGGGAGGAGCGGAGGCAGGGCTGGGGGAGAAGGGAGGAGCGGAGGCGGGGCAGGGGGGAGAAGGGAAAAGCGGGCGGGCTGGTGGAGAAGGCAGGGCAGGGTAGAGTGCAACAGGAAACCCTATTGCAGGATTTTTCCTGCAACGGGAACGCTAGTAACAATATAAGCATATTTGCTAGAAATATAGAGGCATGTGCCATAAGAAATAATTAAAAGAGATAAAAAAGTGACTTGTCTGGTGAGTAGGACCAAGTGAGGTAGGGATTAGTACACAAGGCACTCTTTTCATTATAAACCTTTCAATGCTTTTTTAAAAATATACTAGAGGCATAGTGCTCGAAAATTTGTGCACTCAGGGGGGGTCCCTCAGCCTGGCCTGCACCCTCTTGCAGTCTGGTACCCCTCGGGGGAGGTCCACCTGCTGGCTTAGGCCTGCTCCCCAGGGGATTTGGCCTAAGCTGGCAGTCAGACATCCCTCTGGCAGCCCAGGAGCCCTCGGGGGATGTCTGACTGCCAAGGAGGCGGGAGAGGCTCCCACCACCGGTGCTGCGCTTGCAGCCATCAGCCGGGCTTGTGACTGAGCAGAGTTCCCCCTGTGGGAGCATACTGACCACCAGGGGGCAGCTCCTGCGTTGAGCACCTGCCCCCTGTTGGTCAATGCGCATCATGGCGACCAGTTGTTCAGCCGTTAGGGTCAATTTGCATATTATCCTTTTATTATATAGGATGTGATACATAATGTTTGATAAAGTGGCAATTAATTTTCAAAAATACACCATCTCGAAACCTACAAAAGTCAGTAGGTGTGATGAAGCCCCAAAACAAGACACCATGAAAAAGAATAGTGGAGGTGGATAGACTATAAATTCACATCATCCCCAGAGAAGTGGGTTCTATGGAGACGGCATTTGAACTGATAACCTGAAAGCCGGCCATCCAGTTTGGAGGAAGGAACCTCCCAGACAGGACTAGTCTGTGTAGAGGCCCAGGGGTGAGATAAAGCATGATGACTTGAAGGGCTTGAATTGGATGGGATTGGCTGAATGAGAAAGTGTGGATATAGAAGTTCAGGACCAAACTAGCCAAGACAGCAAGAAAGAGACCATATGTCATCTTGAAGCATCCCAAAGACATTGCTGAACACTGGCTGATGATACCAACAGAATGACATGAATGTGTCATAAGATTGTGACCAACATTTGGAGCACCTTTCTTCCTTTCGTGATTTTTGCATAAAAACATTGAAATCCACAATCTACCAAAAAAGGTATTATATAGTTAGAGAGTTGAGCCAGACTGTATCTGTCTCCTTCAAGATGCATGTCAAACTCATCTCTAAACAGCAAGGGGACCTCCCAATGTCCTTGTCGGCTTCAAAGGTGACTGCCTTATTATGTTGTAACTAGAGGCCTGATGCACGAAGATTTGTGCAAGAATGGGCTTTCCTTCCCCTGGCTGCTGGCACCATCTTTCTGCTCCAGCCCAGAGCCGCCTTTCCGCCTTCCCACGCTGCCCAGAGGTCCGGAGCAGCTGGGGTGTTGTGGAACGCCTGCGTCGTCACCATGGTGATGACGCAAGCGTCCTGCCCCGCCCCCCGCCACTTGGTGCCCATGTATGCAAATTAACCCGCCATCTGTGTTGGGTTAATTTGCATAGTCACTCCTGATTGGCTGGTGGGCATCACAAATATATGGTCAATTAGCATGTTACTCTTTTATTAGGAAGATAACTGTGTATGGTGTCAAGAGGGTACTAGAGTTATCCAGGGGATCACTCCTTAAGTTATATAAATATCTAACTACTATGCTGTATGCCTAAATATAATAGTGAATGTCAACTGTAATTGGGGGGGGGGGGGGGAAGGAACCTGCCTTTCTCAAGTAAACCCTGGCTCCAACTCTGACTACACTATCTCCTTAGCCTCACACCCTGGAATTTTGGATGTAGGATTCCCTCCAATCTCTTCTCGCCTCTCCTTAACCAAATCCAAAGTCTAGATCTTCTCCATCACTTGACTGACTTTCTAAGTGCCCTGTTCTTCATTCTCTCATCATTCTGTTCCAGATGTCTTTTTTTTTTTAATATTTTTCTTTATTGATTTCAGAGAGGAAGGGAGAGGGGGGGAGAGGGAGAGTGTGTGTGTGTGTGTGTGTGTGTGTGTGAGAGAGAGAGAGAGAGAGAGAGAGAGAGAGAGAGAGAGAGAGAGAGAGAGAGAGAGAGAGAGAGAGAGAGGGAGAGAGAGAGAGAGGGAGAGGGAGAGAGAGGGAGGGAGAGAGACCAATGATGAGAATCATTGATTGGCTACCTCCAGCACGTCTCCCGCTGGGGATCAAGCCAACAACCCAGGCATGTGCCCTTGGCCTGAATTGAACCCGGGACCCTTCAGTCTGCAGGCCAACGCTCTATCCACTGGGCCAAACCAGCCAGGGCCTGTTCCAGATGTCTTAAAACAGACTTGTATCTTTTATTATTATTGTTCTTTCTTTCTTTAAGCATATATTTTTTATTGATTTCAGAGAGGAAGGGAGAGCAAGAAACATCAATGATGAGAGAGAATCACTGATTGGCTGCCTCTTGCTTGCTCCCTACAGGGGATCTATCCTGCAACCCAGGCATGTGCCCTGACCAGAAATGGAACCTTGACCTCCTGGTGCATAGGTCAGTTTTTAGCCACTGAGACACATCAGCCAGGCCAGACTTGGATCTTTCAAGGGAGGACCCAATAAATGCCCTCTCCCTAACTCCAGGAGGAATGGACCCCAGGGAGAGATTTTCCCAACTTCAGAGAGCAAGATGATGGCAGGATCAGGGTCACAATGCAGACTGCATCACCCTTGGTTTGTGAGGTCCCCCTTTTAAGACTCTTCAGACAAAAAATCTATACACACCTGTGAATGGGAGCCTGAGATTGTGAATTTCCTCTTTTCCCCTCTATTAACAGAGGATTTTTTCTCTTTTAGAGAAATAGCAATTAATATCTAAAAGTATGTGTTTCATTTTACAGTGCATGCTCTTGGGTTAAAGTAACACCCAGATGTAATTATTTTTGTGAAATAGCACTTATGTCTCTGCATATTAACTCTTGCTTCCTTTCAAACAGCAGGAAGTCTATGTATTACTGCTGCTGGCCTTTTCTGATAAAAATTACTAAAGAATAATTACAAATTCTTTTTATTGCATCGGGACAAGGCAGCACTGCGTTAATAATATGTCCTAAACACTAATGGAATCTGTGGTTCTCAGGCATTTTGATCTTTCAGGTCCTGGATTGTGCCGGGCTCCTCCAGCCCCAGGGCTTTCTTGGCTGCTGTTCCTTCTGCCCAGAAGCACTCTGAACCCCTCCACACCCAGTCTTCCATGTATGTTCCATAGCTAACCTCTCTGGCTTTCCAGAGAATCCATAGATGAAAGGGGTTTCTTCGATACCCCTGGCCAGTCTCCTCAAGGATGCTGTCCACACAGAACTGGTAGCTTGATGCCAGCTAATCAGGGTACCCAGAAAACATGCCCAGGAGACCCGCTCTTCCTAGACTGCCTGAACCTGTTTGAGTTTTGTTTCCCTCCTCCACTCCCCTTTCTCATCTATAAATCCTATTTGGGACTTTTCTTAATTAAAATGATTGATCTCTTTTTTTTCTACAAATAAACACTATGCTGATAATTCACCAAATTTCTCTGTACAATTCTTTGACATTACTCTAAAAGTGGCGGGTCCACTCCACTAATAATCTATAATTTACCCAAGTTTATACCCATTAAGAACAGATATGTATAGCCTCATCCTCCCTCCCCCCAAAAAATTTCGGAAACTTTCCCAAGTTCACATAGGTTACAAAATTGATCGTTACACACTCTCCCCGCTAAATCAACAAGCTAAGAATTAGCAGGCTACAGTTCACTCTTGTTCTTAGACCTTTTCATTTTTTGAGGACCCGTGGCTTTGTTCCATATCAAAAACTAGCATGGAAAGGGAGCAGGTAAATAACAGCACATTTTAGACCACAGCCATTACTTCAAAGATAAAACAGCTCCTGTTAAATTAATGGAACCACAAGAAAGAGAACAGAGTGGCCACAATGGCTTCCACAGTGATTTCTGATCACTGCCTCAAAATTTCCCACTTGGATCCAGCCCTGTCCTGCTAGATTATATTTCTAAATACACCTCTAAACTTACCATTCTTCTAAAAAGTGTCCCATGTCCCACCACTGCCCACAGCCTAAAATCCCAACTCCTTACCCAGCTATTTGCATCCTTCTGTGATCTGGCTGCATCCCACTCTACCAAACTTCTCTCTCTCTCTCTCTCTCTCTCTCTCTCTCTCTCTCTCTCTCTCTCTCTCTCTCTCTCTCTCTCTGTCTTCCCCTCCTTCCTTCAAATGTCAAGTGCCCACTGAAAGACTCTCTTGATGAAGAAAGCAATGCACTTACATTCAGACACAAGTTTCTTTTCTCATTGGTACTCAGACCAGCTACTTTGAACAGCACTGCCCAAGACAGTTCTCTTCCCCTGGACTGCCTTTCTATCAAAGATCAATCTATCCTTTAAAGCCCCCTCAAATGCTACCACCTCCAGGAAGTCTTCCCTATTCACCTTTACTGAAAATAATCTGTAGTCCGTACTCCCTCTCATACTACTTACCATATATCATGTCTTGTATTAGCATTCTCTATACTCATATCCTAACTCTTCCAGTAGGCTACTTGATAAAAGGGCATGCCTTATATACCTCCCTCTCCCCCATACTCTGTTCAGGTCTGGGCATACAGGAAGTGTCAGTTAATAACAAGCAAATAAATAAATCAATCAAATTTGATCATGACACTCTCCTATCTAAGCTCTTTCAATAGCTTCCATTCCATTTAGATTAAACCCAAACTTTCTAAATCCACTTCACTTCTCCAGTGTCATCTGGCACCATCTCTCCTTTGTCCTACATATATGCCTCTCCTCTATATGACCTTTGAGCATATAGAATTCTTTCTGGCCTTGGGGCCTTCACAATACTCTTCTTTTTCTGAAACCCACTTCCTCCCATTAATTTCCTGGTCCACAATTTCTGACATTTAAGGTTTCACCTTAAAAGCCACATCCTCAAAACAATACCCTCTTGGATATATATCAGTAAGGGCCCTGGCAGGAAACAGGTAGCATATACCAAGTGGGGTAAATGTTAAAAAAGGTCTATGGATCAATGTATGGACAGAGTTTAGAAACACCAACAAGAAATCATGAGCCCTAGCCCGTTTGGTTCAGTGGATAGAGCGTCAGCCTGTGGACCAAAGGGTCCTGGGTTCAATTCCAGTCAAGGGCACGTACCTTGGTTGCAAGCTCCTCCCTGGCCCAGGCCCTGATCGAGGCACGTGCAAGAGGCAACCAGTTGATGTGTCTCTTTCACATCGATGCTTCTCTCTGTCTTTCCCTATCTCTTCCACTCTCCCTAAAAATCAGTGGCAAAATATCCTCGGGTGAGGATTAACAAAAAAACAAAAAACAAAGAAATCATAAATGCAGTGCCACAGGGCTAGCAACAGCAAGCAGACATTACCTTGCTCAGGCCTGAAGCAGGAGGGGAGGGAATGTGTACAAGAACCTGGAGAGAGTAGGTGTAAGAAGGAGGCTACCTTAAAGTACTGGTGGCCTTCAGTAGAAGGTCAGTTAAGACGGGAAGCCTAGTAGAGAAAGGACTAGGGAAGTAAATACCCAAGCCTCATTCTCTCACTGCCCCAATCATTGACCTATTCCCAGTCGGGAGCAGAGGGGTTCTTTAAGGCAGTCTGTGCAGGCCAGCCTCCTGGGAAGTGTGGAGGTGGGAAGAAGGTTGATGGGGTGGTCGGCAGCTACCCAGCTCATCACCCATTCTCAAGTAAACCTCCCTGTTCTTCTGCCTCATAGCAACCCATGCTTTTTCATCTAATTATTCAATCAAAATTTCACTTCTGTCCCCCCCTCTTTTTTTTTTTTTTTTTTTTGGCTGAATGTCTATAAGCACCTTCAGACGGTAAACCCCATGGCCATGAAGACATGAGCCTGGCTTGATGTGCTGGCTCACTACAGCATTCCTAGAATCTAGAATATAGGAGGTGCTGAAGAAATCCTGCTAACGAATGGGATAACACAGGCATCAGTCAGAGACACAGCCACGTGTATAATTGTACACATACATATCTCAGTTTCAAAGGGAGAAACCCCCTCTACAGAATTAAGGAATGCCAGGACATTTCACATCAAAGTCAGTTCAATGAAAACAAAATGCTGCCTAATGTAGAAAATCACACTCTAACTTCAAAAAGAGCTGATCATTTTCAAAGAAGAGAAGGAAAGAAGTCCTTCCTGTTACTTGCTATGAAAACACTGTGAGCCAGACTAGAGAAGCTATCACTGTGCTGAACAGAATTGTTATCTTTCCCAGTCCACAATGCAGATTTACATAAGGTCGAGTGGAAGTATTCCCCTTGAACTCTGCTCTCCACCGACCTTGGAAGCTCCCAAACTCAACTTCACAGCTTCAAAAGAAGGAAAGCGCTAGCAAATTCCCAATTTCCTCCTCCTGGTCTTGAGATTTTATGCATCTTCCAAAAGATTCGATTTCTCTGAGCTCTTGTGGTAACATAATGAAGAATCCAGACACAAAGCTTTTCAATCGAATTCTCCAGAAGGTCCTAAACCTGTGTGTTTTATAGACAGCTAAATTTAACAACCAACCACAAAATGCAACTACATATGCAACTCTGAGTCCCTCAACACATTCACACTCGAATGGGAAGGGGAAGTCTTTTTCCTTAGCATTACTACAAAAAAATTATATCAAATATTTCATCATTCTCTTAGTTCTTCAAATGCATCGAGTGCCATGTTCTCGATGGGTTAGTGTCCACTGCTCTGCCCATAGCAGTGGTCATGAATATCAGGACCATATTACGGATATTCGTCCCCTTTTCTCCCAACTAGTTGTATAAATATGGGATAATATTAATACCTAGACCACAGAGTTACTGTGAGGAATAATGGAGATAGTAAGATAACTGGAATAGTACAGGGAAGGTGCATGAAAGAGCACCTGGCACACAGTGAGACCTCAGTAAGTGCTGTCATCACCATCATTAATGGCTACTTTACTTCCAAATTATCCATCAGACCTCCTATCCTATAGAACTTGCTCCAGGAAGATTTAATGTCCCCCAAATCAGAATGGGGGCATTCATGTAATTGAGTGCCTTTCCTTCATGGCACTAATTATAATCCAAAATTACGTGTGATTCAAATCATCATAAAAGTAATGTAGATGTCCCTGACTATGAGACGATTTGTGCAGCTAGCAAGTGTGTTATTGGTCACCATTGTATCTCCAGTTTCTGGGGAAATGTTTCACACTTAGTGTTCAAAATACATGCAAATGAGAAGATGAGCATACAACCTCTCCCCCTCTGGCTATGGCACAATAATCACCACCACTTTCCATAACTGTCCTTCATGCTCACTATGTCAAGAGCTCTGAAGGTAGATATTTTAGGAAGCTAATGCATCAAGAAGTCCCATGACTACCACACTCCAGTTCCCAGAGTCACAAGTGGGGCCAGAACCCAAGTATCCATATTTCTAATCATATAGTACCCTGAGTATAGGCAGAAGAAGGTCTGTGTTATGGACCACATGTTTGCACCCTTCCAAAATGTGTATGTTGTAACCCTAATACCCTGCATGATGATATGTGTGGGAGAGAAGGATATGAAGTACTGAGCCCAGTTTCCTGGTAGATATGGGACAGAATCAAGGACTATCCTTCCATGGCAATCTTGTGTGCTCAGAACTGAAAATCAAATTGCTGAGTAAGAGTAAAAGTTTAACAACATGCCTTCACCTTCTCTATGGGAAAACAACTATTGGTCCACATTTAACACTGCTCATGGGAAAATGACGTCTGATTGATAAACTGCCTCTAGACTGAGCAGACTTGGAATGAACTATGAAAACCTGGTTGAAAGGCATAGATTTAGGCTTCTCCCAGGGTGAGACCTGGAAGCTGTGAAACAGGTATTGGTTCCAATGGAGCTTAAGGCTTTTAAACAAGAGTGGACCCTATATACAAGAATGGAGTCTCATTGCAAAGTCAACACACCTGTGTTTCTCAGGCGAAGACAATAGCCCTTGGACTGCCATGAAGACCCTCGCTGAAGAGACACACCTGATGCTGCCCTCTTGGCCTGCAGTGCTTCCTCTGTGTCATTCTTCTAGGTGAAGTGGCCCACGGTGGTCATGTCTGCTTGATTATCCATCCTTGCTATTCAAAGTATGGCCTTTGGAGGGACCGCATTAATGGAACTTGCTAGAAATGTGGTCAGCCCCATCCCAGACGTACTGAATTAGAATCAACATTTTAGCAAGTTCCCCAGGCAACTACAATGCATAATGAAAGTTTCTGAGGTAGTGGTTAAAGATGAACCCGGGACCAGGACTGGTAGTCATATAGTGTGGGCAGAGCAGTGGACACTAGCCCATTGCTGCCACTCTTAGGATGATCGTACTCATTCCCAAGACGGATCCACATTCATGTGTATTGTTTCTTGTTATTCCTAGCTTTTACTTGTACTTCTTTAATCACATCATTACCAATGCTCTCCAGAGGACTGATTCATGATATTATAACTACAATTAATCAATTAGCCCTGAATCCCATGCAGCAGGCCAACAACTTCCACAGTGTTTTAAACGCATTGACTGCTAGGCTTTATTTCTTCTCCCCCAAAATGCTTATGAAGCTCCATTACATCAAAGGAAGAGAAAGAGGGAAGAAAGGCAAAGCCATGTGGCCTCGAAGCTGGGGTTCCCCTGACCCAGGAAGTCCAGCCTGGATCCTCCCAGGGGCATCCACCAGGAAACCAAAGCCAGGACTTCCCAGGAGGAGCGCACCGCCAGGAGCACCTTGCCAAGCAGGGCCTGGGTTCGTCCTTGAAGGACAGGGGAATCGTCTCCAAAGCTCTGCCAGACCTCATTCTCTCTCAGTTCCCATAAAGGGTTTTCAGCCTGGCAGCTCTTTGTCAGTTCCGTTAACATTTTCTGACGTGAAAGACAGAGGGACTACCCCAGAGAGCCACATTCACAGCAAGAAGAAAAGAACACACAGGGCTGGGTCAACCACTCCGTGGGCTGGTTTCAGAGGGAGAAATTGAATTTTATTTCTTATACATTCCACATTCCCTGGAAAGAGGTAGTGAAAGGTAGTACAAGGTTTTCAGACAAAGGAGTAATAGATTTTCCCATAGCCTGTAGGAAACTACATATATTTTTTAAAGAAAATAAGAGCATAATATATATTCACTCTACTGTAATCACAAGGTATTAGTTGTGGTAAAGATTATGGGCCATTTCTAGTATTTCTTTATTAAAAGCAATATATGTCATTATAAACAATTTGGGACAAAAATATGTAACAAAATTAAGAGACGTATACTTAGTAAAAATATGTAAAAAATTGAGACGTATACTTAGTAAAAATATGTAAAAAATTAAGAGACATATACTTAGTAAAATTGCAGGTGAGTGAGCAGGAGGGAATAGAAGGACCAAGAAGGGAACAGGACAAATAAGAGGGAAAAGAGCTTTAAAGGGAGAAAGAAAAAGAGGAATGGACATTTTGGTGATATGACCAGTAATGATGGGGGAATTTCACTGCCTAGATATGTACCCAATGGTTTAGTTAGCTAGATTAGTATCTAACACTTCAAGTCAACAAAAGACCCAAGTACTTGCAACACATGTAAAACAAGTAGCCACTATGTACCAAGAGATAAGGTGTTTTAAACACAACATCAATCTTTTAACCATGCTAGAAGTGAAAACAATCTTGTCATATTACCACTAAAAGCAACTGAGACATAGGGTAATTAACTAAGTCGACCCCCTCCCAAAGGTTAGAAATACCTCTCTTACTGTGAGTGCTCAGTAAATGTCCATTCTGAGTAGAAGGAAGGGGAGAGACTGTGAAATCAGGTCTGTGTCTCCAGGTCACTCCTCTGAACACTTCTCCAAACATCCATTCCCTTCTATACAACAGTTTCCCCTGAGCCAAAATTTTGCTCTCCACACTTTCAATTCCCTGTGATCAAATGTGGTTCAAAAATTAAATCACATTTCCCCAACCATGGACATCATCTGTTCCTGACCTCCAGCCGTGGACATCGTCATGGCTTGATAATCCAAGGCTCACCCAGAGCAGATCCTCCTCCTCCTGATCGGATTATGGTCAGAAGGCAGTAGAAGCCTAGTGCTACGTCACAATACCTACATCATTCACCTCACCTCACCTCGTCACGTGGGCACTGTATTACCTCACATCATCACAAGAAGAGTGAGTACAGTACACTTGATATTTTGAGAGAGGATCACATTTGCAGAACTTTTATTACAGTATATTATTATAATTGTTCTCTTTTATTATTAGTTATAGTTGTTCATCTCTTACTGTGCCTAACTGATAAACTTTATGGTAGATATTAATGTGTCAGGGGAAAAACAGAATTTGTAGGGTCTGGTACTATCCACAGTTTCAGGCATCTGCTGGGGATCATGGAACGTATCCCTGTGAATAAGGGGGTGGGGGGAGACTACTGTAGCTTCACTGAGGACAAATTTCCCAGAGAGATGCTATACTACACTTTTTTTTTTTTTCATTTCTTAGCACTTTCTGTATTTCCCCCTCGATTATCCCCTCTGCAGACAGGTGCTCACATTTAGGCACTTTCGGTCTGCTAATCTCCCCTTTCTTTGCACAGCTGAAAGTTTGATGCTAAGAAAGCAGAGTTAGGTTGGGACTTTTTAATTCTCCTTCCCAGTAAAAAATAACAACCACACAAAATGAAGGGGTGCATTCTTGTTGTTCACATATTTCCTCCTCTACTTGTCCCTTCACAACTGAAAATGTGTGGCACTGCACAGCAAAAGCACCTATTCAACTTGAAATCCTTTATTCAAGGGATAAATCAAGTTTTACTACAAAACCAAGACCCACATAACTTCAAATTTCACAGAAATTGGGGCGGGGGGGAGAGGGGGCAGAGTTAGCCCACTTTAAAGAGAAAAGAAAAGACCACTTCCTGGTTTTGCTAAAATCAGTAAACAACATTTTAGGACATCTTTTTGTGTCAACATCTTCTCTCAGTACAGTCAATAAATCTAACATAACTAGAGAAATGAGCCATTTGACATTCTCTCTCTCTCTCTCTCTCTCTCATATAATATTTGCTCATCTAATTCTTTGCTCATCAAATATATTTCAGGCACCATTGTAAGAAGACACCAATTGCCTTAGTCATCTATGGGCCACAGTTACTGTCTGCTTCTACTTCAAGACATATGTGCCGATATACTTAGAGGCAAGGACTGGAGTAGGGAGAGAAGGGAATTTGGAGGTTGTAAGGCAGCCAGAGGAAAGGGGTTGGGGAGAGGATCAGGCCTGGGATCTCTTTTCTGGGACAGGCTCATGTTTAGACCATATTTATGAAAAAAAATGTTTTTAAGTCTTTAAACAAATTGTGTTTCCCCCAATATTTGTGTTTCATTAGTTTTATTATGTAGATGTACAGTTTAATCCTTTATTGGGAGCCTGCTGGGTGTAGATACCTGCTAGCCATTTACTCAAGGGACATGCTGTGTGCTCAATGTGCCTGCAGTGTAGCTGGAGAGACAGGGCCCCAGGTAGCCACCTAGAATGCAGGTGATATAGTTGCATAGTGATTGCAGCAACTTGCTCTGCAGCCAGGCTCCATCAGTGCATAATAGTTAAGACCTCAGAAAAGCTATTTGGCAGCTCAGTTTCCTTACCTGCCAAATGGGAATCATAGCACTCATGGGATAATTGTAAAAAGTAAGTGTAAATATGAACCTAATGTGGGCGGCACACAATATGAGCTCACTAAATGTAGGTGACAGTTGTGATCATAAAATAATTATTACTCTCATCATGATTGACTGAAGATAGAAGTATGCTATGTAACCCTACAGAGAAAAAAAGGACACATTTCTTACTGAACATTCGGAGTGGAAGCTCAGAGAAGAGACAATATTTGAACAGCAACTTTAAAAAAAAGTGTTGATTTATCAGAGCAAGAGCTGTAAGGAAGGGCATTTGATGTGGTGAGGGTGCTGTCTGCACAAAACAAAACAGAGTCAGTGAGGGGATTCGCAGGGAAGCGCTCCCAAATAAACAGCGTGCCTGGAGTGGAGGGGGTGTTGAGAGGAATGAGAGGCTGAAAAAGAAGCTTAGGAGAAAACCAGGGAGGACTCGCAAGGAAACGTGACGGGGTTCCACAGGAAAGGGGAGGTCCTGGAAGCTTTTAAACTGGAAGAGGAAAGAAGTGAAAGTACCTAGTGGTGTCCAAGGGGATTTTTACTCATTAACCTGGTGTAGAGGTCCAAGAGTCCACCTTGAGAATGACAGGTCAGCTTGAGTTTTCCCACTGTGCACATATGATGCCCTGAATTCTGTTACTGATATCAATCATGATATAATTACCTATTTAATTGCCCATCTCACTCAATTATAAGCTTTGCAAAGGCAGGAATGATATCTGTTACATCCATTGTTATACTGACAGTGTCTAGTGCACAATCAGCTCTCAAATGCCCGATGGACATTGTAGCATAAAACACATCACCCTGTCTCCTCACTTATATTTTTACTGATAGAAAAGGACCTCACCTTAGCTGTGCAGAAAGTAAAGACTCATCTCCCTTCTTTGAAAGACAGTGGAGTTCTTCAAGACCATCTAATTTATGAATTTTCTAGTTCTTCAATTCTACTGGAAGCCCAGAGAAGTCAGGGAAGTGATTGTCTATTTTAGTTCTTGAATCTCCCACTTCCCTAGTATTTGCTTATCATTAGTTCCGGGTCATTGAAAATTATAAAACTACATTTCTTTGGACATACTTCAGTATTTCCAATCCTTAAGGTTAGCTCTTATCCCAAGTCATTTCAGGGGCATGCTTGAAATTCATCGATTACAATCATCTGCCATTTCAGAAGAGGTATATTTCAAAGCACCTATACAGCAAACAAAGGGTCCATTTCTCCTTTTGAACTCATCTGCTTCTTACGATCAAAGAGAGTTATGCAACCCAATGTGTTTTCTTCTTTGCCTTGGTTAGCAGGAAGCTCAGAGGTATACATGTTGTGCTCAGCTGCTGAGACCGTCATCAGCCGGGTTTCTTAATCCATTCACTCTCTCCACTTTCTCTCTACCTTTATATCCTGGCTCCTACCTTTGTCTTGTCTTACAGCAGTTCTCATAAATTTGTGTATTTATGTAAACATTTTTTGAGTCGGCAGTAATAACATATATAAGTGTGTGTGTATGTGTATATATATTATATAATTCATGTACATATATGCATATATTCATTTATATGTATATGTGTATTACGTATTATTTATAAACACACACATATGCTCAATACTGAAAATATATCTTGTCTATTTTCCAGATGGCTTCTTCCACACCTCTCCTTCAACCCCCGTGTGTCCTCTATTTTTGTCATGTACCAATCAGGACATCTGACTCCTCTACAACTGGTGAATCCCAAAAACGAATCTCCTCCCAGGGAGGCATGAGCTAGCAATGTAAATGTAAGTAAAGGTTTTGTAGAGGACTCAGGAAACACATTTCTCTTCTATTCTCCAAATCCTTTCTTTGTTATCCTGCCTTGAGTTTAATACCCTAAACCAGGGGTCAGCAAACTTTTTCTGTAGAGTGCTAACTAGTAATACTTTAGACCTTGTGGGCCATGAGGGCTCTGTTGCAGCTACTCAGAACTGCCGTTGTAGTGCAAACTCAGCCATAGATGATGAGTAAGTGAAGGGACAAGACTGCATTACCACACATTTTTATTTATAAAAGAGTGCCAGGCTGGATCTGGCCAGTGACCTGTTTTGTGACCTGCTCTAAACCTTCTCCCACTGTGTCTGTCTGTCCTCACTGCTTCTTCTCAGTGAGTATCACTCTGGCCAATTCCAATGCCAATCTACTCAAGGTAACCCCAGCGAACCAGAGGGCTCTCAGCTCCTGGGACAGGACCTTCCCTCCTCAGTAATCAGTGTCATTGCATATTTTATTGCTTGAAAATACCCTGGGGAAGTTTGTCCTTCTCTCACATATACCAATAGTTTTAGATATGTCTTTCTACCACAGACAATGATCACCATAAGAGGACTTTCAGTGCACAGTACAAATATATCTCCATCTGCATAAGCAACAGTATTTTTACAGCCATATTTGAGGTTGGAAAGAAGGTTCAATCAAGGGACAGAAAAATGAGTCTTCATGTCAACATTCCCCAGATGCATGACCCTAGACAACAACCTCTCTATGCATCAGTTTTCTCATCTATACGACAGGTATAGGCATTCACCTACCCAAAGGCCTCAGTCTGGACCAGATAATCCCTTGGAAGTTCACCCTAGAATAGACTGGTCATTTCCTTATACTAGTGATTTCTAAAGAGTTTCAGGAATCAAAACTCCCTGGGGTGCTTGTTAAAATACAAATTGCTGGACCCCAGCCTGAGTTTTGATTCTTGGGTGGAGCCTAAGAATTTTCAGTGCCCCCAAGTTCTACTACTGCTGGTCCAGGGACCACACTTTGGGAACCACTGGTCTACATGCTAGAGCTCTCACAGTCCCTTCTATGGGGAAGCACTAGTAGTGGTGGTGGTGGTGGTGGGGGGTGTTCTAGAGCTCATTCCTCTTTTTGAAAATGGGGCTCCTTCTTGAAGGGATAAGCAAGTAGTTCTTTTTGTCCACTGAGTCTCAGAAGCTGCAGCCTCATCTCACCACTAATTATAGGCTAAAAAGAGGCTGGTGGTCAATCTTGAGGGGCCAGGTGAGTCATCTAGAGAAGAACAGGGAAATGGGGGACAGCTAAAAAGAAGCAAATATTCCATCACACAATTCGTTTGTATAAGCCAACCTTGCAGAACTTTCTCTTTCCATAAACACAAAGTCAACACAGCATTAACTGAGGGTGGCTCATACCTAGGCACAGCACCAAGTCATGCAGGGTGGGATACAAGGAATCAGAAGAAGACTGGGAAAGTGCAGGCTGCCCCCAGGAATCTCAATCTTATGGGGAAGGCAAAAATTCACATGTGTTCACACAAGCAAAATAGTAGATTATTAGATGCAATGTTAGGCTTCACGGAGACAGGGTTCTGGAGAGAGGATGTTGGTGGACTTGACATATCTGGACAGGCCTTCCTGGAGGAGGGGAGGCAGGCTGGCAGGGCCTGTAGGGACGGGAAGGACCTGATGCAGGGAAAGGGTAGGAAGAACTTGGGGAGAAACCTGCTGCTCCTGCAACATTAGCAGAGGAGAGATGAGAATGAGCACAGGGACTTCTAAGCTTATCTCTACCCTCCCCATGTGAACTCGCACAAGTCATTTCCACTTATTTGTCTCAGTTTTCCAATTTGAGCAATGAGTGTTTTGAGCTAAATCACAAGTTTTCAAATGCTGTTCCATCTTGGCCAGACCCCAGGCCATTAGCAGGTAAAATGAGAAGCTGGGCTCAGCCCTTCCCCGTGTCCCATCCACCTCTCTAGAGAACCCCTGCTTTCCTACAGTTTCACTCCCCGCACTTTCACCTCCAGGAAGGATTTGAGAATCACTCAACAAGACAGTTTGCAAAGACTCTTTCCATTGGCGTGTTGGGTGGCTGAACAGAAAAAAGAAAGCAGCCAGTTCGCACATGGATGTGGCCGGGCTAGCTTCTGGAATAGCTTGGCACAGAGAGAAGTTTAACAAGCACGGGGGCAGTGGTCAGGAAACCGCTGAAGTCTGTGAGTGGAGGAGTGCCCAGGGAGAGAAGTGAAATCAGGCCCAGCAGCTGCCAGAGAAGCAAACTGACCTGGAAATCTCAACTGCGCAGAAGGTTTTGCGTAAACACAAAGCTTGATTTTCCCCCTTGTCAGCCTTCCCTCCCAGGACATTGTACTGTATGCAAAACAGGTGACTGTAAGACAAACATTTTTTTCCACTGCCCTTCTCAGCCATCGCGGGCCTTCAGGAAGACCTGCACTTCAAGCAAAGCTTTTTTATTTTCAACACCCACAGCTGCCATTTAACAATCAGAAGTTTTCCACTTTCATCAAAGAGACTAAAGAGAGAGGCCGAGGGTGCAGCTTTTCTCAGCAGCTCTGGGCAGATGACTGAGCCCCCACTACCCACTCACTGCCCATGCCCATCACAGGACACAGCCTTCTCCCCACATCGGCCAGGTACACACGCAAAAAGGACAACAGCACTAGCTTGCTTCATTCCCACCCGTTACTAGACCAAACGAGTGTGTGTGCCGACTTCTTCCTAAACCAAAATCAGATGTCAGCTGAGCCTATTATGGGAATCATTTCACCGCTTTAAAAAAATCGTGCTATACACCTTAAATGTATACAGTGATGTATGTCAATTTCTTCTCAATAAAATAGGGGGGCGGATAAAATCCCAACTTGGGATCGGGAGGCTTCAGCTTCCTTGAGTATAAAATAGGTACACAGCCTACTATTCTATTCGGCCAAAAAAAAGAAGTTACTTCTTAACAGCTCTTCCATATCCAGAATCTACGCTCTGATAGATTCACTGGGAAGGAACATCCAGGCCAGTTCCTAGTCTGTCTTAACTGGGTGATGCTCAGCAGCCTGGGATCCCCACAGAGACTGCAGTGGTAATAATCCAAGCTTGGCTCGGGCCACATTTCCTTGGGTGGATCTGGGGTTTCTGCTGGTGCTCGGAGATACACTGCAGCCAAACAGAGAGCAGAAAGGGGAGGGTGCTGCAAAGAACTGGGTGCTTCCAGGGGAAGTTTTCAGAGCTGTTTCCAGAGGCACGGGCTCAGCGGTGGCTCACATTTTCAATGGTGTTTTGACATGGGGAGCATTAGTAAGCAGCTCTGTCCCCCAGAGAATCTATTCATTGAACCCATCTAAATTCCAGACCGGGCCCAGGGGACCACTTCAGATGCTTAACCGGAATGGTCCAACACCACGGCCAAGTCTATTCCCACTCACAAAGTGCTGTTACACCACCATCCCATTTCATCTTCACAGTGGCTGTCAAAGGGAGTACAAGGACCCAAGGCCAGCAATGGGCAAGGCTGAGACCCAACCTCAGGCTTCCAGCTTCAAGTGCAAAGATGGTTGAATGGTTTAGCATGGGCTTGGGGGCTAGCCAGGTATGGCTATGCACCCCTTAGCTCATTGATCAACATTAGCAACTTTGCTTGAAACAGTTTTCATTCTCTCTCAATTTTCCCCTCTGGAAAAAAGAAATATCACCTACCTCAGACTGTGGAGGTGAGGGTGGAGTGAGGCCAGGCATAAAGCTCCTAGCACTGTGCCTGAGACAACAGAAGTTCAAGTATAATAGTCACATACACACACACCACACACAATACATAACACATACATATGCACACAGCATGCACCACACATCACAATGCACACAGCATGCACCACACTCGCATGCAGCACGGGCACACACACACTCACATTCAGCACAAGACCACTTCCCCACCCCCTCCCTCACAGCCCATCCCTTCCCCTCTTTGTGAGTTTTATGACAAGCCCAAGTTTGTCTGCAACTTCAACAGATCCCAATACACTCAGCAGAAATTTTTATTCCAAAGATCAGTGTTTTCAGATTTCCGACTCAGTCCCTTTGCACCTGCCCCACATCTCATACTGCCACAAGTTTGTCTTTCTTTGGATCAATCTCTACATCAATGGACATCTATATCCAGTAGCATCTCCAGTTTTCAGCAGGAGGGATATTGTCCAGCTGAACCAAAGGAATCCAGCCACCCTCCCCCCCTCAAATCCCCAGAGAGGCATTTCTGACAGGTCTTCTGACCCGCAGGCCTCCCTGAAGAGAGTGTGCAGCTTCTCAAGCAGGAAGGCACTTTGCGGCTGAGTCTAAATGAAACAGAAGTGACTCTGTGTACACACACACACACACACACACACACACACACACACCAGAATAGGGAAACCGTCATTTTCCTACTCGCCCTCTGACATCAGCCACCTCCTGAGTCGCTGCAGTGTCTCTGTGCTCAACTTAATCCCTGGCGATGAAAAATGAGCCTCTCCCCCACCCGTGCTGCTGCCTTGTGCCTCACGCCCCCGGAGAAGAGTTTCTTTGCAAGGCAGCCGGTGAAGGTTTTTTTCCAAGTCACATGATCCAGGATTCAGGGGAGAATCCTTCTTGGAACCCAGATGGGCCCAGAACCGAAGCAGATGAGGAGCGATAAGGTGTGATGCGGGGAAGACTATATAAGAATGGGCCCCGGGCTGCAGCGAGCACTCCACCGAGTGGCCCCTTCTCAAGACACAGCCATGCACGAGCCGACAGGCTCCGTCACCAGCCACTGGGGGACCACGAGCCGCAGTTACTTCTGCTTCACCACGGCCACGCTGGCTGTGTGTCTCGTCTTTGCTGTGGCGACCATCATGGTGCTGGTGGTTCAGAAGTCGGTAAGTGGACTTCTCCTCCCCTTTCCTTTATGATTTACGTTCAGTTTTCCCCAGAGAGAGTCTTGGGAATCAGCTAATAAATTAGCGGGGAGGTTTAAAAATTAAAAGTACACATCATATAGAGAAAGGGAGTAGAGAAATGGGAACTTAAATCTCTAAAATACTTTGGCTTTTGGAAAGAAAGGTTTGCTGAGCTATCATCTCAAAACTTTCCAGACTCCCTGACCCAAAAGAGGGAGGAGAGCTCTTAGCTCTGATAAATGAAGGTTTAAATCAAACAGAGCCAAGGACTCTGAGCAAGGAAGAAAGCAATAAGAAAACCGGGTAACATTATTTGTACAGCTTCTTCTCACGTTTTCAGAGTCTTCAGACCAGATTCCCAGTTTCTATATTCTCAGATCAAATATTCCTGAGATTCCTGTGGCCTCATCCATTGCCAAGGGCTTTTTAAAAAACAAAACAAACAAACAAAAAAACCAAGAAGCTAAGTGTCAGAGGCCAAGGTCTGAAAGGGAAGGGGGCAAAAGGGAAGACCAGGGCCGCTTAGAGCTTTGAGCATTTCAGCATTAAAACCCCCAAGACAAGTTGAAAGCTCCCTCGCAAGTCAGTGCTTTGAAGAGCTGAGGGTGTCACAAGAAACAAGAGCCCAGAGGCAGATCATAGAAATGTTTTAACACCTGTTCCCTCTGAGACTGCTCAGAATGCTGGAGCTACAAGCCATTATGGGTGCGCTC